>NC_060161.1:28322313-28341225 GCF_021292245.1 Micropterus dolomieu | reverse complement strand
ATGACTAGTGTTCCGTCTCTTTGATTGGTGGAGCTGACTCATGACTAGTGTTCCATCACTTCTGATCAGGGAGCTAACTTATGACTAGTGTTCCATCTATTTGATTTGTGGAAATTACTCATGACTAGTGTTCCGTCTGTTTGATTGGTGGAGCTGACTCGTGACTAGTGTTCCGTCACTTCTGATCAAAGGAGCTTACTCCTAACTAGTGTTCCATCTCTTTTATTGGTGGAGCTGACTCATGACTAGTGTTCCATCACTTCTGATCAGGGGAGCTAACTGATGACTAGTGTTCCGTCTCTTTGATTGGTGGAGCTGACTCATGACTAGTGTTCCGTCACTTCTGATCAAAGGAGCCGACTCCTAACTAGTGTTCCATCTCTTTGATTGGTGGAGCTGACTAATGACTAGTGTTCCCTCACTTCTGATCAGGGAGCTGACTCATGACTAGTGTTCCGTCACTTCTGACTGATTTATCTGATTAATGACTAGTGTTCCGTCTGTTCTGATTGGTGGAGCTGACTGATGACTAGTCTTCCGTCACTTCTAATTGGTGGAGCTGACTGATGACTAGTATTCCGTCTGTTCTGATTGGTGGAGCTGACTGATGACTAGTGTTCCGTCTCTTTGATTGGTGGAGCTGACTAATGACTAGTGTTCCATCTCTTTGATTGGTGGAAATGATTGATGATTAGTGTTTGATTTGTTCTGATTGGTGGAGCTGACTCATGACTATTGTTCCGTCACTTCTGATCAAAGGAGCCGACTCATGACTAGTGTTCCATCTCTTTGATTGGTAGAGCTGACTCATGACTACTGTCTCATCTCTTTGATTGGTGGAGCTCACTCATTACTAGTGTTCCGTCACTTCTGATCAAAGGAGCCAACTGATGACTAGTATTCCGTCACTTCTGACTTATGTAGCTGATTAATGACTAGTATTCCGTCTGTTCTGATTGGTGGAGCTGACTGATGACTAGTGTTCCGTCACTTCTAATTAGTGGAGCTGACTCATGACTAGTGTTCCGTCACTTCTGCTCAAAGGAGCCGAATGATTGTTGGAGCTGACTCATGACTAGTGTTTGATCCTTTCTGATTGGTGGAGCTGATTAATGATTAGTATTCCGTCTGTTCTGATTGGTGGAGCTGACTGATGACTAGTCTTCCGTCACTTCTAATTGGTGGAGCTTACTGATGACTAGTGTTCCGTCTCTTTGATTGGTGGAGCTGACTCATGACTAGTGTTCCGTCACTTCTGATCAAAGGAGCCGAATGATTGGTGGAGCTGACTGATGACTAGTCTTCCGTCTCTTTGATTTGTGGAGTTTACTCATGACTAGTCTTCCATCTCTTTGATTGGTGGAGGTGGCTAATGACTAGTGTTCCGTCACTTCTGATTGGTGTAGATGTCTAATTACTAGTGTTCCATCACTTCTGATCAAAGGATCCAACTCATGATTAGTGTTCTATCTCTTCTGATCGGTATAGCTGACTAATGACTAGTCATCCGTCTCTTCCGATTCGTTGAACTTACTCATGACTAGCGTTCCATTGTTTCTGACTGGTGGAGCTAACTGATGACTAGTGTTCCGTCACTTCTGATTGGTGTAGCTGACTAATGACTAGTGTTCCTTCACTTCTGATTGGTGGTGCTGACTCATGACTATTCCGTCTGTTCTGATCTGGGGTGCTGACTGATGACTAGTGTTCCGTCTGTTTGATTGGTAGAGCTGACTCATGACTAGTGTTCTGTCACTTCTGATCAAAGGAGCCAACTGATGACTTGTGTTCCGTCACTTCTGACTGATGTAGCTGATTAATGACTAGTGTTCCGTCTGTTCTGATTGGTGGAGCTGACTAATGACTAGTGTTCCATCACTTCTGATTGGTGGTGCTGACTCATGATTATTCCGTCTGTTCTGATTGGTAGAGCTGACTCCTGACTAGTGTTCCGTCACTTCTGATCAAAGGAGCCGAATGATTTGTGGAGCTGACTGATGACTAGTCTTCCGTCTCTTTGATTGGTGGAGCTGACTAATGACTATTGTTCCATCACTTCTGATCACGGAGCTAACTTATGACTAGTGTTCCATCTATTTGATTTGTGGAAATTACTCATGACTAGTGTTCCATCTGTTCTGATTGGTGGTGCTGACTGATGACTAGTATTCCGTCACTTCTGACTGATGTAGCTGATTAATGACTAGTGTTCCGTCTGTTCTGATTTGTGGAGCTGACTGATGACTAGTGTTCCGTCTCTTTGATTGGTGGAGCTGACTGATGACTTGTGTTCCATCACTTCTGATTGGTGGAGCTGACTCATGACTACTGTCTCATCTCTTTGATTGGTGGAGCTCACTCATGACTAGTGTTCCGTCACTTCTGATCAAAGGAGCCAACTGATGACTAGTGTTCTGTCACTTCTGACTGATGTAGCTGATTAATGACTAGTATTCCGTCTGTCCTGATTGGTGGAGCTGACTGATGACTAGTCTTCCGTCACTTCTAATTGGTGGAGCTGACTCATGACTAGTGTTCCGTCTTTTCTGATTGGTGGAGCTGACTGATGACTAGTGTTCCGTCTCTTTGATTGGTGGAGCTGACTAATGACTAGTGTTCCATCACTTCTGATCAGGGAGCTAACTTATGACTAGTGTTTCATCTATTTAATTTGTAGATATTACTCATGACTAGTGTTCCATCTGTTCTTATTGGTGGAGCTGCCTGATGACTAGTGTTCCGTCTCTTTGATTGGTGAAGCTGACTCATGACTAATGTTCCGTCACTTTTATTGGTGGAGCTGACTAATGACTAGTGTTCCATCACTTCTGATCAGGGAGCTAACTTATGACTAGTGTTCCATCTATTTGATTTGTGGAAATTTCTCATGACTAGTGTTCCATCTGTTCTGATTGGTGGAGCTGACTTATGACTAGTGTTCCGTCTCTTCTGATTGGTGGAGCTGACTGATGACTAGTGTTCCATCACTTCTGACTAGATTTGCTGACTTATGACTAGTGTTCCATCTCTTTGATTCATGGAGCTGACTGGTGAATTGTCTTCCGTCTCTTCTGATTGGTGGAGCATACTCATGACTAGCGTTCCATTGCTTCTGACTGATGACTAGTCTTCCGTCTCTTTGATTGGTGGAGCTGACTCATGACTAGTGTTCCATCACTTCTGATCAGGGAGCTGACTTATGACTAGTTTTTTTTTTTATGTTTTTTTTTTATTACAAGAATTATATAGTTACAGTTCACGTTTTTATAAGGAACAAAAAACAGAGACAGTGAAAAAAATAAATAACAAAGAAACAAACAACAAAATAAACAAATTATAAAACAAAAAGAAAGTATACAGCCAGAGTGTGAAACAATAAATATCAGTTAAATTAATTATAAAGTTGTATTAGATAAATGTTGTAAACATTTTCATGCTGATTTACTCTTCAGTCCAGAAATACAGACTATATAATTTTTTAAGTCAAATTTAAAAACATTGAAAAGAGGTTTGTTCTTCATAAATTTTGATTTATGAATAAAGAATTTTCCAAGCAAGATTAATAGATTGACTATGTATTGTACAGAGGAGTTTGAATCAGAGAAATAAAATAAAATGTCAAAATTGGATATTTTTACATTTGAGCCAAAGTGTCCATTAATGAAGCCTTGTATATCATTCCACAGAGAAGAGCTGTATGAACAGCTATAGAATAAAGTGTTCCATCTATTTGATTTTTGGAAATTACTCATGACTAGTGTTCCGTCTCTTCTGATTGGTGGAGCTGACTCATTACTAGTGTTCCATCACTTCTGACTAGATGAGCTGACTAATGACTAGTGTTCCATCTTTTTGATTGGTGGAGCTGACTGGTGAATTGTTTTCCGTCTCTTCTTATTGGTGGAGCATACTCATGACTAGCGTTCCATTGCTTCTGACTCATGACTAGTGTTCCATCACTTCTGATTGGTGGAGCTGACTCATGACTAGTGTTCCATATGTTCTGATTGGTGGAGCTGACTTATAATAATAATAATAATAATCTTTATTTGTAGAGCACTTTTCAAAAACAAGTTACAAAGTGCTTTAACAAGTGTAAAGACAATAATACCCACGAGACAATAATACAAAAACAATACAAGATAAAAGCATGAAAAACATTGAAAAGACTAAATTACATGTTTAAGATAAATATAAAATTAGTAAAATACAATAAAATAAAAGGGATAAAATAAAGTCAAATAAGTTCCGGAAAGGCTCTCCTATAAAAGTATGTTTTAAGAATGGACTTAAAAGAGTCCTTATGACTACTATTCCGTCTGTTCTGATTGGTGGAACTGACTCATGACTAGTCTTCCATCTCTGCTGATTGGTGGAGCTAACTGATGACTAGTGTTCCATCACTTCTGATCATGCGAGCTGACTGATGATTAGTGTTCCATCTCTTTGATTTGTGGAACTGACTCATGACTAGTCTTCCATCTCTTCTGATTGGTGGAGCTGACTTATGACTACTGTTCCATCACTTCTGATCAAAGGAGCCAAATGATGACTAGTGTTCCGTCTCTTCTGATTGGTTGAGCTTACTCATGACTAGTGTTCATTCACCTCTCATCGGTGGAGCTGACTCATTACTAGCGTTCCATTACTTCTGACTGGTGGAGCTATCTGATGACTAGTGTTCCGTTACTTCTGATTCGTGTAGCTGGCTAATGATTAGTATTCCGTCTCTTCTGATTGGTGGAGCTGACTGATGACTAGTGTTCCATCTCTTCTTCTTTTTTTTTTTTTATTACAAGAATTATATAGTTACAGTTCATGTTTTCATAAGGAAGAAATAACAAAGCAGTAAAAAAAACAAAAACAAAAAAAACAATTATAAACAACAAAAATAATGTACACAGCCAGAGTATCAAACAATAAATATCAGTTAAATTAGATGAATGTTTTAAACATTTGGTGCTGATTTACCCTTTAATCCAGAAATACAGACTGTATAATTTTTTAAGTCAAATTTAAAAACATTGAAAAGAGGTTTGTTCTTCTTAAATTTTGATTTATGAATAAATAATTTTCCATGCAAAATTAATAGATTGACTATATATTGTACAGACGAGTTTGAATCAGAAAAATAAAATAAAATGTCAAAATTGGATAAGTGTATGTTTGAACCAAAGTGTCCATTAACAAAGCATTGCATATCATTCCACAGCTAATCTCGTTACAGGGGTAACAATGGTGAAGAATTTTAAATGATATTTCTTTAACTTTTTTTGTAATTAAAAATGTATGTGCGTTACTCCATGCTCTATTCCAATTAATATTTTCATACAGGGGATCCATTTAACTTCCATCCTCCACGAAAAGAATTTGACGTTGTAACCAGAGCTATACCCCATGGGATCATCACCCTACTTAGAGATGAGAAAGATTTGGATCAAATGAATGTGGTCTATCTTTTCTAGACAGAAAAGTCAACAACAAAGTAATTTAGGACCTTTTATGTGCAAAATCTATCCCTGTTCCATCTCTTCTGATTGGTGGTGCTTACTAATAACTAGTGTTCCGTCACTTCTAATTGGTGGAGCTTACTCATGACTAGTGTTCATTCACCTCTTATCGGTGCCGCTGACTCATGACTAGCGTTCCATTGCTTCTGACTGGTGGAGCTTACTCATGACTAGTGTTCTGTCACTTCTGATTCGTGTAGCTGACTAATGACTAGTGTTCCGTCTGTTCTGATTGATGTAGCTGACTGATGACTAGTGTTCCGTTTGTTCTGATTGGTGGAGCTGACATATGACTAGTATTCCTTCACTTCTAATTGGTGGAGCTGACTCATGACAAGTGTTCATTGGTGGATATGACTTAACACAGGTTCTACACTAGAATGCTCTGTAGAATAGAAGCCACAGCTGCTCAGATTATGATCAAACTTAATAGCATGATGCTGTATATAATGATTACACTACTTATGCTAAAACATTTATTTATAGCCTACTTGCTTGTGATCATCCCAGTCTGTATCATCAGTGGTTAACATGTTTACTGCTGTCGTTTTTTGCAGTGTGATGCAGGAAGTGCAAGCGCACTTCAACCCTGAAGCACTGGTGATGCAGCTGGGTGCCGACACAATGGCGGGCGACCCTATGTGCTCCTTCAACATGACACCAGTGGGGGTGGGCAAGTGTCTGCAGTATGTCTTAGGGTGGCAGCTACCTACACTGCTGCTGGGAGGAGGTACGCTGTATGTGTGTTTTTATTATGTAGCCATGTTTTGGTGTGCTTGGTGTGTGTGTGTGTGTGTGTTAGGGTTGGGCCGATAGACAATGCCAACATCCATCGGCGATGACTGACAGTAATCACGACGTTGAGCCGGCATCATGATTGTAAAATCCCTGCCCCCCCCCCCGCCAAAAAACCCCCCAAATTTTCCCAAATTTGCCACCCCCCCGAAAAGGAGGTTTTAATCACCACAAACATTGTTATTATTGTTTTTAAGTATGCTTTGCACCTGCCTCGGAATTCTCTTCTCCCTTCTCCCCACACTCAAAAACATCCAAACCTCAGGTTAACACCCCCGGCTTGCCCCGCCTCTCTCTGTCTCTCTCCCCCCATCTGCTCCATTTTCCATCAGCAGTAACCTATGTTTTTTAAAGTCGCCTAAAAGACTGAGAAGTTTTTCCGTAAATTGATCCGTTATCACGGCAGCAGGTGATCCGCACGTTGGCTTATTAATCTGGAGTTGCGGATTCTGTGACCTGAAAATCAGACCCATGTGAATCAGGCAGATCTGTATTTTTTTTTAAAAGAGGATGGGGGGAGATACAGGAGCTTGCCCAGTGAAATGGAAAGGATTTGAGGACATCTACAGGCTGACGTTTGTAAAGTTTTCTTCCTTTCCAAGTATCAACAAAGGTGTTCGTTTGCGTTCAGCTGCCAATTCCACACCTGCGCAGTGTGTACCACAGTCGCTCTCGCATCAGTGGTACATAACGTGTTCGGCAGTAATACTGTAATATTACTTTTCCCAGTAAAGACGTGAATACGCGAGTGTGCTGTAGGTCAGCGGCACCGGACCTTATGTTGTTCAAATCAGCTGTTAGCCAAAAAGCTAAAGGAAGACTGGAGTACAGGGACAGAGAGGTATTTTCGACAGCTATAAGTAACGTTATTGCCATTACTGTGTCACAGTCTAAGATGCAAAGAACATTGTCAACTTTGTGCGACCAGCAAAACGTTTTTGACCGTGAACAATTCTACATTTATACTCAGGGAAATTAGCACCAGCTAAAGCAAAACAGCAACGTGAAACTCAGAAAGAAACTCCGGCCGCTGCTGCCAGTGATGCTTGAACTTAAAGTAGCTAATATTACTTTTTTAAGGAGTATTATGCTAAGTAACTAGTAGGTAATAGCTATAGGCGTATTATTTCTGAGTAACTCTCCCAACCCTGAGTTGACAATAAGGATCGGATAATTTGGTATGTTTTGATTATTGCTTGTTATAGGCTATCTCTAATGTTTACTTTGATGTTGTTGTCGATTGATCACTCATATAGTCTATATATATACTTTGCTGTATAAATGGTTGCTTTTTAAGTCGTTCTTATGTTAAAGGTTTGTGATCTGAGTTTCCTGAATAATATAACTGTTTCTTTAACAGTTAGGCCACCAGGTCTTAAACAGGTAGCGACCTTTGCTGCTGTTTCTTATTCATTAACAATAGTCTATTAACTTCTACTGAACTAATTTGAAAGTTAGTAGTTATGTTATTTAGTTATAGACTCAATTTTTTCATGTTGCATGTTGCACATTTAGTACATAATAATTATTATAGAGAGGTTGCAATGGAGCAGTGGATTAGACACTTGTCTTTGATTCCCACTGCAACACATCCACTAAATAAGTTTATAAATAAGTTTCCTCAAAGTGACTGAAGTCTGTGCGAGAACACATGCACATAAGACGACTGCTCGACACCCCCCATGCGTGCAGGCGTCTGTACACCCGATGACATCGTCCATACCGATATTTCATTTTAGACATCATCCGATGGAAATTTTGTAGACATCACCCAACCCTAGTGTGTGTGTGTGTGTGTGTGTGTGTGTGTGTGTGTGTGCGTGTGTGTGTTGGTCTGTCCCCGTATACAAGCATATACATGCATCAGGGGATAAAAAAATTGCCTAAAGAAAGGTAGATACTGTACAATGTCCTTTTAAGTATGTTTGTATTTGCTTTGAATCTCATCTCTTGTGGGATTTACTCATTTGTGCACAATTATACGCACACACATCAATCTACACACACATATCACACACACACAGACAGACGCCATGCTCTGTTCCAGACCCCTCAGCCCTTGGCCAGATGATAGCTACTACTTATACGACACAATGAAGCCATTTTACTCAACTACAATCCCACCTCTCTTCCTTTCTCTCCCTCCCTGTCCTACATACTTTCTCTACTTTATATCCTCCTCTCTTTCTTGGTTCTTGTCATTCTCTTAATTTAGCTCAAGTCTACCCTCTTGATCCTTCACTCTTTGAAAGAGAGTTGGTACCTTTTCTGACATAACATTTTGTTTTATGTTTCTCTTTTTCAGTTCATGTCTTTATTTTGACTGTTTATTTGTCCTTCTGTGTGACTGGATGAATTGAAATAAAATTGTTACACACAGTTCAATCAAGTTTTTGCCAGACTCGTGACAACTTTGGGGGGAGTTGGCCTTGGTCAGACAAATTTTGGACAAAGTTTCCTCTTCAAACCTGTCTCTGTTTCCTTCTTCTCCACCAGGAGGTTATAACTTGGCTAATACGGCTCGTTGTTGGACCTACCTGACGGCAGTAGTGCTGGGAAAGACTCTTTCCTCTGAGATACCAGACCACGAGGTATGACAACCCACACACACGCTCTCTATCTGTTATAGCCACAGTCACACACATTCACATATTCCCACATGAACACAACGCGGCTCATTCATTGTACTGTCACACAAAATCACAGGCCAACACACACACACACACACACATGAAAAATACAAACACACCCCCTTGTGTTCACTGTCTGCTGAGTCACTCCATCTAATCAAAGATGGCCGCCTGCTTCTCAATAAAGGGGTTTGTCTTCAGGTGACTCAGATGTATGTGAGAGAGAAGGGTACTAGTGTTGACAATTCCTCTCAGTCTGCCTCATCGAACACAGGCTCCTCTCTCCCCATCTCATTTAACATTAAGGTGAATCTATACCACATGGGGCAATAGTATTATTAAAGGAGAGAGAGAAATCTAAATGTTGATGAATGAAATTCAGTGATTGGTTCCATACTGTCTATACATTAAAGAAGTAATGCACATATATATTTATTTCCCTATATATTGGTTCTAAGTTCACTTTGTTGTTGTTACTAATCAAGGAAATTGGATGGTAAAGTGTTTGGTTGGAATAAAAAAATAAAATAAATCCAAGGAAGGTTCAAATCATGGGCAACTGGACTTGGTTGGAGATACTTTAAGACGTTTGGCCTAGTTTTAGAGTATGGATATATGACGTATTTGTGTCTTTAGGTCATTTGATGATACTTGAGCTGGTTTCATTCGCTGAAGAAGATGTGTGACATAAGAAGCTACAAAGTAAACCTTGAGTTGAGAGTATAAAACATTTTAAACTTATTTTCATTCTATTAAATCAAATAACATTTCATTGTTTAACTAGTGCACTCTCTTACAGTTGTTCAAAACAATTATGTAATATACTTAAGTGTTTAAGATCTCACATTATGACAGGGTCAGGTAAAGGAAACTTGTGAGTGTCCATTTTAATATGAACTTCAACTATATTTATATTAAACTTGCCAAGACACTGTACACAGTTATCTGTAACATATGCCAATAAAGCTAAACCTTTACATGCATGATGCATAATGATTTGTTTATTACCCAACAAATGTGCACACACATGTGTAAACACCCTAAACGGATTGAACTGTTTGAAATAAAGCCACAGTCGAGCGTAACTTTTTTAATCATCAATGTTCTGAATTTCTGTAACAAGTATACACCGTAGTCTGGTTACTGTCAGTGTTTTGTTGTTCTGTATGAACCAGAAATCTTAACAGCTAAATAGCTTTTGTGACACAACTAATAAATCAAATAAATGCATTCATTTCTTTTCTCCAGTTTTATGATGTAATTAAGATGTTTCTTGGAGGCCACCCTTAACAGGATCCCGAAACACAACATGTAGACTGCAAAACTCTCTGTGAACCATGTTAATACTTTAAGTGGAACTTAATCTAGTTGTTCCCCGTAATTAGGTCACAGCTTGGATGTAAACAAATAAAGCTACTGAAATGTGAGTGAAGACACTATTTGGATTTACCTTCACAAGGAGGGAAAACATCCCAGTAATTTATGTTTGTAAAAGAAAGGACGTGTGATCAGTTATACTCATTTTCTCATTACCGTAAGTGGTAAATCAAACAGACCCATCCTCTCTCTCCATATAGAAATCAGTGGACTCATTTGTCTCCTATACACTCTCTCTCTCTCTCTCACACTCACACTCACACACACACACACACACACACACACACACACACACACACACACACAAAGAGCCTCTTTCTCCAGCAACTGATTTTTGGACCTTGTCTTGGTCAAATGTAATGAATAGCTGTGAGTGCCTGAGTGTGTGTATGTGTGTGTTTTCATGTGATGGTGCGTGCATGTGTGTGTGTCTGTTCTGGCCATGATGAAGGTACCTCTTGTTTCTCCTTGGCGTCCAATGGCCCTAAATAGCCTTTGACCTCATTAAGAAGCTCTCACTGAAAACAAAGCAGCTAACAGTGCGGGCAGCTGCCCGTAGATGATGAAGACGAGGACACACACACATACACACAGATACAAGAAACAAACACCCTAATTGCTTATTATATATTATATTATAATTGTGTATGGGCTTCCTTTTACAATTTAGTAGGTAATATAGATCTATTTTGAAGGTCATATTCTGCTTAAGTTGTAGCTACACAACCTTCGTGAATATTTGTGTGTGTGAGTGGCCCTGTCTGTGCCCGTTGTGCTCAATAAGAGGGGCATTTATCCATGATGACCAAGCAAAGCTGAAGTTCCAGCGACACGGGGAACAAAAACTACCTTTGTACCCATTTCTCTCTGTGTGTGTGTGTGTGTGTGTGTGTGTGTGTGTGTGTGTGTGTGTGTGTGTCCACCCTTCTGCTCTACTGTAGACAAAACCACATGAATGCACACATTCATTACAGTCAGATAATGTTCTGGCCTGTTTTATAACATTTTTGTGTTTCCTTGTATGATAAATTGCCTTCAATGTGGAGGAAACGACCGTTACTCAAATGGGAAACTTATCACTTAGGAAGTTGCACAATGTGAAGTGTTTACATTTATGAAAAAAAGACTCAAGTAGAAGTAAAATAAATTCTCATTTGTTTTCACTGCGCAGCTGCATTTCAAATGTGTCCTCAAGTGACAAATGCCCATCAAACTGAAATAATAAATGACTCATCTACTTTCGAACATCCAAAAACAGCCATATCAAACAGTTTGTTTTCTCTGCTCAAATCTCACTGAAATCAATCCAAACCAATTTGTGTTGGTTTCTTTTTGTTTAAAATATTTTGTTGAAAGTGTTTATTTTTAAAGAAATCAACTTTTTTTTTTCTTAGTACCCACGAGGGCCAGTGTTCACTTCAGGGCACGTACAAACCCTTGAATAAATGATTTAAAAATAGTAGTCCAAAAAACACAAACATCAGTCAGAGTTGGCCAGTCACATCAACAATGGTGCTGGAATATTCACTGATTACAAGGCAAAATATTACACTGCAGATAACCCACACAATGGCCCTGCTTCTGTCACACTTATTATACAGCTGCATCTTAGAAAAACACAAGTAAAAGTGCCTTTTGTAGTTTGAACCAGTAATCGAGCCACCAGGTCGTAAGTCATTAACCCTCCACAGTGACTAATTGTCTGTTAGCTGTTAGCTGATCCCGATTGACCCCCCCCATTGTGTGAAAGCGGTGGAGACAGTCTGCGTGTGAATCGGAGGGCAACAATATAGCGCTTGCTAAGAATAGCCTGAAAGAGCAGAGGTTAGTAGGTGTCTCTGATTGTACTGGCATGGGGATTGTCTTTGTAATCTTATCTTATACTTTTTGTTGTTATTACTATTAGATATTTTATTTTTTATTGGAAAGTTAGCTTTTTGTGTTGTTGCATTCCCACAAATGTCAATAACAGTTCACACGTCTTTATTCCCATGTGTCCGTCCCTTCATGAGGATGTCTTCCTCTTGCCAGCCCATGGTTGTAAATAAGAATTGTTCTTAACTAACTTGTCTCGTTAAATAAAGGTAAATAAATAATTTTTGAGGAGATTGTCATCTTGCTTAAAGGGCAAAGAAAAAGAGACGAGTATCATGCCACAGTGACCGTAGCTACACTATTATTTTTGTTAGGTTTATTTGGAATATAGAGGGTATGCACATGACGTCACAGAACGCAGTTACGCTCACTGAGTGGCAGAAAGACGAGAAGCAGTGTTAGAATAAATAAGCAAAAACACAAACAACACATCTAAAATGGGAAAGAGCTGGACCACTGGTTCTTTGGTAAACCGTAATGATCAATGTTGAGTGGACTGCCTTTAATTTGAGCAAATAATCACTTGTTTTACTCCCGTTTAATTGGAACTGGGCTTTTAATTGAAGTGTTTCAATAGGGCTGGCGCGATAACCGCAAAATTGAAATACCGTGCTATTGGTCAAGCCTACCACGGAGGATGGCAAGCACCGCAACAACCGCAATGATCATATTGTACACTTCAGGGCGTGTTAAATTAATAAATGAGTCCTTCAAAAGTTCCACAACCGTAACGAGCTCTGTAACGGTTCAAGGATGGATCACCATGGGCTGTACGTGACCCGACTTAAAACTCTGAAGCTTTAAGTGTTGCTGTGATTTCAGTTGTTTTACTGTTTATTTTAAAGGTTAGCTAGCTTGGCGTTAGCAGATTGCGCGGCTAATGTGGCTAGCATGCTCGGCAATGTTTGACAAATGCTGTGATCCTGAGGGACAGTCTAGAGAAACTGTGGACAGTAAGCCTCATTGGAAGCATGCAGCTGTTTTTTCATGTTGCTTTCTGTGGAAATTTAGTTATAACGTTACTGCGCAGTGGTTAGTTGTGGACAGCCATTCTGCTCCGAACCGGCACGTGTGTGCGCGTGCATTGCTGCTGTATGTAAATTGACTTGATAGACATGCCCTGAAGGATATAGCTATGTGTGAAAAAGACACAGTCAAACTACAAAAAGGAGTTTGCTTGGCAATGTTGTTGACTAGCACGCATCAGCTAGCTTGCTCAGACCATAAAGCTGCTGTTAGCGGTTCACTGTGCAGTGAGGTGACAGACAGACAGACACTCTTAAGGCCCATTTATACTCCTGCGTAGGGTCTACGTGCGTGCCTACGCCGTAGGCTACACACGTAGCCATGAAGCCACGGAGCCTCTGCGTAGCCCCGTAGCGTACGCCGTCGATTTGACGCAGAAGTATAAATTGCACTTTACTCTGCTATATGGCACCAAATTACGTATTTAATGAAAAAGATAATACCGCATTTGTTGAGCCCCAACATATTGCCGCAGTGGAAATTACTCTGTTACAGTATAGACCCTTTTCCACTACCGGCTTGCCTTTGTTTGGTTTTCCATTGAGGAAAAGTTGTACCTGTACCTGCTTCCAGGTACTTTTTTTCGTATCACCTCTGTCGACCAAGCGAGCTGAGGATTGGTCAGAGAGAATCGTCACTATTCACTGCATCATCATTGCACGCGCCTGACAGAGGCCAGCAACAGAAAGTTTTATATTTTACAGTTTTTGTATGCAATTTCATCACTAAATCCACTTCTAAGAAGTTTTGAGGTGAGAAATCAACTATGTAGATTTCGAATATTGACAGTTTTACGAAAAGTGATGGCGAAACAAAAATGTGTTTTCGGAGTTGAGGAGCTCCGCAAGTGGCGGCAAGGGAATCCTGTGCCAACCCGAGGAGCTCCCGAGGCCGGCCAGCCGCCCCACCACGACTCCACTAGATGGCGCTATCGCAAAAGAACTAGGGTCCTAGAACTGTGGTCCCAGGATTGCAGGGGTCCTGAAACTGTAGCCTCCAGTATTGCAGCTTCATACTATTGGCTCACAGAGCCCTCTGCTCCCGCCGTCACACAGACCGCTGCAGCAACAATGGCAGAGGAAAACACAGCTAGAAGGTTTTCATACCGCTTATCTGTCTTTAAATTCTGAGTAATGTGGACCGCTGGTGTGTGTGTCGCATTGAACATTACGTCACAGCAGTGACGTGTGTGGCGTCGCTATGACGACCAGCTCCATTGAGGGGTACTATCTCTGGTTACTATCTGCAGTGGAAAACGGAGCACGGCGAAACCGAGTCAAGCAGAGTCGAGTCGAGGCAGTTGAGCTGGTACTGGTAAGGGAAAAGCGCCATATGTATCTTATGCCAACATATGAAAATGTATTTGTTTTACATTGCTAAGACTTAGAGGTCTGATTTCACATGTTAAATAAATCTACAGGAAGATACTACTACTACTAAACACTAAATCTTTCACACCTAATTTAATTGAAAATATAGCCGCAAGCGGCAATGATCGGAATCCAAGCAAGTCGTGAAAAATGCAACATTTGCCATTTTCAGAGGAGAAGAACAGATGCAGAAGACTTAAGAGATTAAAGTGATGAAAGAATTTAGTCTTTGAGATAATTGCGACAAAAACAAAATTCATTTTTACAGCATCACAGTGTCATTATATGTACCTGACTACTGGGTAAAATGTTCAATCCAACTGCAACATTTTGTGTTCCACAGTTTAAGCTGCACAAACTCTTTAGCAAAGAAAATAAGAAAGTATCATGGGATCCAAATAAAACAGAGAACTTAGACTCACTATGATCTGAACACCCCCATTATCAGCAAGTCTGACTCGGTTACCTGGAAAATTGAACCCTGGAACTTCAGATCTGCACAGTAGGTGACTTACTGACTGAGCTACTGGTGAGAGGTTGTTAACACGCACCTTCTCACAAGTTGAGGTAGTGACGTTATATGTGCAAGACCCGGATATTTTGTCATCTTAAACGTAAAATGCTTACAACAGTCAAGCTGTTGGTGAGAAAATCCTGAAGAAAATCACACATAATTCTGCCGGTTTTGGGTTTGTTGTCATTTATTTTTGATGGCATTTGATCCAAAACTGAGCAATAAAGAAAATGTTGTGCATACTGTACAAGTTATAGCAAGATACTGAATATCACTGCATTCTCACCATTTGACCGATTTAACCTTTTGATACACTCGATATCTGCCATCTAGAGAATGTCTGTGCCAATTTTGGTAGCGTTTGAAGAAAGACTTGTGGAGTTATAGATGTTAATTGAATTAATATATTCTGTATAGAGTCAGTGAAATCAGTGGATTTGCTGAAATAATTTCAGCTCTATAGGACGTATGGGTGATTGTTTTGTAGATTTTTTGAAGTCTGGAATGAGAAATGTCTATAAATTTACATTTCTTGTAATAAGCCAGGCACACTTTGAGCAATCATTACCAACTTTTATGCATCACCTGAGTAGTGACCCTAGGTCATACAATCCGAATTTTGTACGAATCCATGCAGAGAATTACGAGGTATAAACTGTTTTTGTGTATTGCCCCCTTGTGGAAGAATATCCAAGGACTGCTCAGCGAAGCTCGGACCGAGCATCTTAACAGATGCGTCAAGTGTGGTGACAATAGCTGAAGCCGATTTTTATTTACGGGCATTTATGTAAAATTGTACATAAATACACACAAGTAAAAATTTATGATAAAAAAACAGATTGACGTATCAAAATTCTTTTGATAGCTTTCCATCAGCGATGTCTGTAGATGATGCCAAATTTTCAGGTCAGTTGGCGAAACCGTCTAGGACAAATTCGCAAAAATAGGTTTTAGAGAAAAGTGGTAAAAAGTCACATAATTTGACATTTTTAGAGCAGAAGACCTTTGAAGCAAAGATGCAAATGAATCCAGAGATTAAAGTAATGTAAGAATTTTAACTGTAAACGAAGCCTTTTTTGAGATAATTGTAATGACGTAAAGTGTAAGGGAACTTACACTATAGATCCAGGTGTAATGTTTGATAGAGAAGTGTTTGGTAAACACAGCTGTCCATCTGACTTTCTTCAATAATTCCACCCCTCCCTGCCTCTAATTCTGTTTTCAGTCATTTCCCAGCAGTTAAGTTCCTTCCAGCCGCGCTGCTCTGATTTAAAAACAAACCACAGATCCAAACTTCCTGCGGCTGTCCTGCTGCCTCAGTGGGCCAACACGCATACCATGTATTCACAATGTTGCTGTGAATCCAGCTCATATCCTTTGTCACATAGAGTGCCTTCCCCTCTTTCTGCCGCTCTTCTCTTTCCTGTCTCCACTGCATGCCCATAAAGCACATGCTGTACATGCTAAAAATATTCTCAAATGGAAACTGGCACCTGGATTTGCTTGAGTCTCACATCCAGAGTAGAGTTAGGGTCCCTCCAACCATTTTAATTTTGGATCTATCATCTTTTGCAATCAAAGAGTGGTGCATAGGTAGCCTTTTGTCTAAAATTTTTGGGCAAAACTTGTCTCGGGCATTTTTAGCTGTTATAGATTAATTTGAAACATTTAACTCAGTGGATTGGACACTGGAACAAATGACGTACTACATCAGAAACTTAAATAGCAAACAGTAGTTGATCTAAATCACGTTTCTGTGAAGTTATGTCTTGCGTAATGAAGTAGAGAACAGATTTCTGGGTAACTTATAGCTCATAAATGAGAGCGTCCCCTCCGTCCATCCAAAAATTAAAGCTGGAGGAGCAGCACTGAGGTTGAGCCAATTCTCAAAACAGAAATAAAACAAAGTACAAACTGCAAAGCATTTACCCCCGTGACCCCATAATTGTCAACTAAGAGAAGATTATTTCGTTACTATTTTAATATTTAGAGCATTTTCTGCTTTTCTGGACAGACGCCAGCATAGAGGGTTGAGAGAGAGGCCTGTGACATGTTACTAAGGTCATTTCAAACCTGTGTGGGTAAGCTCCTAGGTCACAACTACTGGGTCATTTTAGTTATTTTCATTTTTGTAGGCATACTGTAACTACTACCCAAACTGCTTCTCAGTGAGTTGTTTCTCTTCCTGTATAAAACAGGCTGTGCAAATTCTCATTAAAAAAACACAGCTAGTTAGGGACCTCCCCTGCTTTTCCAGACTTGTTGGTGGATTAGATAATTATGTTTTATAACATTGAAGGACATCCATCACCATTTTCTATCCTTTTGTCTTATGGTTAGCCTAATAATCAGACTGAATCACCATTTCATGCAAAGAACATACTTTTCCCTATTTTTCCCACTATTTAAATTGTGTAAAAAAAAAAAACAGTGTGGGCAGAGATTGAGAAGTCTGGAACCAGGCTACCCTTTTGTCGCATTGCAAATAGTCATGATAATAGATATTTACCTATTACCTAGAACAGCTGGGAACTTGTAGAATACATAAACTGATGAGCTGTGGCCAAAATGAATCCGCATTTGTCCGATGGCTGACTTTAATGACCCTCGTTTCTAGTAAGAGCAACAGAGGTAAGTACAAATGTGTGTGTGTCTTATAGCCACACAGGAAGGGAGGACGTCTCTGGTCCCCAGATTGGCAGCGGGGAAGTGTCCCGCCTCTTTACTTCCTACTTCCTCTTTTCCTGTCTGCAGCCACTTCCTGTCCCGCCTCTAGCTGCCGTCAGGGATGTGTCGACTCCCAGAGTCACAGGCTCAATCACCAGAAACATCGCAGAGGGGAATTAGTTTGTTTACAAAACGACATTGAAAGATCTGCTGTGATTATTACATAATCCTCTTTATCTCATCTCTTTCTAGATCTTTGTTATTCACATTTCTTGCTGCTGTAGATAATGTGGCTAAAGTGGTTGGTGAACGCTGGGTTTGTAGCTGAAAGAGTTGGTTTCCTGTCTTGTTTCCTTTAGTGACTCATGTCTGTGTTACATTTGTCTGTCTTTGTTTCAAGTTCATAGACGGGCTTGATCCTAGAAGATGGGATCGTCACTCATTTTGTTATCTTCGTTTTTATTTTCCTATCAAGCAAGATGTTTTTACTGGCCCTGAATTTATAATACTTGAACTTTGGAGTTTTCATCCCAGTTTGGTTCCTTTAATTCTTTCTTCTTTTTTGGGAGACATTGGAACCATATCTCCATAGAACCATATGAACTTTCCCAGCAGTGTGTTCACACTAACTGGATCACAGTTGTACATTTTTATTGTTTTAGAAAAATGCAAACGAGGTGTTTACATTATGGTGGACTGGTGTGAGTGCTCAGAAGTGTGGCACACTAAGTGTATCACTTCATTAGGTTATATGGTTACTTTTTAAGGTTTTACTAAAGTAAGTTTATTATACACTGTTCAAAAAAATAAAGGGAACACTTAAACAACACAATGTAACTCCAAGTCAATCACACTCCTGTGAAATCAAACTGTCCACTTAGGAAGCAACACTGATTGACAATCAATTTCACATGCTCTTGTGCAAATGGAATAGACAACAAGTGGAAATTATAGGCAATTAGCAAGACACCCCCAATAAAGGAGTGGTTCTTCAGGTGGTGACCACAGACCACTTCTCAGTTCCTATGCTTCCTGGCTGATGTTTTGGTCACTTTTGAATGCTGGCGGTGCTTTCACTCTAGTGGTAGCATGAGACGGAGTCTACAACCCACACAAGTGGCTCAGGCAGTGCAGCTCATCCAGGATGG
>NC_060161.1:28274064-28322213 GCF_021292245.1 Micropterus dolomieu | reverse complement strand
ATGGGTTGATAAATATGATTTCCATTGATAATTTTTGTGTGATTTTGTTGTCAGCACATTCAACTATGTAAAGAAAGGAGTATTTAATGAGATTATTTCATTCATTCAGATCTAGGATGTGTTATTTTAGTGTTCCCTTTATTTTTTTGAGCAGTGTATTATACAAACAGTTTAACCAAATTTCAGCAAGAAAACCATTCTCACAATTCACCCTATAACACATACAGACATAGACACGAGCCTACATCTGTTTCATACATAAATACCCTACAGTATAATATCAAAGCAAAGTAAAAGGAGACAGAAAAGAGTGGGGGAAAAATTTAATTGGGGGTTTGGAAAATATGGCAGAAAATGTTGCCAGATTTTCTCACAGTTACAAATTAAATTTGTTCAAAACACAATCACTATACATGCACTACACAGGCTCTCTTGTGCTGCCAAGTTACTGTTTTAAAATGTAAAGCAGGGATGTTGAACTGAACCTTTCGATTGAGCAGACTTACATTTTTTCCAGACAGCATGTTCTTTGCATGAGCAGGGTCGTATACTCTGAAAGAAACATGAGGCTACACAATACCTAAAGTGACACAATAGAGACACAAGGAAATATTTATACTTAAATGTGGTGCAAAGCTTGAATCTAATTGTAGTATAGTAGTAGTAGTGGTGGTGGTGGTGGTGGGGCATCATGCCTTAAAAGGAAAACTGTCAGATGAATCTGTAAAAGATGGAATGATGAAAAGGTGGGGAGGGTGGGAGAGTGCAGATGCAGAGAGAGGAAGGTGTACGTGCTCAATGTGACTGTGATTTGGGCATCGGCCCGTTTTTCTTTCCTTGTTGAAAACATTTATTAGATAGCAGCTTGATAGCAGACGGAGTCCATTTGTTTCCCAGAGACGTTTTCCCCTCCGCTGTGCAGCTCGGCATCCTTCATAGCTGGAGATCCTGCTGATCACTGTCAAAACAAACACACACACACACACACACACACACACACACACACTGCTGTCCACAGATGGTCTCATGCACACAAATACACACTCATGTTCTGTCTTTCAACTTTAGACACAAGCAGTCATAGATGCACATGTCCTGGTGTGTAGATGGATATATATTAAAATACCAATACTACTACTAGCACTATCTTACCTAATACTACTACTACTGCTTGTACTGGTTTATTAGTACTATTACTATTATTATTTGCTATTACTTTGTAGGGCTGCCCCCTGAAAGTTGACAACTCAAGTAATCAGTCAAGACCCCGAGTCGACTCCAACCACCACTTCTTTTTAGCTGCATAACTACGGCTGTTACTACAGGTACTAATATTGCATCTTCCATTACTGTTGCTGTGGATGTTAGGTTACTACTACTGACTGCCACCACACTACTTCTGTTCCAACAATTGCACTATTATTAATACTATTAATATGCTATTTAATATTATACTTAGTAACACATACTGAAAATATAATACTACTGCTGCTACTGCTATGATCACAACTTCTCACACCACTGCTACTATTAGTGCCACTATATTATTATTCTTAACTGTACTATTGCTACTTCCACATTACAAGTACTTTGACAGCCCTACTACTGCTTTACTGATGCCGCCTCTACTGTTACTTCAAGAATAAATGAGTAGAGTGGATTGAGTAGGAAAGAATATAACAGACTTTTTAATTTCACTTTTAGATAAAGGTGTGGACTCAATTTAAAAAAACAAAAAACAAACAAGCTGTACGATAATCATCTTTAATGATAGTATTTATAGAAATTTATTTTGAAGAGCTTTAGGTTTGCACACGCACACCTCTTTCACTCGGTCAAGGCCAGTGTTTCTCATACAAACAAGCTCATAGGAGCAGTGAGTGATGGGCAGAGGGTCCATGTTAAGGACCATGGTAAATAAACTGAGACCTTCCACTATTTATCTCCCCGTGTGTCTCTGCCAGAGACACTGGAGCCAGTCAGCTGGTATTTTTTGTCTCTTGACCTTGTCCAGGTGACGTAGATACGCTGCGTCACTGGATCATCCACTAAAGTCAGTCTTTTATCATTTGTCATTTTATCTCACGCACTCACCTAACAGCATTTGTCTCTCATTCTACAGGTCTCTGTTGTCTGAAAGATATTAGTTATATTATAAGAATGTTATAATCATATTATAGTAAAATTGGTGTTTCTTTTTAGGAGTGTCTGCACATCTCTCTTTCTTGGTTCTCGGTTTCTCTGGTCATCCAAGTCAAACAAGCAGTGAGACTGTGTGTGTGTGTGTGTGCGTGTGTATTTGTGTGGCTGGACAGCAGGAGAGAGAGCAATGGGTTCATGGGAATACATTTTGTGTGTGTGTGTGTGTGTGTGTGTTAAATAGCTACTCTCATGTTGAGCTTTGTTGAGACCGGAGGTAAGACACAGAAACTCATCTGAGCTAATTGGAAACAGACAGACACACACACACACACACACGCACGCGCGCGCGCGCGCGCGCGCACACTGAGAAAGGGCCTTACTTTTGTATGCATGTACTGTAGCAAATATCCATTGACCTTCACTCAAACACGCACACACATATTTATACACTCTTAACTTCATCTACATTTACCGCACACAAACTAGCATGCATTCCCTTTCCCTGACTCACACATGCGTGCGCAAACACACACACACACACACACACACACACATATATACACACACACACATATATACACACACACACACACACAGGGCTATTAAACAAAGACAGAGTAGTCTTTGTCTTTCAAGTACACAAAAGTGTACTCCTACTGCATGTTGGCACAGCTGTGTGTGTGTTGCCAACAGACCGTCTGAAGTCTTCTCTAATAACATCCATCTAATCCACTAAAGAGTCTCAATCCAAATCAAGATATCCGTGTCTTTAAAATTGCTGTGGCATTAGCGTAGAAATCATTACAGGATGTTTGCAGAATCACTTCGCCATCTTAAAGGAGAACTCTGAATGATACAGGTATACCACTGCAGATATAAATTGATTAATGGATTAGTGTTGCAAGTGTTGAAAACACAAACATTGTTATTTTTATTTTTTTTGCAGGCAGTGTTACATGAGGAAAATAAAGAAAAATTCACCCCCACAATCCCAATAATTAGTTGCAGCGCTAATCACATTTGTCTCTGCGTGTTCAGTACAACTGAATGTGTGTTAGCCTAGCTTAGCACAAAGACTGCCTTACTGTTCCTTTAAGTCTGAAAATAATACAACAAATGTAATAGTGGTCCTGATTTAAAAACCTTTTAAATATAGTTTGACGAAAACAGTGTTAACGTAAGGCACACTTAGCTTCTATCTTTTTTTTTTTGCATTTAACATTTTGCATGTCATGGTCTTCCTCAGAGACTGGAATTTGCTCAGCTGTCATCGAGATAGCTTAGTTGCCATCACATGATTGATACCATGCTTACACTAGGAGGTTTGTATATTGGGAAAGAAAGGCAAACTCCATCTGCTGAGGGAATACCATGAGATACAGCTGAAAGCTCAGTGAAAAGCTAGTGGACCTTGAGTTGAGATTTTATTTTTTTGTCCAGCTACAGTTTATTAGGTCAAGAATGAACTTTCAACTTTTGAATATAATTTCTGTACAGGTGGTTTTAAACTGACAAACACAGAGCATCTCAATTTAAAGACAAATTCTTTATATATGTAGTACATGTGGAGGAATATGGCCCTTTTGGTTTAGGCCTCAGTCACCTTGCCTCGTTCTCCACGTTCTGCTGAGTCTTCAGAGTCCAAGGCTTTCACAACAGTCGCTGCGAATGGACTGACGCACTTGTGGTCAGACCTGGCCTCCGAGTTTGTTTTGCTCTCATGGCACTGAGTCACGGCCCGACAAATACCCTGGAAATACATTTTTTCAACTGACGTGCTCTGGTTTTAACTTCTGATTGAACTCACTCTCTGGATTTCCACCTGTTTTTCTTTTTTTCTCATATTGGCTGGTTTTGTTTCATGGAATTGGTTTGACTCTGCATGAATTGCCAGGAGCCTTTGGTATTTGCTGAAATCATCTGAGGCTTTTTCCCCCCTTTTTGTTCATGTTGGTGAGGCACAGCCTGTCCAGTGGAGGTTTGACTGATTTTGTGGTTCCTCCTCTGTGTTCTGCATTAGATTTACTTTCTTTACACGAACCAGGCTAGACTGTCTCATACTTTTCTTTGTGTTAATGCAGCTCCCAGACAGCACACAGAAAAGGAATATGTGTCCATCTGACAGTTGGTCTGTCCACCACTTTGGTGCAGACTGAAACAAATATTGCACAGATTGCCATGAACCTTTATACATTTATTCGTGGTACCCAGAGGATGAATCCCTTTAACCTTGTTTATCTCCTGACTTTTCTCTAGCGCCACCATGAGGTTCACATTTGTGGTTTTGAGTGAAATATTTCTACAGCTATTGGATAGATAAAAATGTGATCCCCTGAGTTTTCATCTTGTGTTTTTTTTTTTTTTTTATTTGTCCAGTACTAGTATGACCTAATATCTGCAAATTGATTCCTGTCAGCCTCAGCTGTACTTTGTGTGCAGTCTTACTTAGCAATTGTTAGCATGCTAACACACTAAACATAATAAACATGGCTATACCTGCTAAACATGAGGATGTAAGCATCATCATCATGACGACGCATGCTGTAGTTGCTCTTGTATAGTTTCTATTTTATTCTTTTCTTATTTTTATTTTATATACCTATTATTTGTTATTGCACTTTATTTATATCTACAGTTTCCTGTCTTTGTGCTTCTGCAACACCCACATTTCCCTTCTGGGAATCATAAAGTTTTATCCTATGTTTGCATGCCGAGGCTAGCTATTTAGCTCAAAGCGCTGGTTTGCTAAAGTACAAAGTACAGCCTCACAGAGCAGCTAACATTGCTTGTGAATTCTTTGTCTTGTTTTTACATCACTTTTTAAACAATTTTAGTCAAGAAAGGAGAAAACTATAATTACTACTACTTTCACTCCTAACAGTAATGCTACTAATAATTTAAATAGATTTATTTGATCCACAATATGGGGGGAGAATCTATAAAATTAACCAGAAAGAATGAGAAGAAGATACGTTGGTTGAGGAGAGTGTACCTCAATGTGTTTTCCACTGTTTTTAATTTATTTCATTTCAAAAACGATCCCTCAAAGCCTGTGTACATATTCATCACCAGTCAGTTTCACAATATCAACTCTTCAAAGTCCTAAAATTTCTAGGAAAGCAGCTGCATTCTTTAAAAAAAGAGACAAAGAAGAGAAAGTGTGCTTTGGCACTCTGCTGCAGTGACTGTGTGCAGATGTGAGGGATGAAAAAATGGCTGTGAAAAAGAGAAATGTAGAAATCCATAAATCCAGAAGTTGTCATAATGATTGTTGTGATGTGTTAGTTTTTTACAGAGTACGGCCCTGACTACTCGCTGGAGATAAGTCCAAGCTGTCGACCAGACCGCAACGACAGCAAACACCTGGACCAAGTCATCAGCACCATCAAAGGTGTGTGTGTGTGTGTTATGTGTCTGTGCTTGTGTGCATGTACAGGTGTGGATGAGGGTAAACAGGTGGGTGGGTGTTTGTGTGTCTCCCTGAACCCTGTCTCACCTAACAACCCTTTTCTCTCTGCATGTTTCTTTTTATGTGTGGTTTCATGTGTCTGTTCTTGTTTCCATACGTCGCTGTGTGGGATGAAAGTCTGACTTGTTCTTCTTCTCTTTTTTTTCCCTCTCCTCCCTGTTGCTCTTGACATCCTTTTGTGTGTGAATATACTGCTGACCCCGCTCTTTTTACCCACAACCTCCTCACTCAGAGTCTGGGTCTTGATACATGTGGTATTAGTAACCTTTTTGCATCTTTCTATTTCTATATGTTCCTTTTTATATGTGTGTTTGTATATGAATCTGTGTGTGTCTGTAGCCATGTGGTTAAGCCTAAAGCTGGGCCTTTGGTCCCTGCGCTGACAGCCCGCAGCACCCAGGAGAGATCCTCCGGCAGGGTGAAACTTAGGCGAAAAGTTGAGCGGCGGGAGAATAATTGTTAGGAAGACGAGGTCAGAAACAGGCGAGGAGTATGTCTGCGAGTCGAGTTTATTTTCCGTAAATTATGCTTTATATAGCCAGGTTTTTTGAGAGACCAAAAATCTGAATTTGATCATTGGGTGTCTTGTAAATGTTAAAAAACCGGTGTGATGAAGTGTTAACCACAGACCCAACAGGAAATCCTCCTTCCTTTCCCTCCATCAGTGAAATGTTATATTTGACACAGCATTTATCCTGTGTGTGTGTGTGTGTGTGTGTGTGTGTGTGTGTGTGTGTGTGTGTGTGAGAGAGAGAGAGAGAGTGATTGAATGAAAGGTGCTAAAACACTGTGGACCTTCTCAGATTTCTTGCATTCATCCTGGCAACTCTCTACATAGCAAATGGGGCATTTTACAGCTGTTTTCCACACTGAAGTGCCAAATGTAATAGAAGTGCTATTAAATCGCTTCTTCAATGTAGTGTGACGGGACAGATTGATTGGCAAGCTCAATTCTGTCACCTTTCACTCCCTCTGCGAATGATTATTTTTATGATTTAATATAGTCAAACACATAAATGACAGGTGTATCCTATTGTAGCAGGTGAATCTAGAACAGTGATTTCATTGTGGGTCATTCTACCTGCTAACTGATACACGTAACGCCTGGACTGCTATACTGAAGACCAATAAATAATCTCCAAAATCCATTCTGTTCATCTGAAATTGGTAAAAAAAAAATAAAAAAGCTTATTTCCTATGTTCGGTCAGGTCTGAAACCAAAACAACACGCAGCCATGTCCAATTAAGCTAATTATCAAACCCCTTCCTAAACGTTGACTTCACGAATTTGAATTAAGATGTGATCAGATAGAACCTGAAGTGAATTTAGGAGGCTGTTGAAAATGTTTAAACTTGGCTTCATGTAACAAATCTTTCTACATTATCTCTCTACGACAAAACATTCGCACATTAGTTGTCATAATGTGCACCAGCTCGTTACTGAGGAACGCTATGGAGGCAGTTGGTCTGAGTAATACAGCAGCAACTCAGGTCAGCTTTTTTATGGCAACCCGCAAAACCAGTTTCGTGTGGGGTTGCTATGAAGACCATCTACGTTGAGGGGGTACTATATCTGCAACAGAAAACGGAGGACTGGACACCAAAAGTTGAGTGAAGTAGAGGTGAGGCGAGTTGAGCTGGTTCAAGCGATGGGTAAGCGGCAAAAAACAGAAGGAGGCACGACCCTGTGGAGCAATTCAGTATTACAGTTAATTCACACAGAAGTCTAACTGAGTAAAAGTAGAAAAAATGTAGACACACACTGCACACTCGCAGTAGATGCATATAGTAAGAGACTTGTGTTTGTAAAGGAAAAATATCTGTTCTCAAATTTTTTCCACATTAAGAGTGGTTGTGGTATCAATTAGCAACTAAAATTTAACAGAACAACTCATCTTACTGTTGCAAATGACAAACAAAAACCCTGCTGGATGTAGTAGCAGCTTAACCAAACAGCATTAAGTTCTCCGCTCTGAAGAACTCCAGGTCATATCAAATCAGGGTAACAGCAGTTTATTTGCCGAAAACAGTTGGTCTGTTGGCTCGCATTAAATCATCATGACCGGAGGGTTTGAAAGTATCGCTGGTTTCCAGTCATGCTGCTTTTATTAGGGGCGACAGAGGGAACGAGTAGATGAACGGATGGACGGAGAGAATAAAAGGGAGGAGAAATTAAATACAGACGAGCCAAAGATGGAGAGAAACTGGGAAAATGTGTTTGGCTGCTGCGTCCCATCTGCCTTTCCTGTCAGATACCTTTTTCCCTGTCCTGCCTTTGTTCAGTCAGAGTTGGTTCAGTGTGTAAATTTACTGAATATTTAGCTATTGCTTGGATGTATTTGATTTTGCATCTTTTTTCCCTCCCTCAAAATATATTTTACAAAATGTATCTCCATACTTTTTGTGCCCGTCCCTATTATTGTTACTGGACAAAGATGATCCCATATGACCTTTTGTTATTTTAATATTTTTAAAAATTTACCCTCTTTTTTTTCAGTTTCACCCTCTCATTATGTGAATCTGGAGGATTTTTGCGGCTTCTCTATTCCCCTCTTTCTTCTATTGAGGTTTTGGTCCTGGTTTCAACCTGTCACATCTGTTTAATGTCCATACTCATTCTTTCTTTCTTTTCTTTTGTCTCTCTGTCTTTTCGACCAACTTATTTTCTCCGTCAAGCCAGAAACAACTTTTTTGTCAAGGAGTTCTGTCACAAAGGCGCTCTACCACACAACAAGCAAACACCAAACCAAATGAGAAGTGACCACATTATAAATGTAAATACTGAAGAAAAATGTGTGTGTCTTTTCGTCTCCATCTCTGATTAAAGAAAGCCCTACATGTCTGCTGACTTAACTAATGCGTACACATGAACACAGAATAAGGATTGGCTTTAACAGACACACACACACACACCTCTAGGCAAACATATCCACATGACATCATTGGGGTGGATAAGTGTTTCTCTGGTTTGGAAGTGCTGTGCTGCTCATAAACATTGGTTTCCCTGAGAAACTGGGCAGTGTGAGATGTATGTTTGCGTGTGTGTGTTTGTTTGTGTGCCCACATCTGCTCTGTTTGCTGGCACGAATTGACTGTACAGATTTGAATCTTTAAAGCGGTAATATCCAAAATTCTTTCTTTTCGTTAAGCATGTGTTATGTCCCAAACCCATATGTTTAACTAACACTGTACATCACACACAACACAATATGTGCTCAATGCTCACTATGAGAAAATACTATTTTGTATCAACAGGAAATGATTCAAAGCATGCTTATAATTTCTCAATGGATACAGAATGACTTTACTCTTCTTAGAGATTTAATTTTTTCCTGAGGATGGCGCTATTTGAAAGGCTTTGTCAGAAAGGTATTGTCTGTATGGGGACATTTTAGGACAAACTCAGCATACCTGTTAGGCTCAGCTCTACAGAGAGACGGATTCAGACTAAGCGTGACTTTTGTCAACCTCATCAGCACCTAATTTCCTTAGATTCTGCTGTGTGTTGAGCCAACCCGTTCTCACTCCCTGACTCCTCACATATGGACACATGGTCAAGACCCATCGGCGTCAGTTTGTAATGCACTGTGGATCCCCATAGCATCATAGTTCAACGCAGTGGAGGAAGCCCTGCAGCATCAGTTTTTGACGGTAAAGGCAGGTATATGATATTTAACACAAAAGACTGAGTAAGGTGGTTTGGGTGGATGGAGGGCCACAACACCAACTTTGAACCAGGAGACCAGTGTTCATGTCCTGCGTGAAACAAAACGTCAGCATTAAATATTTTTATTTAAGTTACACGAGTTACATAAATTGCAGAAGTTTCGCAAGTGACGTAAGTTAACTTACGTGTTACCTGACCTACATAGTTATTTTAACCGAAACATGATCTTTTCCTAACCTTAACCAAGTACTTTCTGTGCCCAAACGTAACCAAATTAATAACGTTTCACAACTTTAATAACGTGCCGTTTAAAAATGGCGACGTTTCAAATGTCTAAAAATGATGCTAAAGGGCAACCCAGGGCGTTAAAAAGCGACGACAAAGGGCCTTGACCAATGTCAATATGTGACGAGTTGGAAGCAAGAATGTGTTGGTTGAGCCGACTGATAATGTTAGCATGCTTGTGTGCTAACATTATCAGTGTTAGCAATAAGCTTGTCGGCTTTACTCTGCATAGAAAAACTTTACTTTATTGTCAAATTTGGCTCAAGTTTTATTAGTATGTGCTGTAATTAATTAGGTGTTCTTAGGCTCAGCTATACTTTCAGCTGAATACTAAACATTTGAACATTAGCATATTAACGTACGCAGAATTATCTCTACAAGACTTAAGCTGATGATACACAGAGCAACTTTTAGAGCAATGGTGCTGGGCAATGTTGCCGTCAATGGTAATGCGTAAAGATTACTACCATAATACCCTTCCCCCACCACTCCGCCACTCGCCCTGCACCGCCGCTATCCGTTCAAAACATAGTCAGACTTGCCACTAGCAAGATTGCCCAGCAACATTGCTCAAAAGGTTGCCCCGTGTATCATCAGCTTTAAAGCTTTGCTTTGAGCTGAATGCTAACGTTAGCACTCTTGTTTTCGGTGTCTCTTTAATGTCCTTATCTTCTTTCTGTAAAGCACTTTGCAAACTCTGTTTTGAAAAGCGAAATATAAATAAAGTTTTTTTGCTTTAAATAGCAGTTTTATGTTTAAATGCTGAAGTCAGCTTGTAATGGGTTATAATGTTCATGGTTAGGATGCTACTTTTAGCATGTTACTCTTTTTAGTAAGTTTTGGTATGTCGGTGTACCATAGTAATAACGATTTTAGCAAGTTACCTGAGGCTGACATTATGAGTGGCACAAAGTCAGTTGTCAAGATATGTTTCTCTGGACCAAACATTTGTGTTCCTAGAGCCACATTGCTAGCGTGGATAAAAACTCATCACCTTAGCTGCCAAGTCAGTTCATGCAGCAGAAATGACAAAAGCCAACATGGTTCTCATCAGAAATTTGTTGGTTTATTTATTCTCCCAATATAACTGGCCAGATTTTCACTTAATGTATGCGATAGAATAAACAAATGATACACATTGTGGCAAATATTAAAAGCAATATTGTCTCTCTGGTGTTTCCTATTTAGGGGTTACTCAGTCTTTCCTGTTGTTTCTGTCTCATACAAACACACTAAGGGTTGTTAAGCGGGTGTATTAATTAAAATGTGATTTTTATTAGGTGACTGTCAGAGGCAGCAGCAGCTGTCTGTGTATTTACAACTCTTTGTTTACGAGACTCTGGTAGCGTGATTTCCCCAGGGTGTGTGTGTGTGTGTGTGTGTGTGTGTGTGTGTGTGTGGCCTTCAGCTTCATCAGTGTGTGTAAACTGCCAGCCTTTCTGTGTGACTGTATCTTATCTGTGTGTGTGTCAGCATGGAAATATGGCAGCATCTTTACTTCCTGCTTCTCTTGCTCATTAATTCACCCCTGTGCTGACAAGATGCTTGTCATTTCACACACACACACACACACACACACACACACACAATAGAATAATATACATTCACACAAAGATATACATCAAGACGTGAAACATGTTCAGAGAAGATATATGTACATATTCAAACTCGAATACGTAGTATTGGGGGGGAGACACACACACACACACACACACGTCCAGTATACCCACCCACAGACGCTGTGATAGATAGATGTTCACAAGTAGTAAATATCAGAGGCCCCCATGGACACTCATCACTTCACGTGAATTTACCGTCTACATCTGGAAAGTGAGGAGAAGCAGAGAGGGAGAGATATCTGAGGGGGGTTAAAGCTGGGGTAAAGCAGGCAAGTTATTTCAGAAGCACTTTTTATTATATTTGTTGAAATTCTCTTTACATCCGAACACTAAAATGGGTAAAAAATCTGGTATCTGTGGCTGTTGCAGCTTTTTTCCGTTTGATGCTTTCAGTCTAGCTGTTTCTCCAGCGTTGCCTACACCAGCTTTAATCTACATCTATTTCATAATTGACATCTTTCAATTAATTTTATAGTCTATAAAATATCTCAAAATAATAAAAAAATTCCCAACATAAGTTTCCAAAGGCCATCAGACGTCATCAAATTGCTTTTATCCAACCAACTGACCAGCATCAAAACGTATTCAGGAAGAGAGGGATGAAACTGAGGAAGAGGGATAAAAGAAAAAATATAGTACCAGTAACAAATGAAAGATTTTAATCTATTTTGCTTTTGTTAAGCAGAATGTCCTGTTAGCTGTCTTTCAGTCAGTGTTGCTGAGGGACTAAATGTGACTGGTCTTCCTCTTTTCTAATACAGTTTTCCTGTTTTTAGCACACGTCGTGATTTTTCTGCCTTTTTTTGCATTGTTTGCAACCGTTGCCCCAGAGACTCAGTCAGCAACTATCTGTCCTTAGTTGCCTCATTCTTTATTGTTCAAGTATAAACACAGAACCCAGTATGACTCACTTGTAGCTATAAATGCCTTTTGTTGCTGCGATTAACAGTAATCACTGCCTGAATTTGTCGCGGTCAAACTATTACAAATTATGTAATGCGGCCAGGGAAAGCCTTAATCTAAAAAAACGACGATTGTGCTGAGGAAACCCCTTGGATAGTCTCAGCAAAAAACCCTACTATTATAGGCTCACTGCTTCATAGTGTAGTGGAAAGAACAGTGAAAGGCAATGTTTAGGCTGAAAATGGCTCTGCATTTCAAGCTCAAGAGACCGCGTCGATGTGGAACAAATGAAGATGACATACGAGGAAATATCAAAGAAGTAATTCCCAGCTAATGTTTCAATCATGTAATTCTTGAGTTACACTGTGTTTATCAGAGAATATTGAAGAGTAGCTCAGCTATTTTGAAAAAATAGAAATAAGGAATGCATTTATATGTTTGTATTTATGAGGAAATTTAAATGATGCTGTTTTTTTAAGTATATTTATAGTCACAAAAACATTATGACTACTTTATTTTAGAAAACACACCAAACTGAGTCAGCTGTAACAGCTTTATACCGAGTGTTGCTATTGGGAGTGTGTGAAAAGTAAATAAATACAAAAGTAACAGATAAACAGCCAGTTTCCGACACTCTAAATGGCAGTAGTTGCAGGAATGCAAATGTTACAGACTGCTGAAGACAAAAGAGATCAAGCCTAAACATCAACAATTAAAGGATAACAATGTATTCGCTATGGATTCACATAAACCACAGATCCACAACAGCCACTGTGTTTTTACCGCAGTGAAAATACTATCAAACAACCCATGAAACCATCCCATCTATTGTGTAAGTACGCTGAAGTAAGCCCATCTGACAAGCTCGTGGGGGTTTGTTGGACAAAAAAAACAGTTACATGGCTATCTAACACCAAAACACTGCACAAAGCATTATAATACTGTGAGAGAGGTTTCTCTCACGTTTCTCTTTTCTGTCCTGACAGTTGTGGGATAAACAGTGGGTTTACACTGTTAACTGTTACAACTGGATGACTACACTGTGGCCAAAGTTGGCGAGATTTAAGTGTTTGGCCAGATGACCTATGTCATGTGCCAACACAGTGACCTTGTTAAAATGAATCAGGGCCTAAAGCCTCACTAGCAGGCTTGGCCAGTAGACACAAGTTGCTTAAGATGTGCGGTTTAAAGAATTCCTGGGTGTTGACATTTTAATCTGTGCTTGTATTTGGAGTTGCGGGTTTAAACCACCGGTGGTGTCACCTTCTTTACAAAAACAGATACGGAAAGCGAGGCCTAGCGATCAGCCTCCAGAGGACACACACATACATGGAAGTATTAAAAACAGTTTTTTTCCAGTGTGCTTCTCGATAAAGCCGGTGCTGTCGTTGCACATGACAGGACTCCACTGACAGCTCCACAATGGCCAACAAACAGGACATCCTCCCTCACTGCGTCAGGGCAATTACTCATCCACTGTGTGTGTATGTGTGTGTGTGTGTGTGCGCGCGCGCAACATGTTTATTTTTCTCAATCAGGCTATTGAACATAACAATAGACAAACGAAGCAGCATTGTTTGCAGTGTAACATATAAAGTAAACGGACGACTAGACTTTATAATGCAGCTATTGTGTCAGAACTCTGTGTGTATGTCAGACATGGAAACCAGTCTGTGTCCTCATGCAAATGAACTCGCTGTCTAACCTAGTGTTGCTTAACGTTGTTTTTACATATCTTTACATATCGATTCCCTTTTTTGCATGCTTGTATTTTCTGAGGAGCGACACGGCTTACCTCGGCCAGATGTTATTTTGCATCCTCATTGGCACAAATGTGTGTGTGTTTGTGTTTATGTGTGCGTTTCTCCTCCATACTGCTTCCATCCTTGGTTTGGTTTCTCCTTGTGTCTGATATATGTGTATTTAGCCTTGTTTTGTGTTCCACTTATTGTGATGACTTTGTCCCCTTTTCATTCCTCCCCCTTCCTGTTTGTTTGTGTGTACATGTGTGTGTCTGAATGTATTTGTGTTCATGCATCCACCTCACCCTCTCATTTCTCTCTCTCTCTCTCTTGTTTACAGGGAATTTAAAGAATGTGGTTTAGGAGTCAGCAGCCTCCTCCTCCTCCACACACACACACACACACACACACACACACACACACACCCACCATGTTTCCAAACCAGGTCGATGCTCGGCGGCTTTAATGAAGACAATATGGAGCGGACCCCTTCGGCCCTGAGGCACGGAGCAAACGAGGGAGGGATGAAGGCAGCAAAATGAGAGCGAGTGAGGGTTTTTGGAAAACATTAGCTGAGTGTTTCCAGGGGAAAACAGCTTAATAGAGGGAGGGGGGGGGGGGGACAATGTTCAGTGTTTGCTGTTTTTAATCATTTGTTTTTTTGGAAAAGGTACATGTGTGTGAATGAGAGGGTTTGTGGTGAGTTCAGCAAGGGCTTGTAAAAATGAATTACAGCATTTTTTTCAGTGCACCCAGAGTTTTTGGTATCAAGGGATGCGTTTGTGTACATCCCATCAGTCAGAGAGATTGTAAACTAAACAGAAAAACAGATTTTTGCAGGCGTCCGGTTTCATGTTCACCCTGGTGCTGCTGTGATTTCAGCCCCCTGAGGACAGAAAATCACTAAAACAGACAAAAGGGTTCCCCAAAGGCCTCGTTATACTTGTAAAAACTCCTGGGTTTCTGAACAGGTCCGGAAATTCCTGAAAAGTACATTAAATTAATTCTCTTGTCTTGAGAAACTTGGAAAGTTTACAAATAAACAGTCTGGAAAAGTTTGCAAAATAGCCGGTTACACATTGTGGAAGTTGATTTGCTCGGGCACATTGTTTTGACCGCTGGGCAAAATCTGCAAATTAAACATCTGGACAGAGTTTGGAATTTTAAATGGAAAATATGCAGGGAAAGTTAAAAACTTTTTTCCATAGACAGACAATAAAAAAGATTACATGAACTTTTGGAGGATTTTAGATAAAAGCAGCAGTCTGGCTCGACAGGAGAAGAAAGCAAAATCAATTTATTTCAGGTCATTAAATAAACAGGACTGGAAACGTTTGAAGGTCACTACAAAGTTCTGTATGATTCCTAGCTGTAGCATCACATTTGTCAATGTGTTTAACTTCCATTATACCTTTTGTCATTGACTGATATCTTGGGAATCTGTGGGAACTTTAAAAAAGCAAGAATTGGTGGAGCCCAGTCTGCAGTATAAACAATTCCTCTGTTAAAAAAAATAAACAAAACGTGATCTGCACTGTTGCTATAATGTCTCCAAGGTTATCTGCAAAGTAAATGTATAGTTTGTAGGTTTTTGTTTTTAAAACTCATCGCAGAAAATCGCAGTTTCATTCTTTAATGTAGGTCATTAAGATGCCTAAAACGACTCTAAACATAGATGCAAAGTGCATCTGTTTAGTCCCATGTCTGTAGAAGTTTGGAAAAACAGAAAAATCTTGTTTAATCCCCCCAGCTGTAGTGTTTGTGATGTGGCACGCTAGTCACATCGCACAGCTTTAACTGCTTCACATCAAACTGAACAGCGACCAGATCCTCCTAATGAAGCTGAGGCACATGTGGGGTTTTGACACAAGTGGAAAAACAAGTGAAGGCTCAGCGTTGGTAGCAACGCAGAAATGTTTGGAAAATGAATTGGATCCATTTTTGAATTTGGGATTGCACTAACTCTGAAAAAAATCCCAATCCCGTTGTTAGGAGCCAAATTGCCTTTTAAAAAGTTCATTTCTGATTTTAGAAATAGTCGTTTTGCAAACTCATCGTCCAACTTTCAGCCCCAACCATAACCCTACAGTTTTAAACTACATCTTCCATATTTGTTCAAACTCCATCCACTGGAAGATTTGATCAAAAGCTCTGGAAAAAGCTAGAAGGTGGCCCTTGAGTAAAGATTGTTTGTCAGACTATAATAATTGTGGTAACTAAAATCAGTTGTAAAGCATTTAAATCCATTATTATTTAGTTCTGAAGATTCAAAGATCAGTTCTAGTCTTTTTTTGTCATTTTGTTTGTATCTTTCTTGCAAATGTTTTAAAAGTTTGAAAATCCTGCCCTATCTTTCACATTTAACAGGCTACGGGCGGTTTTAAATGTAACTTCCACCACAATGTTTAATTCCCAATATATGTAAGTTACAATACTGTTCACAAAACTGTAAACTCACTGTCATTTAACAAAAATCAAACATGAAATCTTGCACAGGAATATTTTAGCAAATTAATCTATCATATTGTTGCATGGAAACTGTTTCCTTTTTTATGTTTATGCATTTGTGCAACTTTTTATTTTTAACTGTTGCCATGTTTTCATGTACATACCACAGGCGTTTGTTGAAATAAAAGACAGGAGAGCATGTTGTTGTCATGTGTTGCGTTTTAAGCAGTGATTTATGCAGTGTGGGCAGGTTAATAGCGGCTTTAATGGAGAGTGTTTGAAAGAGGAACCACAAATGTCGGGCAGTTTCCTTTAGAAGTGATGTTCCCCAAATGAATGGCCTGGAAATTCACACCAAATGTAGGAGTCACCAGTCAGAGCTGGCATGTGCTGAACAGAAGCGTGCTCTTGTGTATGTGTGTGTCTGAGGATTCCCTGTGATCTTTATGAACACTGCTGCGGTCACCTCTGCGGTTTGAGCCCAACGTAGCCGAAGCAAATGAAACTCATTACACCCTTTACGAGTTTGGAAAAGGAGAGACGATTGAAATTCTATCTCATAAACGGGGAGGAGGAGGAGGTGGGGGGGGGGGTTTACACGGTACCGGGCAGGGACTGTAAACATGAGAGACGTGAGAGCCTTGTGTGCGCTTATGTAGTTTTCTTTGCTCCACGGAGTCAAATTAGAAAAACTCGGGGGGGCCCCAGAGAGGACTCGGGGCACCGCTGGAATCCCTGGACTGCGTTTTCACAAAAGGATTGTGTTCCCTTGTGACCAACGCGATCTAATTTCAGGAGGAAACTGTGTCTTCTGCTTGTTTACTTGGATATGTAGCCAAGCAAAACCTAAAAATACGCAACACCAAATGATACCAAAAAACGTTTAAAGCGACAGAGCTGTTAGGCTCATGTCTCCAACGCTTTGTTGTTGTATGTGTGTGTATTCTAATACCAAAACTTTCCCATGTCATCAGTCTCGCCAAACATTTAGAACACTGGACGCACATTACAATGTTTCAGCTCAGAATCCCTGGGAATCACCATATTGGGCGATTTCGGCACCTCGAGATTTGGAGGTCGGAGGGGTGGATGTAAGTCCAGCTTTCACAGACCACCAATTGACGTTCTCCTTTTTACTAACTGTAGCCACGACCTTTCCCTAACCTTGACCATAGTACATTTACCATAACCACAACTTTTCCTTACCTTTAACTATACCACAGTTGCTGTGCACAGACATTGTAGAAAGAGATTATTTTAAAAATGTTGGCGTTGGACATAAATGTCACTGAATATAATCCAGGGTTTTTTCTGGGGAAAGGAAGACCAATAATTTACCAAGCTATTCCTCTAACTTTGATGAGTAAAACTGAAAAACCCAGAACCTCCCCTCAATCTGTAATTTGAACAAGACCAGGGCAATCAGACAGTACAAGACAGAACATTTAGAATATTTTCCACGTGCCTAGTTATGCCTCAGGCTAACCTGCTCTTACTAAGTGTCGTCGGACTCAAGGGCGTCACTTTGTTATGAAAAGTAGTGGGAACATTTAAGGGCTCAGATTAGGGGTGTGGCAAAACATTTAGTCCACGAGATAAGACAATGCACAATATTGGGGTCATGAGAACATAACAAGAAGATATTTTAACACTGTTTAGATACAAAATTCAGTGATGAAATAAATTACTGGGGGGTCTGGGCGTCCTCGCCCTTAAGATTTTGAGCATTAAACACCTAATTCCTGCTTTTTGGAGACATTTTCTGCACCAACTTATAGTGGAAATGTCTTTATTTATATAAAGGAAAGAACAAAAGGTGACAATTAAGAATATAGAAATATAATGGACTATAATGCAGTAATCAGTAAATAGCTTAAGTTACTTTTTTTGGACAATGCAAATCTGTTTCTTCTATATTTACATGGCATTGCATGTTTTGTTATTGTGCAACAAAACCTTTCTTATTGCATTTACATTTGTTATTTAACATTTCTTGGTGCAAGCAATTTTTAGAACATTTTTAACAAATGCTTTCAAAAAGTGGTGGGGACGTCCCCAGTGTAAATGATGGCTATGGTCGGACTACATAAGGGGAAAAGTGTAGTATAGCTTTTCTTAATAGCCAAACTCAAAGGACAGACCAAAAGCCTGTTGTCTCAGCTGCTGTCTCCTGCCTGCTGCATCTCTCCACCTCCCCAATGTCTCTATGACATCTATTTCTTGTCTTGGAGCGAACAACAAACAGTCTCACCTTGGAGGCTTAAATGGTGTTGTACACCCAAAAAGTGACACAAGTACGTAGTTGTGTGGAGAGTGAAAAAAGAGAGCTTGAGAGAGAAGTTAAAACCTTTCGACCCGTATGGGTTGAATATACAGCAGGGTATATATTTATGTTTTATGTTAGGCCGTGACCCTTTAGCGGAGAAGTGACAAAGTCTGTGTCAGAATGGCGGTGCGGTGTGGATGAATAGGTCAAGTAAACTCAGGACTTGAACTCAGGAGACCAAGTTTCAAGTCCCGTGTGAAAGAAAGTCGACATACGTAACATTAACCAAAACCACATTCTTTTTCTAAACCTAACCAAACTACCGTCATTTCACATGGGACTTAATGTAATGTACTTGAGATCCGATAGCATGTTGCTGGTACTTGCCAACGCTCATACATGTCGTTTTGGGGAACAGTGGGGAGTGGTCATATATGTTGACAATTGACAATCGACCTACTTTGTTGTTTAGATATTAAGACATGGGCAAATTGCTGAGTAAAGTATATAGGATGGTCTGTTTTGGAAAACTATAACCCTTGTGGCCAGCCCCTTCCAAAAAAAACAACACAGTGACATGTACTGGTTGTGAAAATACCTTGCTATGTCTTTAATAACTGACTCTAGTTATTTGTTCCCTAACATCTAATTGGTCAGAAATTACACAAATGTAGGTGCATCTAAGAAAAGTTTACCATCTTATGACAAAATCTGAACATTTTTCTGGGAACAACTGGCCCCAGGCAGGCTACAGTACGTGTTACATAACTTTTGTCCAGTTGCAGCCGCATTTGCATGGAATTTTAATTACCTACAGACAAGATTACATAGATTTTCTGTCATTTGAAAATCCTGCATAAACCAGCCGGGTGATGTAATGTATCCTGTAAAGGAAAAATGATCTTCCACATTACAGTGAAGACAGAGGTTCCCTGCCAGCACTGAGCTGTAATTTGTTTTTGGCTTAAACTGTCTTCCTCCAGACGCATGTAGATTATTTTTTTCCGATATGAAAATGGAAGGCAGTGCTGAAATCTGTGGAGTAAAGGTTTTGGATTTAGTTTTGCTCAATCAGAAGGTGAGGAGTCTTGTCCTGCTCTGGTGACTTCAGCTAATTTTCTCATCCTCGGATCCTCCATCAGTTTCATTAAAACTCCAAATAACACTTAAAAGAAGTTCTTTATTCTTTTCTTGTGAAGTCCAGTCAGTTCATTAAACAAAACAGTTTGACCATAAAGTCTTCCACAGCGAGAAAGGTCATCACCGTAGCTGAACAAGTGATTTCATTGTGATCTAAAGGATCTCATTTTCTAGATGTCTTCCCTTTTCTGGTGTGTGTTGAACACACATTTATTGCTCCATGACAAAAAAACTTTTCCAACGACTTTTATGCAAATCACCACAGGGGCCCCCTCACCACTCAGCCAGTGCTTTGAATAGAGTATCATCTGACCCTCGCCGTTGATTAGTTTAGATAAACCAAAGGCTCAACCTTCCTCTTCCTCTGTGTTTCTGTGGGTTCCTGTTGGGTAAAGAGTTTGCCAGTTGCGCCAAACATTTGCATAGGTCTTGTGAAGCCTGTTTAAATTTGGGGAATTTTCCGAAACAATGCAAAGCGCATCTACTTTGGGAGGGAACAAAATAACTTGTTTTCAGAGCTCTTGTATCTGGGAAAGTCCGTGCAGTTTTTAAAGGATTCACTTTTTCACCAACCTTGGAATAAAGGTCTAGTTTGCACGTTGGCAGTTTGACCAACATGCTATAATTATTTATCAGCTAAGATGGAAATCACAAACGGTTTGTTGGATTTGCATAACGTCCCCCAACCACCCACCCAAGGGGAACAAAGCAGCGGGGGCCTCCATCTATACGTCGTCCTCATCAACATGTGAAGTGTCTGCGGTCAATGGCAGAGGGGATTTACTCACACAATATAGACAGATGCCACCTTTTATCTGCTTAACGGAAGAGAGGCCGAGCGCGTGGCACTTGACCACACCAGCGCATGTTGTTGGCGCGTAATGACGTCCTCCTTCCATAGACTATTGAGATGAATGGTGGTAAGTGGTGAATGGACTTGTTCTTTTTTTTCCAAGCTAGACTCGGGGGAGGGACAGAGGAGGGTTTTTCTGTATTATTTGGATGAATTGGTGGAGGTTCCCCAACGACACTTTGGGTGCTTTTTCTTTTTCCCCCAAACAGCCTTTGTTTGTCCCTTATGAATAAAATATGCCATATCGACCCAGAGGAGAAGAGAATCTGTTTTTCAGCAGATCTGGTGTTGCATTTGAGCCACTCCTTGTGACAATCTTTTAAACATTTAAACAGTCCGACAGGCGTATGCTGTGACCACAGACAGTCGGTGATCACCTCTGATACCTGATATTTAGCAGAAAGTATGTTTTTAATTTGCTTTTTTGCTTTTAATAATACTGAAACAGGGTGGTCTAGTGTTAAAGATGAATAAAAATAAGATTTGTTTGATTGATTGTCAAGAGGAAATTGATTTGTTGCAGAAAATAGATTCAGTTTGGAAACCTACAAGTACAAGCTACTATTTTTATCCCGTGACATGCTCCATTTTTATGTATAACATCAGATAGGAGGAAGTCGTCCCATCTGAATAACTTTTATGCTATAAGTATATATATATTGTTTATGACAGAATAAAACCTAGCCAAACCATATTGTGTAACCAATTACACCACATAAAAACACACAGTAAAATCAACCATAAACAAAGAACATTTTAATGATGCCAGTAAAACATTTTAAGTGGCTGTGATGATTTTAGAGGGACTATACTGTAATTTGATCAAAAGTCTGTGATACTAATGGATTATTGGGATGGAATATTCCTTCTGCTTGTCTGTGTGAATTTACTAATCAGCTTTTACTCTCCTGCCACTTTAAAGAAAGGTCAATATACAGTTTTATTAGATACAAAATCACCAAAGTAGTACACAAACATCACAAACCATCCATCCATCCATCGTCAACCATTTATCCTGCGTACAGGGTCGCGGGGGGCTGGAGCCAATCCCAGCTGACATCGGGCGCAAGGCAGGGTACACACTGGACAGGTCACCAGTCCATCGCAGGGAACATCACAATTATTTCTTATGTTGCAACCGCCAACCAACCTGACATGACAAATCATACATATTTACCAGTGTCTCTAATCACGAGGACATCTCCACAACAAGAACATGTAGTTAGACAAATCAAAACAGGCCACCCTCTCTCTCTCTCTCTCTCTGGTTGAGTGACACAGACAAAGACAGAGCGGTCTGAAATGGTCCATTTGATTCCTGATGGTGTTCACTTCAGAATGAGCAGCATCTGCCCTGCAGAGAGGCAGCGTCCAAACTCTGGAGGCTGGATTCACCCGGATGCGGAGCTGCAGAGACCCCTTTAATTTAACAGAACATGGCAGCAGGAAATAATCAAATTAAATGGCTGAATTCCATTTAGCTGCTTCTGTTCTGGTATTGTACATTCTCATGACTTCCTTGGACACTTTGAGCCATCGTGAACATTATTAATAACACCTGTGTTTTTCCTATAACAAGTCTTTGAATAATAACTTAGGGCAGGCTGACACCAGCCTTGTTTAGTGTGGTTGAACCGAACCCTGGAGCGTTTACCCACTTGGTGTGGTTCTTTTGGGTTGTTGTGAACTCAAGACTCGAAGTACACTAGTGCCAAACAATGGGGTCTCGAAGATGTGGTCTCGAACCGCTGTCAAGTAAACTCTGGAGTGATTCATTCGTTGGGCGAACACCTTTCCAACCAATAACTGGAAGTGTTATGTATGTGTCATTTCAGTGGTTTAAAAACATTTTCTTATTCTGTTTTGGTGAATTTGCTAACAAAATGTCAACTAGCAGGGAACAAACCTGGACTCACGATGTACCGAGGAGCCTCTTGAATAATTTGGGCTGGAGAGAACATTTTGCTGTTACTAGAGAAAGTGGATAACAACAAACATTCAGCGATAAAATGAAGCATGGATTCCAGCGATCTGTTGACAGTGTAATGTCAAAGATAAAAAAACTGCGTCAACGGTACATCAAAGCTCTATAATATGTAAGTATTTGGAGTATTTAGGTTCTTTACCCGCTGACTGTATGAATCAATCAATCATTTCAACCACATGGCTTTTGCTGAACCAGACCTTTAGGTGTAAATCCGCCCACTATGAAGTGGCAGTCCACTCGCCAGTCAGACGATAATGGATGATTCTGCAAAACCTTATGTTTTAGACATTTATGAATGCTCAATGACATTTTTAAAACTCATTTAAATCCTCAATATTATAATATGTACAGAAACTATTATATGCTTAGCCACAACCTTGTGCTGCATGTAAACCCCCCTCCCCTCTGTTCATTTGTTTCCTGTCAGCCTCTCCACAGAAAAGAAAATCTACAAAAGCCAACATGTATTACAGGTTTACCAGAGTCACAGGGAGTTCTGACTTGTTACTGTGGAGGTGTCAACTCTTACCTAGCGCTGCTTGTTATTGAGCTTTGTGTAAATGAGCAACTTTTCCAACGCCTATTTGCTCAACCTACAATAAAGTCTAAAGGGCAGCATAGGATGTGCATCAAAACACCCATTGTTTTCACTCTACAAGGCCACACAGTGTCTTGACGTGTGTCAGCTTGTCAGGGCGCGCCCAATTATGATATGTCAGATTTTCAAGTGTTAACAACCATCAGCATTTGAACTTGTTCGCTCACTCTCAGCTAAACTACAACTGTAGCCTGTAAGTATAGATAGTCTAGTGTGTGGTATGAGTGCCAATTCAATAAAAATCAAAGTGTGACCTTTGACAAGACCGAGGATGTTTCAGTAAGTAAGAAAGTAAACTTAATTTATGTGGCAAGTATAGTTGAAGCGTTTTACATAGGGAGGAAAAGGAGGAAGAATAGCAGAGATGGACAAGATTTAAAAGAATTAAGGATGGTAACGATACAAAGTGCACAAACCACAAGTAAATACAGTTATAAGGTCAAGACAAAGTAAAATAAAATGTAGGATACAGTTACTGTTGCCTGAATAATAATTTGCTCTATTTCTAATCATTATTTGATTCAGATTCATCCATCTTTTTGGCTCCGCCCACTAGTGTTTGCCCTCATCCAATAAGATCCATCCCCGATCCTTTGGAAATCCAGTTCCTGGTTTTTGGATAGCAAGTCTGACACGGACACACACGCGCGCACACACACACACACACACACACACACACAGAGGCTGGTCAGTGAGGAGGGACCGAGGCACAAAATGCTTTTTATTCAGTAACAAGCTCATTGAGGAGCTGACAACCTCTCCAGAGCCTCTGCAGTCACTCAGTCAGTGCGCGGACTTCAGCCTCTGATTCTCTAACAGTAACACCAATAACAATTTACTGGCTTTTATTTCCACAACCAACACGTTGGACTCTGCGGACTTTTTAAAATCTACTTTTTATTTTGAGTTTTCTGGGCTGTACCGGGCTTTTCTCACAGGTTGGTAAATTTCAGTCGTATCCTCTGGTTCTGGGTTTCTACGCTGTGACGGGACTTGTCAGCGTGTGTTTGTGCTGCAGATCTGCCTGGTGAAAGTTTTTTCCCCTACTCAGAAGTCTTTGCATAACATTTTAAATAAGGTCAAGCGTTTTCTGCCTCGAGCTGAAGGGTTTCGTTGTAAAAGCTTCTTTGAAATTTCCATTTTCTATTTGGTTTAAGCTTCTAAGTGTCATGGATAATCTCAATTTGTCTCCATTTACACGCGTTGTATACCCACCTGATACTATTATTATAGTAGAAATGAATGGCATTGGCAGACATTATTGAAAAAAAAATAAAATCCATTTATTTCGACCACCGGTTTTGGTTTATTTGCTTTTTTGGGATTCTTATTTTAATTCAACCTTAAAATGAATATGTGACACAATATTATTATGATTATTATTATTGGCGTTTTAAAGTACTTTCCATCCAAAAACAGCAAAGTTTTGCAAACTACAACAGACAAAAACACCCCCCCCCCCCCCCCCCCCCCCCGTAAATTGGCTTCTCATTAACCGTCTTCAGTGTGGAGTTGGAGGTAATTAAAGCAAGTGGGGAAGGCGTCACGCTGGGACAGCATATGGTGTGTGTGTGTGTGTGTGTGTTGGAAAGGGACAGAGACAGACTGACGTTTAAATTTGCTCGTCACGCTTTAATTGTGTAATTGAAACCTCTGTTGTTGGTGTTGTGTGTGTCTGTGCGCGCGCGCTACGCTGATTGACAAAGTGCAGAAACTATTCCAATGATATTTCTATAATATTGCACCTACACCTACAGTGTATACACTAGTGAGTTTATAATAGTCACCTTATTGTGAAGTTATTGGTCATTCCTTAAATACTTTGTTGACCAAACAGTCTAGTTCACGGAGTAGCTGGTAGATCAGTTTTCCTTTTTTGTGACCACTTGAAGGACTTTTAGTCATGTTTGGCTGAAAGGCTGGAGTGATGAAGATCATGTGTTTTGATAGAAAGCTCTAGAACTGCTGCTAAAGAGACCTTGTGGTGAGATTGTTTTTTCAACTACTGTTTTCAAGGTCAAGAATGAACTTTCTCCTCTATTGATTTCATATTTACAGACTTAATTAACTCATAATCTTACAGTGTTCCTTACAACAGAGCCACAACCATAACTTTCATTAGGCTATACCTACTTGGGGGATTAAATGACATGATATTAAAGGTACAAATTGCTTGTTTTGTCCAAAACGTCAAAGTATTTAATTTACAAAGATTAAAAAAAACACAACAATCCAATGTGGCATTTTTAATTCAATAATTAATTAAACAATGAGTCAATTATGAAAGTTCTTGATGATGACTGACTAATTAATTAATGGTGTCATGTTGTTTTACCTAAAATATTCCTGCATGGAGTTGCAGTGTTTTAAAAGTATTATAAACTTAATGTTTACCCAGTACTGAAACAATTAGTCAATTGATTGATTACTCAAATGTAAAAAGAGCCTAAGTGGTAACTGTATTGATTATCAGTCACTGAAGAAATAGCCGGTCCAGCCTCTCAAATGTTAACATTTGCTATTAATATTTTTAAAAGAAGTAATTTGAAGACATCACTTTGTGCTCTGACAAATCACTATTTCCTGTAGATTAGCTGATTAATCAATAAAATCCTAATCATTAGCTACAGTCTAATATCTCAGATATACACTTGGAGACTTATGGATCCCTCTTAAAACTGCAGCGCTGTTCTCTGTAAGACTAATCTGGCAGGGAGAGCAGACTTTCATTGCTCATAATTAAACAAAATGCAGACCACTCCACGGCCAAGACAGCAGCCGAGACGGCTAATGAAATCATTTACAGGGAAAGTAAGTCGTGGGCCGATTTCACAATCTCATAAACGTGGTGGAAGCACACAATGACTCAGGTCAGCTGTGAACAGGAAAAAACATTGGCGCTCCTCCAGCGGTTTCACACAGCATCCTTCCTAACTCGGCTAAGCAGTCACCCTGCTCTGCTGCCTGCGAGCACAGGAGCGAACAGTTTGGACATTTTTTGACTCCAGTCCGTCCTCATTTCTGACAAAAACAGGAGGCAAAAGCTGCAGCTTGTATGTTTGAACGTTTTTGACTTCCTCCACACATTTTCATGTCGCCTGAGAACTTGGAAATTGGAAAGGACGTTAACAACTTGTACGCTTTACACTTCATTTTGTTGGGCAACAGAAAGGGGGGGGCTAGCTTGTGTGGACAACCTTATCTGATCATTTAGCTTTTCACTGTACTCTTTTTTTAAAAGTCCGTTAGCAAGGTTTCTAAATTCAGGATATGTGGTTTAGTCATCCTGTGCATCATTGCAAAAACAAAAACAACATTTGCTCCTGGGACTTAAAATCACTCCCACATGAAAACAGTGACACATTTTTAAAGCTGTCTTCATGACATGTGAGTTCTGTGATGACTTAAAACAAAATAAATTAAACAGACTTGTGTGAAACACTTGCCAAACGTTCAAACTGTAATTTCTTAACAGAATAGCTAAAAACACGACTTGTTGTTGTGCCGTCACCCCCTCGTATCTCTGAGGATCCACCACACGTAGGGAATTTAGCAGTTCAGGTACCAAAATCATTTGAGAAATTCAAACATGTTGTTCTACAAAAAAACCTTTTGTTTCATTGAGCAAAAGTTCTGAATGTTGTCTGTTGTCTGACTATAAGCGACTTTACAAGAACTCTGACTAAATGAAATTGTCTAACATTAGCAAAATGTTGATTTATTTCATAAATCTGATTTTGTCAGTTTTTGATACTCGAACCAAAAAAAACCCACTGAGATTCAAAACCCAGCCCTAATTGACTGTTGGGAAAGGTTAATCATGCAGCGGGAGTGGTTTGACATGGATCTATGTGTGTCTTGGCATGTTTTTTAGAAGAAAGTTTCCCCGTGAGAATGGGTCACCATTGAAATTCATTGTAAGTGTAATTGAATTAAAGCTGCCTGCAGCTGCTGTCCTCCACAAAGGAACAAACTAATGCCCTTTAAACCTACCGTATTTGTTTAAATCAAGACACAACACAACATTTCTATTACAAATGAAATGTTGAATTCATTAATACTTAAGTATACTCTGGTTTTTTACTTGGTCAGGAATGACCACTAGCATGTGGTGGCTAATGTAAGCTAACACTAGCAAACTTTAAATACTGTACAGACATTAGGCTACTGAGCCATTTCACTGACTTTTCTCCACTAATGTTACACTTTGCATTTAGCATTACCTCATTATTGTCACTTAATTACAATGGCTACAGTCATTAATTTAGTCTTTTTTATATGTGGAAACGTGTTTTCAAGTTATCTTTTGGGTAAATTGGTTGCATCTTAATTAGTAGTAAGGGTGGGAAACTCTTTTCCATTAAAGCGGTATTTTGTAATATAGGCTGTGTGTTTAGTTTTTAGGAATTCATTTTAAAAAGCTGCAGTTGCGTTGTCTTCTGTGCCCGAGAAAAGAATGTGTGCAGTGTTTCATTTGTTTGTGTCTCCTGGACGCAATGTGCTGGAAAGCTGTTGTGCAGAGACGCCATGTGCAGCCGGGCCCTGACAGTAATCAGTCAATGAATAATGAACACACACACACACACACACACACAGACCTGCCACTGACAGCTGTTTGGTATCTTTGTGTGTGTGTGTGTTTGTGTGTGTGTTAACTCTATCAGGCGAGTGCAGCTGCATGCCTGTCTGTAGCAATTATGTTCTCGCTAAATAAGAGCCAGTGCTGAGAGGAGGAGGAGGGGTCAGGGGTTTGTGTGTGTGTGAGAGAGGGGGAAGGGGGGCAGAGGATCGGCACATATTACTAAGCGATTAACTTACTCAAAGGATAGCCGCATGATGTTTCTGTGTGTGTGTGTTAAGGCACACATGCTGTTTGAACTGCGCTGAACTGTGTGTAATATAAACCAGCTCGGGGACTTTAACATGAGCCTCCATAGGAGTCTTTTTGCAAGGGAGTTTGAGTCACACACACACACACACACAACACAAACTAAAAGACACACACAAACACACACACTGTGCTTCACACGCTCTTTTTTTACCTCCACACACACACACACACACACACACAGAGTAAGACATATGCTCTGTTCTGAGGGCCCATATGTGTTTATCCTGCTATGTGACCCAATCACTCTATGAGGCGTTCAAAAGCTCTGTTGTGTTATGAACTTCATTCACACACACACACACACACACAGACCTGTAAACACTCACTAACCCCGATGGTACCCACAGACCTTCTCTTCGCAGCCGTTTCACCGTTAATTTGCTGCTCAATAGGTCAAGAGGAAAGTAGACATCAAGCAACACACACACACACAATCAACACAACACACACAATCAGTCTCAAACTAGTCATGCGGCCGTCCAGACAGCAGGGTCGGCTCGTTGTGTGTTTCCCAGACAGATCTGACTTCAGTGATTTACCGGGTCACAAGAACATGAGTAAAGTCACTCTTAAGTCAACAACACCATTGTTGTTGCGGTCTGAAGCCACCGCGTGTTTGTCAGGAAACGCCCTCAAGTGACCACTTAAGTTATTTGTCATCCTTTCCTTAGCCATCAAATGTTTTACTGCAGGCCAGTAATAATGTATTTTTTTCATTCATGAAGAGCGTGTTGTTTAGAAATATTTAATAGTCTGTCAACTGCTCTCTAAAGACTTTGCTATGGAAAACTCTATTTGTTGTTGTGTTTGAACAAGAAAGTCCCTGCACCAGACAAAAAACAGAAATATTAAGTAAATATTACACTCCAGTCACTCTGTGTGAAACCCGCAGAGTCCTTTTGTATCTCCGGCATCACTGTTGCCATAATGACAGATTTCCAAACTAAGAAAGTGGAGTATAAACATGCATGCTGTGAAGATGTGCTCACAGGTGCAAATAAACAAACAAGTTAATTAAGTGATTCACACCTGTGTGCGAGTTTTGTTTTTCAGCTGGAGCTGTTCTGAAAATTGGCAGCGCTTCAAACTGACACTAAAACTCAGCAGCAGCACCGATTAAGAGGTTTAGTTTGGTACAACAGAGGGAGCTGCCTAGAAAATGTAGGCATATACATATTACAGAGAGAAAAGATCAAATCTCTAACTTTGATATTTTAGAAAGTATGCTTATTCGCTCTTTAGGTGCTGGTAGTACTGATTGAACTGTTTATCCCCGCTTAAAAGTCTTGATGCAAAGCTAAGCTAATCACCTGCTGACCCTACAGCGTCATAATTAGCACATAGACATGAGACAATGTTCTTGTCTAACTGTCCAGAAATGTTCAAATTATTCCTCTAAAGGAGATAGTTCACCATCTAAACACTCACTACTCAGAACTATAAATAACAGCACACACTGATGTTGTAAAAACACATTTCGTGTTTTTTGACGCTGATCTGCATGTCTGGATTTAGCCTCGGTTTACACTGAATCCTCTCAGATTCCCCCGGGTTCTCTCTTGCAGTGAAGTATTTATTGACATTGAGCCTACACGATGTCAGCAGTCAGCTGAGCGGGCCTCTGAATAGCTAACAAGCTGATCTTGTCCTCCTCGTGTCCCAGTTTGATGACATTGCATAACAACTCTCGTTTCTTCCTGCAGCCTCTGGGTTTTCCTGGTGATGACCTCACTGCTATTTCCTGGCAACGCCCACGCTGCGATGAAGGACCTCTCCTCCTCCTCCTCTCCACTCAGCTCCCTGCTCCACTACCAGTCCTCCAAAACTTCCATTGTGCCGTTCTCCCCGTCTGCTGGCGCCGCCTCCTCACCCGGGTCCTCGCTGTCGTCGGCTCCGCTCTCCAAACCTCAGACCTTCTGCCTCCAGACGGGGCCACATCTCATCGCCAGCATGCAGCTGCAGAAGCTCAACTCGCACTACCAGAACCTCGCAGGTGCTTCTGCCGGACACCCAGCGCCCGGCGGGGCTCAAAGGGGCTTCAGTGCCTCACCTCTGGGCACGGGGAACCAGCTTCTTGGGCCATCTGGAGGCCTCAGTGGAGGTGGGATGGGTGTTGGCATCAGCATGGGGAACCAAAGCTCCAGCGCAGGTGGAATTATCGACTTTGACCCCGTGGATGAGGAGGTCCTCATGTCACTGGTGGTGGAGCTCGGTTTGGACCGAGCCAACGAGCTGCCCGAGCTCTGGCTGGGTCAGAACGAGTTTGACTTCATGTCAGACGTGCCGGCCGGCTGTTGACGCGTGAAAAGATAAACTATGCGTTGGGAATGATTGACAAAGAAGGAGAGGACTTTCTCTCCTCGGTTGGGTTTTCTCTTTCCTCCCTTTCTTGGCTGATAAAACGAGGAAACAGAAGAGACACTGAGTGATAAAGAGAAAGAGATTAGAGGCATGCTTCTGTTTCTGTTTTGTTTTCATTCTCTCTATGTGCAGACAGATGGCTAAAAGAAAAAGACAACTTGCTTTTCATTTTGTTTTTTAATGGAGTTATGCGGAAAGAGAGCAAACTGTTTTTTGTTCCATGCAATCAGTGCGTTTTTCTGTTCTGGGATGAAACTGGTGGTTGAAACCAACCTGATGGGATTAAAAAGTCTTTTGTTTTGTCTCATCCCACTCTGATTCTCCCCCCCCTTTCATTTGAAAAAGCATGAGCAGAATATGAAACAGAAATATGGAGTCGTGGAAAGAGACTTGGTTGCTCCTCTCCTCTTTCCGCCATCACTCCATGATGCTGGCTTAATGAAAGCAAGGTGATTGACGTGAGACAGGTTGGAGACGTTTTAGCCTCTGGGCAACACAGGAGTAAAGATAACTTAGATACACTTCTTCTCTCTCAATCAATGGTGAAGGCAAATGAAAATGGGAAACATGGGAGATTTGTGAAGGATGACAAACACTAGGTTTCCCCTTTTCTTAATGGACAATATTAAACTCTGGTCTCACGGGAAAGAGACTCCTGTCTCTGGGCTTCACAAAGAAACTGATTGTCTGAGAACTGGTTATCTCAGTGTACTTTTTCTTTCTTTCTTCTTTTTGTTTGAATTAAGTTCAACCAGTAGTATTCATGGAACATGTTATTTAAGACAGTGGCTGATATCCATCAGGACTTCTGGACAAGGAGCGCTTCTGTAGCGCGTCTATAATCGGTTTTGCTTTTCATAATGAATTAGATCAAGGGGTGTGGAATCTTTCAGAGCATGGGACCTGAATGGACTAAATTGTTTCTTTCTCTGGAGCACCGCCTCATTAAAACGATCGAGGCCTTTTGGTCATGTGAGTCGCCACTACATGGACATGTTTTGTTTTCCTACAGTGTAAGAAACACTGACCCAGGAGGTCAAGTCAAACTGGTGTCAGTGATCCTGGAGAGCACTTACTCCTGCACTGAGGATACAAGGTCTTGTCAACATTTGTGGACACAACCCAAATGGCCAAACAGATAAATTCACGTGCCCTCCGCTTTTTGTTTTTCCTGTTTTACCTCATTCGATGTTTGTGTCAAAAAAGTCCGATCAGCCACAAACAGACCTTATTATCACCACACTTCCTTGTTCCTGATAAGGGAGCATTGTTTGTTTTGTCCTCATTAGGCATGGGGTGGACTGTTTGCTCACCTTGCAGGGCAGCCTTTGACCTAAACACACACTGTGGTTTGGTTTCGTGTCGCATGTCGAGATGTTGGTCTACACCAGTGCAGGCTTTAGGATGGTTGGAATCAGACCAGAGTCAACTAAACCTTTCAGACTTGATCTGTTCATAGAAGCTACTACTGTTTGCAGCTAACATAATAGCATCATTAACTATCAGCTTCCGTTCATTCTTACTGCTTTACCATTTCTTGAAGGCAGCGGCAATATAGAGAACATCTTGACAAGCTAGCGCAGCAGGGGTTGCAGCCAATTCAGTGGTCTGTCCATTGACCACTTGTTGCAACCACTATGGGCACTGAAGCTTGTGGTCCAGACTGTAAACAGACCCCTGAGTTGGCTACAACCCCCTCTCAGCTAGCGGTGTGTCGTCTGGAAGCCAAAATGCAGGTCCCGATGCTCTTGGGCTTCAGTTGAACAAGTTATTTGCTGAGCTTGTCCTATTGAGGAGAATCAAAAAGACATTGTTGTTTTTGTTGTTTTGTCTAGCTTGCTAACAATCTGCTAATGCTAATGCTAGCAAACTGGTGAAAGCCTTACAAAAAAGCACACGTAAAAATGTTTTCAGATGGTGAAAATAACGTTTATAATGATTCATCACTTTAAAAAACTACAAAACAGTACAAGCTCAAGCTCCACTTGTACTTTTTTCCTGATCTTTCTCATCGAGTGTCATCATCATGTTAATACGATGAAACATGAGGAAAACGTGAAGTATATTTCACATGTGACCCAGTTTTACATGCCTTGTTTGCATCATGCTCTATGCTCTATTGGACCTCCGTGATGTTGCCTGGAGATTTTTTGTTAATTGTCTGCTTGACAAATGATCTCATCTCTATAGTGAATGGACTATTACTATAGAGCCAACTGTACCAGGTACGGTTTGTTTCATAGTTGAAAAAAATCCCAGGGGGTTAAAGTGTCACATACCCCTCCCCCCTGCCCACCTATAGGAACTGTACTGGATCCTCCTGCTGTAGATGGATGTGGGTAGCATGGGGGCTCTGACCTATATCTGTTGTGGTAAGAAGAGATGTGGGCTTGAACCGTACCGCAGGTACAAAGGCCTTTCACCTCAACCTGGTGTGTCTGTCATCTCGGCATTGTTGGTCTCCTCTTAGACCACACACACAATAACACACCTGCATATATACATACATGCGCACAAAGACATGCGACAAACTCACCTGTATGTGCGCTCACCTCCATAGGCACACACAGGCTGAAACCAAACTATGTGCAGACAGACAAAGGCACTGAGATAAACCCACCACACACACAGACACACACACAAGCAGGAGCATGGGGATGGTATTACATCAGGGAAATGGGAGTAGCAGCCATGAAACAGGCACTTGTTACACACAGACTTTATTGGGGTTGTTGGTGTGTGTGTGTGTGTGTGTTTGAAAAGAGATAATGAGAGACTGTATGCAAGTCTGAAAATCCAATTGTGTGTGTGTGTGTGTGTGTGTGTGTGTGTGAGGGGAAACTATGAACAGCAAGTAATCCGTCCACATGAAGAAGACCACTGGCGGACACGCTGGGCCTCGTTAATTTATTTAGATATAGACAGGTCAGCTTACACAAACACATCTTCAGTTCCTCAATAGTGCACACATGCGTCCTGCAAGTCCAATTTTCCTACACACACGCTGACTAATACCAGTTTTTCATGTTGATTAGGGGTCTTGGTTACAGTGAAAGAGCCCCAATTTTCTTTTCTTTCTTTAATGAAATACGAGAAGCAGTGATTAATGAAAACCTGATGATGGGGTAATTTGACAGAATCACCCTTTTTTAAAAAGGGATTTGTCGGATATTTCCATCGTAACGACCACTTTATAGACATGGTGTGAAGCGAGATGAAATAAAGATGCTTCTCATCGCTTCCAAAGCTAGCAGACAGACATGCTGATTCGTCTCTTCCTCTTGTCTCGTTGCCTGAAGTGGGTCAAAATAACATTCTTCAGATCGAAGACAGTCTCGTGGTTGTTTCCATCTGCTCGACATTGTTTTAATGGCCTTTGTGTGTGCGTGTGTAAGTGTGTGTTGTTTTGTGGTCCGGCCTTAATCCCAGCTGATTGAATTGTTATTTTTTGCTGTGTGAAGCAGAGGGACGTCCCCACCTCTCCTTCCCCAGAGATGTTGCCCGGTTGAGATGTTTGAATCGTCTGAAGGCTTTCATTTCCTCTTCTCCTTGACGCCCGATATTGCAGATTAACCCCAGCAGAGGCCTTTTGAACTAAAATTTACCTCACAGCTATTTGGTTTCTAATCACAAAAACTACCACTTGGGTTCAGGTCATGACAGTAAACTAATTTCCTCTGATGGACAGCTTAACTTGACACTGTCTAAGCACCACACTGTTGGTTTTGCATGTTTACAAATCCCCTGAACTTAATAGCCTACAGATCATTTCCCAAAGTAGGCCTATACCATAAGTTTAAATAGACTGATTTTCTTTCTTCGGTGCATCCACAGGCTTCAGTTTGTTTTAGTACTCCATCAAAGTTATATTTCTATGCTTAATCAAAGTCATATTTTTATCCAGTACTAATACAGTGGTGAGCTGGGACTGTTAAATTGGTTAATAGAAAGAAAAATTAATCTCCAGAAAGTCTGAATTCGTCTGAATGTAACTAGCAGTCGTGAGGCAACCAGCAGCGAATCCAGGAAGTTGCTGCTCCTCTTTTCCCCAACTACGGGACCTTCTGGACTCTTGTGTGCTTTTTGGATGCTAAGGTGGGTTTTTTTTTCCTGAGTCTTCATGGTCTCTGCAGCTAATGAAGTGGATTTACAGTTTCCATGTGACAGCAGTGATTTGTTACACACTCGGCCGTTGCCTCAGGGCCTCAGGGTCATGAAAAATGTTCCAACACATCAAGGCCTGTGAAAACCCTCGACATAAGCAGTGATATATGTGTTAAAAGGTCGCTGTTACAAGGTTTCCACCCTCCACGGTAATGAAAATGTTCAGCCACTGCTCTGCGGCTAGGTCTGCTTGTGAAACTGAAGTAGACTCTGCACTGATTTATTCATTTTCTTTCATCATATTTACCTTTAAACCTGTAGATAAAAGCCTTATTTTGTTGTCGGTTTTACATGCAGTATCTTTCCTTGTTCTTTTTTTCTTTTCTAATGATGAAATGAATATTATTCAAAGATGATTTTTAAAGCACTTTTGCTCACCGGCTCTCACTTGTACATCTATATGAATATGTAAATGACTGAGATCATAATAAAACAAATGCTTGTATTTTTGTTACGGCTCTGAGTTTGGATGAAAATAAAAAGATTGAAAAACTGAACTGGAGTGAATGTTTGTCATTAAAACAGACACGGCATATATGAAGTGGCATCTAGAGATTTACAATGAACGGTCAAAAGATTTTCCATTGATAAGTGTGATAAGTTTAACCATATGAACAGATTCATATGACATTCATAGAATAGAAAACAATAGAGTTACCAGTAAAGGTAGAATTAGACAAAGACGATATGTTTATAAACAAACTAGTTTATAAACACTCTTTAGTATAGTATAGTATTATAGATTAACATGATAGCCTACATTAACTGTAGAGTCATGACTCTTGCTACAGTGCTTTTAAAACCTTTTGTAAATGTAAATTATTATGCTGATTTAGACTGATGTTTCCACATGCTGTCAACTTATTTGCACAAGGCTTCCATCTGCTGCCATGTGAGGGTAAGTACACAGGTTGACCAACCAAGGATACAACAAGAATATTGCACATCTTTTCTCTGCATTTTCTGAATGTCAGAATTCATTTTTATACTATTTTATGGCTCTGCTATTACCTTACAATTATGGAGAAGAACTATGTGATTTGGTAATAATTACAGTAAGAACATTTTTACTTTAAAAGCAGTTGTTAAATTCCGATGGACTTTCCTCTGAATAACTGCTCAATTTAAATTAACCAAGTAGATAGTAATTCATTTATTATTGAAAACTTTATTCTTTATATAATCTATGTCAAACTGTTCGCTTACCTGTAGTCAAACTTGCATTTTGAGCTGACCTGTTATCTTAGTGGTGGAATTACATACTGTAGCTATAAGACGCTATAAGAAGCTATATACATTTCTACTTAGAATTAGTGCCAAGTGACATGACAAGTTAGTTCTTTATAGGAAACTTCTTAGGAAATGTTTAGAAATTCAATCCTATTATTGGCCTTTAAAGTATTTTCAGATTTTTGGCAGTGTCATTAAAGCTGAGGATTATTCCATGTGAGAAAAAATTATGTGACAGTGGGTGTAACAACATTATTCACTTAATTTACCAGCAGTCTTTAGATCAATTAAGTTTCTTCTTTGTCAGACTGGCACAGGAACTTGCTGCTGCCATCTAGTGGTGATGGTAGCGTTGCACAGAGCAATATTTAGTAAAGACACTAAATCATCCATTTGCCCTGCCTCTTGTGCCGTAGGCCTGTGTAGAGACAGTGATCCTCTGTGCAGACACAAACAGATTTACTGCTTCATGATACATTAAATAGTGCAGGCCACAGGATCTGATGTATACAGATCCTTCACTGAAGTAAAAGTATCAATACCACAATTTAATACTCCAGGACAATCTTACTGAAGTAATTGTATATAAATGTTATCACCAGGAGTACTCATAGTGCGGTAAAATGTTCCCTTTCAGTGTTTTTCTATCATATATGACGTTTCTGGATTACTATTCCTGCTGCATTAATGTGGATGATGCATTTTCCTGCTGTATAGGCCTATGTTTAAAGTTGAGCTTATTTTAACTCCTTTATATGCTGTTGGGTAGTTTAATCTACAGCAAACCATCATAGTCTGTAAGATCATCATATGTTTGCAGCATCGCTATCGTGTGAGAACCACGTATGTCTAAAAATTCAGCTTTTCATGAGCTCACAGAAACAGCCCTGTTTTCAGCTTTGTGATGCGTTTTCCAGCTGATCCAAGGAGAGATTAAATAGTTTAACTAAAAAAGTACATGGTTTTCACTGGACAGGAAGGGGATGAAATATTGTAATCTGAACAGTTAGTAACTAAAGCTGTAGGACAGATGTGGTGGAGTAAAAAGTACAATATTTGGAGTAGAAGTATAGTTGCATAATGGAAAGAAAACCAGCCCTGTTTTCATCTTTGTGACAATTGTCCAGGTAAAAAAAATAAAATAAAGGGGGGGGGGGGGTTAAAGAAGTTTATAGCTGAACAACTACAGTTTATACACTGAACAAACATTTACTCCTCATGTTTACCAGAAACTGGTCATGAAGGGGATGAGGAATTGTAATCTGGAAAGTAACTTGTAACTAAAGATGTCAGACAAATGTGGTGGAGTAAAAATTATAAAGAAATGGGAAAATGGGAAATACCCAAGTAAAGTACAAGTACCTCGAGTTTGAGCAAATGTACTTAGTTACATTCTGCCACTGCTTACTTGGGAAGGGGGGAATAAGGCAGTGAGAGAATAAAAGAGTAAAGACCAAAGATAAGAGTATAAAAACAGCACAGGGAGAAAAAGAAGTACATAAATTATATGATGTAAGTGATACTGTTGTTACGTCCCAAGGTCTAGGGGTGTCCTGGATGCAACATAAATGTGTGGTTTCCCACTCTTCCCATTCCCAAACAATGCCAGCACACAGTAAATACAATTTACTGTGTTTTTATAGTTTTATAGCAGTTTTTATAATTTACATTGGAGATGAGCAGTGCCCAAAACAACAATCAAAACACTCTAAGAAAACCTAAACCCAAAAAGGTAAAGAAAAGACAAAGTTCTAAACTATGCTTCTAAGTCCAAAAACAGGAGAAAACGGTGGCTTCTCACTCCTACTCACTGCTAGTAGCTGACACAATATATCTACGACAAAGAAAATTGCTTCATAGCAAAGCCAACAAAACCAGGTTGTCATAAAAAAATCAGAATGACTAAGGTAAACTACTTACAATCTTAGTCTACTATACTCACAACAGTTCACTACGTACAATGAACACAGACATAACACACAGTACTCAGGCAGGTTGGCAATGGCAGAGAGGGGGAAGAGTTCCTGTCAGTGGGGCTTAAGATGGCTGCTGTCATCCAGGTGCCCAATCAGGAGGCTCCAATCAGCTCTAGCGGACCAATCCAGTGTGTCCACCTGTTCTCCAGTACCTGCATACACTCACACACACTCTAAGGGAGGAGAACAGCTGACAGTGCAGGGAGAGATAAACAAACAGCAAAATATGACCCCAGGGTCATAACACTGTACTTAACGAGAATGCTAAACTAAATAAAAAGGATTTGATGTTTGCTCACGAACCCAGTGCGGTCAGATCTGCAGGTAAACTGTTCAGCATCAGTCAAGTCTCTCAAGTCCGGTGTTAATGAGCTATTTGTGATGTGGTGCTGTAAATAAAGTTTTTTTTATGTGACTCTTTGTTAATTGCTTCACACTGCCATTTTTGCCAGGTCTCTCTTGTAAAAGAGATAATAAATCTTAAGAGACTTCCTGGTTAAATGTTTGGTTAAATGATGTTTCATGGATAAATAATCCACAAAGAGCAAATAATTTATTTGCCCATAGCAACAGCACACACAACAACAAACAAACAAACAAACAGAAAGGGCTGCTAATAATTAAGGATGGCTAAAAACTCATGACCTGTTTTGGTTGCACAAAGCTTTAAAAGGGGGGAATCTGGCTGAGATGTGTGTGTTTCTAAACAAGGAGCGATCCAGTTTGAGCCATGTCATGGCTCATTTCATAGCACACTCTGCATCTGTGTTAAACAATATTGCAGCCTTTAGACAGGCTGTTTAAACAAATGTCACCTCCTTATTCCTTCAACTTTTGTAATATAACTTCAGAAATCTGTCTTTGATGTAATGAAACTTCCTGGATTGAAAAGTCAGTGCAACAGTGTTTTTGAGGAAGTGGGTCAGGAAATTAAAGGTTGAGAAAACATAGACGGGGTCCTCAACTTGCACCTGGCTGCAGGCCATGCTGCTGAGCTCCTCCATAGCTTCACAAAAGGTAAACACGATCTGAATAAAATGTAGGCTAGTGGGTTGATTCTGCCCTGACAAAAGAGACGTTTCAAGAGAAGAACATAAAGTGGGTTGCCTCAGAAATGTGTGACTATACACACGGAGGCATTTTATTATAAATAGAGTCCAGGTTAGTCCTGAGCTTTGGGATTAGTTCCTGCAGCCTGGGGGGAATCAGAGATGCCTTCAAAAAGAGAGAAAGAGAGAGAGAGATAGGGAGACGGCATATGTGTGCATCAGTTGGTATCATTTGGCAAAGGGAGACACAGATCCAGGAGGGGTTTTATCTCTGTAAGTATAAACACGACTCTGGTTACTGACACTGGCATTTCCTGACCAGGACAGTCTGAAACTCCGAGTGGAGGCAGTAGCAGCAGGGCTAATTGGAGGGTGTATATGTGATATTTAAATTCTTTAGCTTTATGTGCAAAGATATATTTTAGTTAAATCGTATTTAGTTTCTGTAATGGAACGCACAAGTGCTGATGCTCCAGATACTCAACTAGTCTAAAGAAGACCAGTTTTATTGCATCTTTAATCAGCACAACAGTTTTTAAGCTGTGCTACCATGATTGCAAAAGGGGTTTCTAATGATCAAATAACATTTTAAAATGATGAACTTGGATTAGCAAACACAACATGCCATTGAAGCACATGGGCCTCTGTACATGTATTCCATTACTAATCAGCTGTTTGCAGCAACAACAGTCATTTACAACATTAACAATCTCCACACTGTATTTCTAATCAATTTGATGTTATTTTAATGGACAAAACCTGTGCTTTTCTTTTGAAAAACAAAAGGAACAAAACCAAACTTTTGAAGGGTAGCGCATATATAAAGTGTTATTTGTACATAAACAAAACATGCTAAAAACTAGCCTACTGAAATCAAATATGCTGTAACAAATAGAGATAATTAAGAATCTAATATTAATATGTGAAAATAGGCTACATTTTATAATATCGAGATAATATAGCTATCAAACCAAACAAAAAATATCTACAAAGGATTTTCCCCTTAATAAATATCATACAGGAACCAACACAGTGGGAACCTGATGTAAATAGCGACGCTGGGCCATTTTTGTCCGTCCCAGTCTGCCGTAGTCGGCCTTATCATTCAATACCGGAAGAAGGGAGGTCCTTTTCCCCGCAGACTCCAACATGGTGAGCAGGTTTCCCTCACGATTCCTCTCTCAAATAATCACTAAACATCACTTTCTGTTGTTGTATTATCACACACACATATGTCCTAGTTTGAAATTCCACGTCTTATAACATGGTCGATGTCTAAATTGTAGCCACAAACAGCGATTGTCGCTCTTTATTGATGATTTAAAAAAGACCTAACACCATCTTGGTTTTGTCGTTAGCTTGACTGGCTATCACTGCTAGCTTGCTAAGTTTACTAAAAAACTGCTCGTCAATGGTAATGTCGCTTTTCTGTGCGCGACCCTGTGCACTGTTTGCACACTTTGGATTAACGTTACAGTTCCATGTTAAAATTAGATAAACACTACGTTAAATGAGTGTGCTAAATGTATGATTTGTTAACCTGGCTAGGCCGCAGCCGGTTGAGCTAATCGGCGTTCATTCCTGCGGTAAGTTAGCTTACATGCTAACCGAAATCAACGAGCATACTCACTCAGCTCATCGGGCTTTTCCAGCTTTGTCCGCGCCACAAATACACACGCGTGGTTCTTCCTTTGATTCGGACCAACGCCACCGGTTGTTTGTCCCGTTAGTTGACCGGGCTTGTTGTCTTTCTCCTCCAGGCAAGAGGACCGAAGAAGCACCTGAAGCGCGTCGCAGCGCCAAAGCACTGGATGCTGGACAAGCTCACCGGAGTGTTTGTAAGTATCGTTTGTTCCAGCATTTCCCCTAAAATAAGATCATAATTATGTCGTTAGGTTTTTAGTGGTTGTTTAAAATTAAGGTAACTTTGTAGGTTTGTGGTTGAACTAAAATGCTCTCTGAAGGATTGATAGTCATGTGTTGTGCATGTTTGCAGTAAGCTAGTGTGCCTCATGTAACGTAATTTCCATCACATTCAGGTTAAAGCACAATTGTGGTTTTGCTCTTATATTAAATAATTTTGAGCTTAAAAAAATGTATACGCTCAACTTAACTAGTTTCCTTGTAGATGTGTCGCATATGTGAGTTTCTAATGTTACCTGGAAAACTGGTTAAATGTCTCAATGTGCGCTGCAGACTGAAAAGTTTTCATTCAGCTGGTTTGAGAAAGCAACTTAAAAGAAGGGGAAAAGTGTTAAGCTAAGGGTTTTCAGTATCATCAGGAATTTATCCTTATGGAAAACCACATGCTTTGTTCTGTTCCTTGGCTATAACATTATCAGAGGCCCCAAACTGTAGCCGTGTTTTCTTGTGATATGGCAACAATTAAGTCTCGCTCAAATGACACATTTGAGGACATTGTGCAGAAATAAACAATGATCTTTTCCAGTCAGAAATTGTTCACTTCAGTAACTTGACATTTGTGGAGATACAACTGCAGTGGGGTCTAATATGAACAAATGTCTTCTCAAGAGCTCTTCAGTAATGTAACTGACGACGCACATCCATCCCCCAACGTGGTGATAATCTGACTTACATTTTGTCAGGCTCCTCGTCCTTCCACCGGTCCCCACAAGCTGAGGGAGTGCCTGCCCCTCATCATCTTCCTGAGGAACCGCCTCAAGTATGCCCTGACTGGGGATGAGGTGAAGAAGATCTGCATGCAGAGGTTCATCAAGATCGACGGCAAAGTCCGCACTGACATCACCTATCCTGCTGGGTTCATGGGTGAGTTCACTTAATAGACTTCTTATTCTATATCTTTTAGTGCAGCTTAGATATGCTGTAGGATTTGTTTTTCAGTGGTCAGAACGAGTGTTCACACAACTCCGCAGAAAGGTTCTGTGGTTGGTGTTTTTGCTGCTTGTATACAAGTTTACGGGTAACCTTCCATAGGATTAAGCAAATCTGTAAATTGTGTTGAATTTGCAGAATTGAACTTCTAAAACGTCAAGTCACTCAGAGACAGAAGGAGCAATGATGACTATTTGGTTTTGATCAGAAATGAGCTGAAACTACACAACCAATTCCTCTAAGAAGTTCTGAGCTCCAACTACAGTATTTAGTTCTCGTTAGCTCATCGGAGGTGCGTAAATATTAATCTCCCGGTCAGGGGGAGCAGAGTGAAGCAAGAGTTGCTCTATTCCCTGAAGCAGGGAGCAGCGCTCCAACTTAAATACCCGTGGTTGGACTGGATTATGCTCTGACAACTATACCATTTACTCGCGGAAGGAGCTCGGAGTAAACTGCTTTTATTAAATTAGTTTTTTAATTTAGGTTTAGGGATTTCAACGTTGATTTTTCTTCACTCAAGCTTCTCAGCAGCTAGATTCTGTGCACATCCGGTTATAGTGTTAACGTCGTTTGGCACTACTTCATATTTATATAAAAACTGGACATTGCTGGGAGAAAAGAAAGCAAGGAGGTTGAACTACCTGGTGAGCTCAGAAAACATGTGTATGTAACTTTATTCCATTTGCAATTTGGATTTGTGATAGAACTGTCAATGGAGAGGAAAAAACCCATAGTGGACAAAGCTGGGGTGGGATGCAGTTGGACATTGTGTAGATGGGAGAGATTTTGACTCTAATGGGGTGGATGTAGCCATTTGGAGGAAGACACATTTTGCTCACACCACAGAACCGATGGGACAACATGAACGCGTCCTGCTTGTCTAGTAAGAGTGAGAATAACAGACATCTCATTCACGGTCGAGCCATGTGCTCTCACTTGTAAGCGTTAAGATTTTCTGTTTACAACACACAAAAGATGTCCGTCCCTTTTTGTTGTTGTACCTCCCAATAACGAACATGTGGAGTTTTTCTTGGCACACTGTTCTTTATTGGTGTAAAAATGTTTAAATACTGGCAGAAGAGTATGTTCAGCTTTTATGTTTATCTAACACATCAACAGTTTAATCTCAACTTTTTGAAAAATGATGCCAACAAAAGAGGTATTGCCGTGTGGGCTGTAGATCCTTCAACAGGAGTTTTGGTCCACAGTCAGTCACTAAACTTTCAGTTCTGTCACCCCGTCAGTTTTCTTAACACCTTGATGCTGGCCAGCAGCCTCATCTGGAGATGTGGCATTTTAATTTCTAAATCCAAGGGAAGCCTTGGCAGCACGATGACCACAGCCTATTTATATACAATCAAACACTCAGTCACTGTGGGCCAGTAGCTGCAGAGGGTCACCTGTTTAATACTCTAAAAATCTATTTGTCTCATTTTTCGAAAGTTGGCTACCCCAGCTTTAAGTTATTTATCCTTTCAGGTAGAATATTATCTGAAACACTGGCAGTATTTGTGGTTTAGACAACTAAAAGGAGAAAAGATGTGGCCGCTTGGCTGTAGAACACTTTCCAGTGCATATAATGGTAGACGAGACTTTTTTCACATTTGATTGTACAATCCAGAAGGTGTCGTTAACCCAGGATGAGAACCACTTATACGTTAAATAAAAACAGTATTTGGATGCTAAGACTATTAAATGTTTGTTTACCCAGATGTGATCAGCATCGAGAAGACCGGCGAGCACTTCCGTCTGATCTACGATGTGAAGGGACGTTTCACCGTCCACCGCATCACTGCTGAGGAGGCCAAGGTAAGAAACTCAAAACAAGCTATTAAAAAATTAATAAAATTTTTTTGCCTGCATCCTAACGTGAGGACTGACTATTGGAAGCTAAATGATGATGTCACAACAGTCAGGTTATCGCCATTAAAACAACTATGACTTAAAGAATCTTGTAAGGAAAAAGGGAATGATAAGTGGCAAAAGGTGAAAAGTTGGAGGTCTTGAGATTAAAACATTGTTGGTATTAGCGGGTTCTTGCTACACAAGTTAGAGCCCAAGTTAACAGGTGTAATTGGCATGTGAGATGAGCTTTAAGATTTAGTTTTTGCTCCTTGCCAAGTATTAAGATCCGTGGCGTTTCAGACGGTTTAACCTTTACAACCTCTCTTCTGCTTAATGTCTGATATGAGAAGAATTACAACAGCGGACTGGAGAGGCAGACCCAGTGACTGTTAACAGTCCAAAACGCTGCTAGTTTCTAATCTTAACAGGTGTTGTGTAGTGAGATGTTTGCAAAAATTGTCATTCCTATCTCACATTAGGACTATCAATTGTTTAGAGTGAAATTATTTGCGTTCAGTCATTTAGACTTTTAGCTGTAGCTTGTACTTAACCCATCTCCTCTTCCTCTTCAGTACAAGCTGTGCAAGGTGAAGAAGATCATCATTGGCACCAAGGGAATCCCCCACCTGGTGACCCATGACGCCCGCACCATCCGCTACCCTGACCCCCTCATCAAGGTCAACGACACGATCCGCATCGACCTGGACACCGGCAAGATCACAGATTTCATCAAATTTGATACTGGTATGTTTCTGTAACCGCTGCTTCTTCCAAGATAAACAACCAGCCCTTTATGTACTTAAATACTTCAGATGAAGAAAAGTCCTCCGACACGATTTGTTTCACCTCCAGGTAACCTGTGCATGGTGACTGGCGGCGCTAACTTGGGACGTATTGGTGTGATCACCAACAGGGAGCGTCACCCTGGCTCTTTCGACGTGGTGCACGTCAAGGATAGCACAGGCAACAACTTTGCTACCAGGCTCTCCAACATCTTTATCATTGGCAAGGTGAGGACGCATACAAATAACACGACCATGACTTTATCGTCTGTCCGAACCGGTCTTGGAAGTTTCAGGATTGTGTGTTTGGCGTGACTTTAATCCCAATGTCAAAGGAAAATTCACCCTAAACAGAACATTTTACTGTCCAAGTTTGAATTTGGTTGAGTTTGGAGCAATGATGACTATTTTGGTTTTGATCAGCAATGAAAATACACTACCAATTCCTCTAAGAAGTTCTGAGCTCCTTGATTGAAAGGTCTTTAAATGTTTTCTCGGCTTCAGAAATTCGTCTTTTTAAATGTTTTTTTTCAAGCACACTGACTTTTCCCACAAACCTGAGGCTGTACAAGTTGGAACAAAAGATAGAAACTAGCTTTAAGATTATTTTGGTGTAATACAGCAACCATTTTATACTTAAATGAAAGCATGAACCCATAAAGCTTAATTTCATGATTGATACTAACTGCGCGGTGAGTGTTTACACTAGAAATAATGACAAAATAAGTAGACTACAATATGCCAACATACACAGGAAATTATGCCATAAAAAACAACGGTGAAAGTGCTACTTCTGTCTGACAGGTTAACACAAAACAGCTGCTCCTGATGCATGGGAAGGCAACCAATATCCACCAGAAAGTGCCAAAACAAATATCACAGCACGCTGCTTCATTAAATTTATTGTAATTGCTACACGATTTAAAAACCAGACTAATGCTTGTGTTTTCTCTGGTAGTGACTGATGCTTTTGTTCCATAATGCATGCAAAGGGAGGAACCACTTTAGCTGGGGAACAAGTAAATAAAAACAATACTTTTAGTTATGTTCGTACTTATGGAGTTGATTACATCGTTCACACTCATAGGACAGTGTGACGTCCTGACTATGGGGCATTGTGAGCACAAAAGTGCCTTTTTCATTTAAAATCTAAGTAGTTTTCTGCAGACATTGGCAAAGACTCAACTCGCAGAAAGAAAAGGTAGATATTCAGCGACTGTGTAAAAAGCTTGATGAATTGTTCTGTCCTCTCAAACGCATTGAATGAATAAAAGGAGCTGCCCTGTGGAGTATCGCTAGTAAAACGCTGCACACCTCTTTCCCTGATGGCTGACATTTATTTGGCCGCTGACTGGAGCTGTCAGCGCCGCAGTCGTCTTTCTGTGACATTTATTCGACGGCCTCAGCGCTGTGCTTTTCTGCACCTTGATGACTGCTCTGTGCTGAAGCGTTGGTCATCAGATACGTTAGTACAGTCAAGTGTTGAGCTTCTGTGGCCAAGAGAACATAAAGCTCGTCGCTGTATTATTCCTCTCATGAATTTTGTGCTGCAGATTTTTAATGGATGTGAATGAATGTAATGCAAACTCTCAATATATGGAAAAGGATCTTGATCCTTTCTGTGGGAAAATGACAAAATGAACTGTAATCTTCTAAAACTATAAATATGGATCTTTATGATGAATATGCAAAAATACAACTTAATTTAAAGAATTTTAGTGCTGCTGTGGATTTTCATTGAATCTGCGGATTTAAAATGTCAGAATAGTGAAGTTCCCTGTATAACTTTTCAAAGGTCGTGCCTTTGAATTCTTTGTCAGTCTAAAACTCAAACATTAAGTTCACATATGACAAAGAACAAAAACGGTTGATCAACTTTGAGGCTGAAATTTGAATATTTCACCCATTTAACATCTATTAAGAATTCAGTAAGCTGGTTATCTAATTGTCCAGTCTTTTTGTCTTCTGCGTAAACATCGGGAAGAATTACTCCAGCTTAGCGTTGATGGGTAGCTGTAGAGCATTTGTCAAGTCATTAACTGGTTCGGCTGACATTATCTCCGATATGTCAAGATAAGACACGCTGTCAAAATAAAACGCCCTGTTCCTTTAATCAACATTAACAAATTACTTTTTCCTCCATCCTGTCTGCAGGGCAACAAGCCGTGGGTGTCCCTGCCCAGAGGAAAGGGAATCCGTCTGACCATCGCAGAGGAGAGAGACAAGAGGCTGGCTGCCAAGCAGGGCAGCAGCTAAACTGGCCCCACACAGACAGCCTGACCCCGGGTTTTCAAATAAATTGTTATTTACAAAATCCTTGGCTTGTGTTAGTGTGGTTTTTATCTTCTGGTTCGCTTCACCTGCTTTGACTAATTTATTCAGGTAAACTTGAAACCTCCAAATTCACTTTGGTAACAAATAGATCAGTTTCTTCTAAAAATAAAAACTGTTTTCTAAAAGAATTGCAATTGAACTGTCAATATATACAGTGGCTTTAAAATTAATTTCACTTCAGGTGATCTGCTGTGATGTGTAGAAACATTCACAGTAAGACTCCTAACTTAGTGTTAAAAGTTTTTACTGGTCTGATGGAGGGATGTCCAGGCAGCTCAGCTTGTTTAGGTATTAACCCGTTTACATCGGACATTATTTAAAAAAAAAAAGTTATTTGATGTCCTTCATGATACTGCAGTAAGTGAATGAAACATCTAACCTTTGAATCATGTAGATAATTATAAACCTTGGCTTTAGAGGCAGTTTTTGCTTCCTTGAGATTTGTCAGGAAATACTTTGTATATTTTTATCACTTAAATAAAAACACTAAAGGAATTTTTTTTTCTTATGGTTTTCAAAATCCTCTTTTTGTTATTTGTTTTTTTTTAAATATTTTGTTCAAAGACAAACCAAATGCAGTTTCACTCAAGCTTACTCAATTTACTTATGTCATTTTTCTTTTTGGGGTGAATCTTGCTGACCTGAATCTATCAGCCTTTGTAGCAACAGGGCATACTGATTCAGACAACTTTTGCGTTATTTGTAAAGCACTTTGTAATACAGGTAAGGTGGAGTGCTTAACGGAAATTAGTGTTGGGGGGAGTGTCGCATGTTCCATCCATCGTCAACCGTTTATCCACTCACACCCAAGGTGAATGTTAGACACCAATTGGCCTAGCCTGCATGTCTTTGGACAGTGGGAGGAAGCCAGAGCACCTGGAGCGAAACAAAGCAGACACGGGGAGGGCATGCAAACTCCACACAAAGGCCTGGGACGACCAAGGTTCAAACCCATGACCTTCTTGCTTCGAGGCGACAGCGCTAACCACTGCACCATATGGTGTACAACAAAAAAGTCTGTACAATTAAAGGAGAAAAAAAAAAAAATCCTTATTTGTAGAGCACTTTTCAAAAACAAGTTACAAAGTGCTTTAACAAGTGTAAAGACAATAATACCCAAGAGACAATAATACAAAAAACAATACAAGATAAAAACATGAAAACATTGAAAAGACTAAAATACAGATAAATATAAAATTAGTAAAATAGAATAAAAGAAAAGGGATAAAATAAAGTCAAATAAGATCGGGAAAGGCTCTCCTATAAAAGTATGTTTTAAGAAGGGACTTAGAGTTCACTGACTCAGCCGACCTGATTTCCTCAGGCAGGCTGTTCCAGAGCCTCGGGGCCCTGACAGCAAACGCTCTGTCCCCTTTAGTTTTCAGTCGAGACTCTGGAACAGACAACAGACCTCTGCCCGAGGATCTCAAGGTACGTGCTGGTGTGAATGGGACTAAAAGGTCAGAAATATAACAAGGCGAGAGGCCATGAAGAGCTTTAAAAGTGATCAATAAAATTTTAAAGTCAATTCTAAAACATACTGGG
>NC_060161.1:28267315-28273964 GCF_021292245.1 Micropterus dolomieu | reverse complement strand
TAATACCCAAGAGACAATAATACAAAAAACAATACAAGATAAAAACATGAAAACATTGAAAAGACTAAAATACAGATAAATATAAAATTAGTAAAATAGAATAAAAGAAAAGGGATAAAATAAAGTCAAATAAGATCGGGAAAGGCTCTCCTATAAAAGTATGTTTTAAGAAGGGACTTAGAGTTCACTGACTCAGCCGACCTGATTTCCTCAGGCAGGCTGTTCCAGAGCCTCGGGGCCCTGACAGCAAACGCTCTGTCCCCTTTAGTTTTCAGTCGAGACTCTGGAACAGACAACAGACCTCTGCCCGAGGATCTCAAGGTACGTGCTGGTGTGAATGGGACTAAAAGGTCAGAAATATAACAAGGCGAGAGGCCATGAAGAGCTTTAAAAGTGATCAATAAAATTTTAAAGTCAATTCTAAAACACACTGGGAGCCAGTGTAATGAAGCTAAAATAGGAGTAATGTGGTCATATTTCTTTGTTCTGGTTAAAAGCCTGGCAGCTGAGTTCTGGACAGTCTGGTCCGATCAGTAGATTTTTGGGTTAAACAAGTGAAAAGGCTGTTGCAGTAATCCAGGCGTGATAAGATGAAGGCGTGTAAAATGGTCCATAGATCGAATGTTTGCTATATTTCTAAGTTGATAAAAACATGATTGAACAAGCTTTGTGGTGTGCTGCAAATAAATAAATCTGCATCTAAAATAATCCTGCATCACAGTTGTCGTAATTCAATAAACACGAAGGAACAGTACAAATAATCATGAATGATTGCTCGCTAATAAGTAATATTTTTTTGGTGACCTCTGAACAGCCGGTAACAAACTATATGCTTCTAATCAACCATGCCTCCATCTTTCTTTTGGAGGCAGCCCATCCTCCCTCCCTTCTTCTATCTAATCCCTCAATCATCTCCCCTCTCCATCATGCATGCATCCGTTTATACTCCTAATCCTTCTGCTCCCTGCTTTCTCCTTTCCTTTTTCCAGTCATCCTATCTCTATCCCCTCCCCCCTTTTCCCTACCTTCTGTTTTAATACTTCCTCCTCCCTTTCTCCCTCTATGCTTCTTTGCTTTTATCCTTTCCCACTTTTGCTCCCTTCATTGCTACCTGGTTCCCTCTGCCCGTCATCCCTCCTTCCTCCCCTAAATGGTTTTCTTATTTTTCTGTCTGTCCTTTTTACCTCACTATTGTTTCCTAGCTTCCATCCTTCACCAGTTTCCATCTTTCTGTCTGTCTCCTCCATAATTTACCTCTCTTTTCCTAGATGCATCCTCCCTCCACCTTCCTTTTCTCCTATCTTCCTTCCTTACATTGATTCCTACCACTGTTCTCTATAGTTTTCTCAGTCCTTCCTACCTCCATCTCTCTCTTTCCTTCCTATATTTTCTTAGATCATCCTTACCTCATCCTCCCTCACCTCCTTCCTTCCTCAAATTCATTCCCACCATCCTTCTCTAAATATTATCCACCTATTTCTGTCCTTTGGTCAATCTTTCCTACCTCTCACTTATTTCCTTCCTCTGTTTAATAGTCATCTTTCTATTTGTATCCATCCATTCTTACCTTTGCTCCCTCCTCTTTTCCTAGCTCCTTCCTGAGCTACATCGATTCCCTCCTCTTTCCCGTCTTTTTCTTTACTTCTCTCAGACTTTCCTCCCTCTTTTTACCCTCTTCCCCTCAGTTTCCTTCATTCTTGGTCTTTCCTACTTTCCACCCTTGCCTAAATAACTGCCATTTTTCAATCTCCCTCCATCCTTCTGTGCATCAATCCCTGCCTAATCTTCCCTGTCCTCCCTCTCCTTTTTCTTTCACTTCTACTGAAAATAGTCTTTATCCATCTTCCCCTCCATCCCATCTCATCCTTCTATCCCTACATGGATTTCTACCTCTGTCCTCTCGTCTCCTCCATCTTTCACTTCATCCCTCCATCTCTTTGTGTTCTGACTTCAGTACCAGTCCATATGGTGACTGCTGGGATCCAGCCTGCTCTGCGCTGCAGAAACCTGGCCTGATACACACCACCTCAGTGTGTGTTTATGTGTGTGTTTGTGTGACGTGTCCTGTCGAGGCCCTCAAATTCACCTGTGAGTGTGTGTTTGTGAGGGAGAGAGCAAGAGATCACCACTGCCCTTCTCCACCGTGACTTCCATTTCCAACCCCGCCTCTCCAACACAGGATTCATACCATAACAACACACACAGCAGGGACGCATGTGTGTTGGTGTGCATAGAGGGGCATGGCTCACTCCCATGACCGTCTGCTCTCTGACACTCTGTACAGTAACCCATCATTTTTGGCAGGGAGCAGTAAGGACAGTGAATTTTAGAAAGGTGAAAATCAAGTTCAGCATTTAATGTCTGTAAAATACAGCTGCTTAAAGTGTCTTCAGTCAATCAGTATGAAAAGTACAATGAGATCATTTTTGAATTATTGCTATAAATAAAAAAAATCAATTAATAACCTTAGCAGCGGTTTTAATTTAGTTACATTTTTCTAGTGTGTTTTGCATGAGTTTTAGAAAATACATTTTTTGAATGGTTGAAAAATTATATTTTAATTATAAGACTTTTACCACTATATATATACACACTCTCTAAAACAGTATAGTTAATGGGGAAAAAATATAAACTGTCCTGAGGTTGAGCATCAATGCCAATCGTAGCTTTGCTGACATGCATACAGCTAGCTAACATAAGTTGACGACAATTAAATGTTAAATTGTAGCTCAAAGCATCAAAAATTGAGCATGTTGGCATACTTACAATGTCATATAAACCTTGGTTACACTGGACAGGTCGCCAGTCCATCACAGGGCGACACATAGACAAACAACCACTCACACTCACAAGTAAGGACAATTTAGGGTCACCAATTAACCTAGTCTGCATGTCATTGGATGGTGGGAGGAAGCCAGAGCACCCGGAGAGAACCAACGCAGACACTGGGAGAACATGCACAGAAAGGCCCACAACCTTCTTGCTGTGAGGCGAAAGTGCTAACCACTGCACCACCGTGCTGCCCACATCAAACAAATGTTTTGTATGCAATACCGGTATTTAGTATGTGTCAATACGCTTACATGAGCACATTCTCGTATTTAGTTAGCATGCTATCATGAGTGTTATTTTATGCGAGCAGTGAGTTAAAATAGCTTTAGCATGTTTACACAGTATATGGTCAGAGTTTATAATGTAATAGCAAGTCAATATTCTTATGTAACCAGCCCCGAGGCTGTACTGCGCTGCACAGTCTGGACTCGAATTTGCGACCTCGGGCGTGGGAGTGGGGCGCACAAACGAGGAGGCTAAATCTCATGGGCGCTAGCATCTGTCGCTAGCATATCTCTTTAGGTGTGAGTGAGTTAGGTTTGGGTTGTTTACTCACTGCACAGCCTAGCTGGCTACTTTTACATGAGTATATTGCTGTGTTCATTTAGTACGCCAACACTGCCAAAACTTTGCTTGTAAATTAAAGTATGTGCACAGTTAGCAGAATAATAAGAGATACAGACCAAGATTAGATAGAAATGAAAGTTCAATTCAATTTAGGTTTTAGTTTTATTTACTATTAGTACAACATTGTAGACACCAAGTTGAATTGAATTGCTATGATAAAGAATGACTGAAAGACACAGGAAACAGTCAGACAGGGGGGAAACAAAGGAAAACCGTAACTAATTATTATGCATCAACGCTGAACTATTGTAGCCTATTTACTGTACACACATGTCAGTTTTACTTCCTAAAAAGTGGTTTAGATAATCTGGCTAAACTGTTGTCTTATATTTACAACTTGTCTGATTGACTGCTTATTTCTTGCCCTGAAGGCCTGTTGTTGTCCAGTACCTTGCTGAGTACGATGTTGTAACTGATCAAAACAGCCAAAGCTATTAAAATAAGACCCAGGTTGTGAAAAACTAGAAATAATCTTTAATGATTGTTTGAGGTAGAAACTGAAAACAGATCATATGAATCCTCCGTTGTGATGATGGACCTTGGCGTGACTCAAGGCTGTAGTGTAAACAAATCTGTATGTGAGATAATGCAAGGAAATGAAATAACAGATTTTAAATACTTTTAGAGTTTGTGGTTTAATAACAAATCAAAAGTGGCAGCGTTGTCCCCGTTTTTATTGGCCTGGAACCAGTTCTTGTAAACAAATAGCCTAAGTGCACACACTCACAAACACGGTCTTTGAACATTGGAAATATGAGACTCGCCAGACGCATGCTTTGCTCTGGTCCTGCTCTGCATCCCCTTGTGAGCAGAGCAACAATCACATTTGATTCACACACACACATTGCACAGTCACACAGAGGCTTTGAAGTGCATTTGGCTGGATGGTGAGAAAAGCAAAAGAAATGTGAGTTGCAGAGAAAAACATCCACTCAAAGAGCAGAAAACTAATATGTTGAATTATATTACAGAGGATTAAACACAGAGCAGGAAGACCGTACAGACTGACATTAAAACAGTAAACAATATAAATTATACATTCATTGCACACACGAGGCTTATTATTAGGTTGTACAGCTTAATGCTTCACTGTAACAGTCCAAAATGATTGTCAGGAGAAAACTGCTCTTGTTTTGCCAATATTTCAGACTTTTCACAGATTCAACAGTGTTCAAAATGTATTTTTTGTCTTTCAGTTATCCAAGCATCAGCTGGACTCTCAGACCCTCAGCTTGGTCCTCAGCATGTGACATCAAGGTTATGCACATTACAGGATGTTGAGGCCTCTTTTCAGATGTATGACTTGGAACTGTGTGGTCTTGATTGGCTTGTGAATTGATCAGGGGTGGATTTAAAGCTGGGGTGGGCAAGTAGATCCCACCCACTCCCTACAGGGCTCCCTCCAAAGCCACTCTGCCAAAACAAATTTTTGAGCGCAATGAGCACACGTGGAAGAGTGACGCAGATAGGCCAGCCAATAATTTCTTTCGGACCAAACTAGAAATTTTAATTAAACAACACAGTTTAATAAATTATAAGTTTAAATTTAACTGGTAAGTACTTAGGAAGTCCTTGACACATACATTTAGTGATGGATTTATTTATTTAAAAGCTGGTGGAACCAAATTTTTATCTCAATTGACCCTTCGCTAAGCCACGCCCCGAATACACAGCTGGCCGATCACAGCGCAGTATAGGTCTCACTCTAACTGAGGTCCGACACTTTCATGGCTGCGCTCCATTGACTCTAATACAAAAAGAGTCATTTTCCAGTTTTTTTTGGCTGTATTTTTCTAAGATAACACTGCAGCTCCTGGGGCACTTGTAATAGTTACAGCAGCTACCCTGAGAGTTTGAAAGGAGAAGTACAATTTATTCTCTTTCCAGATCCTAAAATGAATCCAGAAAAATGTCGGCTGTGGATTGTTCCAAATGTAATGTTAGTTAGCTAACTAACGCTAGCTAACTTCCTACTGAATGTAAGGAAATAAATCCCTACTATTCTGCTTTTTAATGATTGTAATAATGAATAGAGGCCTACCCAGCTTTACAGGAACAGTGTTCATTGTTGATATTGTTGTCTTTTGTCTCAATCGTCGGGGGATGCAGTGGTTCACTTGTACTGTGTGATCGGTAGGCTTTAGCTTCTATCTTTCATTTTTTCAGTTTGACAGCCTGAATCCATCCATCCATTTATTCATCCATCATCAACCACTTATCCTGCGTACAGGGTCAAGACAACAGCCTGAATACAACCTTCAAATATATAATGCAACTGCAAAACTGTCTGCTTCTTTCTGAGATTGCTTTTTCCAACAAATTAGACAATATTTCTCTGGGGAGAGCAATAATAGACAGTCACCACTCCAAAAGTTTGTCTTAACAACAGTAATTAAGGGGTGGGGCTTAGCGAAGGGTCAATTACAGCAACATTGAGATTTGGTGTTTTTGTGTGATTTGGCACACTTAACATTTCAGAGTATAATGGTAATTCATCGCTGTCTTAAATAAGGAAAGCTGTACACGTGTTATTGTTACGATGGCATTGCGATCAAAAACTAGCAAGCTGATAACTTTGCTAACACAGCTAAACATCAAGCAAGTGGGACATAGCAATATTACTCACTAGTCCAAAAGAAAGAAAGCCAACTCTGCGTCTGTCTTGCAGCCTTTTATTTCATGAAGCGCTTGCCAATGCCTGGCAGTCCATTTGCTTGGTGAATCTCTTTTTTCTCTTCCTCGTTTCCGCCGACAAAGTCTTCTTTGGTATCTTCTCCTCTGCCATTAGCTCACGTTATGTCCATAGAGGCTGCTGAGTCAGCTAATATGTTATTACGGACTAGTCTAACAGAAAGTCTTGCATCCTTTCAGCTCTTTTATCTCACGGCAACAAGTAAAAGCCAGTCCAGTATTTACTCTTGTCCAGTCTCTTCCTCAGTCACTCTCTCTTTTTCTCTTCCTCGCTTTCTCCGATAAATTCTTCTTTGGTCTCTTTGCAGCCTCTGCCTTGATATCCATCCTGAGAATACCGGGCTAGCTTCTTCTTATATCATGCTTGCTGATGAGTCCTGTAAGTGCGTGACGTGGTGCCGTAAACTATCATTTTGTTCTCACCAAAAGTTTCCTGCCCAGGATTCCAGTACTAGTAGTGCAATACCAGGTGCTCTGGGCCGGGAGCTGCAAAGACGCC
>NC_060161.1:28262480-28267215 GCF_021292245.1 Micropterus dolomieu | reverse complement strand
AGTTTTTTTTGGCTGTATTTTTCTAAGATAACACTGCAGCTCCTGGGGCACTTGTAATAGTTACAGCAGCTACCCTGAGAGTTTGAAAGGAGAAGTACAATTTATTCTCTTTCCAGATCCTAAAATGAATCCAGAAAAATGTCGGCTGTGGATTGTTCCAAATGTAATGTTAGTTAGCTAACTAACGCTAGCTAACTTCCTACTGAATGTAAGGAAATAAATCCCTACTATTCTGCTTTTTAATGATTGTAATAATGAATAGAGGCCTACCCAGCTTTACAGGAACAGTGTTCATTGTTGATATTGTTGTCTTTTGTCTCAATCGTCGGGGGATGCAGTGGTTCACTTGTACTGTGTGATCGGTAGGCTTTAGCTTCTATCTTTCATTTTTTCAGTTTGACAGCCTGAATCCATCCATCCATTTATTCATCCATCATCAACCACTTATCCTGCGTACAGGGTCAAGACAACAGCCTGAATACAACCTTCAAATATATAATGCAACTGCAAAACTGTCTGCTTCTTTCTGAGATTGCTTTTTCCAACAAATTAGACAATATTTCTCTGGGGAGAGCAATAATAGACAGTCACCACTCCAAAAGTTTGTCTTAACAACAGTAATTAAGGGGTGGGGCTTAGCGAAGGGTCAATTACAGCAACATTGAGATTTGGTGTTTTTGTGTGATTTGGCACACTTAACATTTCAGAGTATAATGGTAATTCATCGCTGTCTTAAATAAGGAAAGCTGTACACGTGTTATTGTTACGATGGCATTGCGATCAAAAACTAGCAAGCTGATAACTTTGCTAACACAGCTAAACATCAAGCAAGTGGGACATAGCAATATTACTCACTAGTCCAAAAGAAAGAAAGCCAACTCTGCGTCTGTCTTGCAGCCTTTTATTTCATGAAGCGCTTGCCAATGCCTGGCAGTCCATTTGCTTGGTGAATCTCTTTTTTCTCTTCCTCATTTCCGCCGACAAAGTCTTCTTTGGTATCTTCTCCTCTGCCATTAGCTCACGTTATGTCCATAGAGGCTGCTGAGTCTGGTTACGTTTCTGCTCTCCACCTGCAGCAACATAATGTTGCTTGAAACTTGGGTGGGCCAACAAAGCTAGACAGCAACCGACACAAGAGCGCTTACAGTAATGTTACCGATATCTGAGTTTGTTACCTAGTAGGTTTGCAAACATCAACTGGAGAGTTATAGCTAGCGGCTAAACCTCTGTCTTTATTACCTCTGGCTGATTTTGTTCATGTCGACACCTTTGCTAACATAGATAAACATCAAGAAAGCACCACAACACGAGACATAGCAAGCCAGCTAATATGTTATTACGGACTAGTCTAACAGAAAGTCTTGCATCCTTTTAGCTCTTTTATCTCACGGCAACAGGTAAAAGCCAGTCCAGTATTTACTCTTGTCCAGTCTCTTCCTCAGTCACTCTCTCTTTTTCTCTTCCTCGCTTTCTCCGATAAATTCTTCTTTGGTCTCTTTGCAGCCTCTGCCTTGATATCCATCCTGAGAATACCGGGCTAGCTTCTTCTTATATCATGCTTGCTGATGAGTCCTGTAAGTGCGTGACGTGGTGCCTTAAACTATCATTTTGTTCTCACCAAAAGTTTCCTGCCCAGGATTCCAGTACTAGTAGTGCAATACCAGGTGCTCTGGGCCGGGAGCTGCAAAGACGCCATTCTCCATATTACAACTCAGTGTACCATCAAAATGTTTTTGAAGCTGTTATGTAATAATAGACTTACTAATGTTGCTTCAAGCCTTTACCTTGTTGAACAGAGCAGTGGTTTCCCACCTTCTTGACTTTAAGTATTAAAGTAAGTAATGTCTACCAGCGATCCTTTCTTCACAAAATATTTATTTTTATGATTCTTATAAAATAGTGTATACTTTTACCTCTTCAGGCCTCTGAAAATCCTTCAAATAAAACAATATGAGAATGAAACAAAGTACCCATCATCTATATGAGTCACTTTGGAAGAAGGGGGTTGAAGTGGACAAAGTAATAGAGGTAAATTTGGAGTATGCTCCCTGTGCAAGTACAGAAAGTGAGCTAAGCTGCTGAAACAATGAACTCAGTCATCTAAGGAGGAGGAGGAGGAGGAGGGGGAGGAGGAAGAGAGGGAGAGCGAGAGGGTGAGGACAGCTGTTTCTAATCAATTGCTTCCATGTGATTGACTGACTGTCGATGTGATCGGGCTTTCAACAACTGGTTTAACCTTTCTGCTTTGAATAGATGACTAGCTCTGTCCGTTAATTGAGTGAGTGACATGTCGGTTGTCATGGCAACTGATTGGCTGAAGTGACAACGCTGATACGGTTAGTGGAACGCCATAGTAATTGTGCTGGATGATGTAATGTGGCCTCTCCCATCCGCTTCTCTCTTCGCTCTCTCTCTCTCTCTCTCCGGTCTCTTGCACATAGCAGTTTATATCAACATGCATGCTATCGTGCACACAACACACACACACACACACACACACACACACACACACACAAATCCCGTTCTTCTCATGTCTCATAAGTTTCTCATGTTGATGTTGTGTCAATAAAAAGCATTTATGTTGAAATTCCTTCTCTTTCTCTCTATCCATCCCCCTCTCCATAAGACACAGACAGACTGCATGAACAAAAACATTTAGGTAGGCCAAGTTCACGTCTGGGAGGGGTTTCTAAAGGGGGCCCATGGGGCGCTCTCAGGACCAGATGTGCTTTTTTTGGGGAAGAGGGAGAAGGGAGGAGGGGCAGGTTCACGAGCCTCGAGAAGAGGAACGGGGAGTTTTCACAGGGCTCCAGAGAAAGTGGAGAGTCCTGGAGAGTGCGCCAAAACGTGCACTGTGCAGTAAATTCACTTCGAGCTGCAGGGCGAGATCTGTGCAGCTAGAAGGGTAAAATAGTATAGTGTGCAATATTTGACAAAGAATTGGGTGATAGTTGTCACAAAATGAAACTTAAGTTCTACTTTGAGGAAATGATCACACTAGTACAGACAAGATTCTCTGTATTACACAGATATTGAGTGTTAAATAACTTTTTTCAAAATTAGATAAACACCATTAATAGGCTGATAAATCTGAGGGGTTGTTTGATGACTAACAAGAAGAAAAAAATACATATTTCAACAACACAACATTTTTGTATAGTTTCTCAAAAGTTCTCTCCAGTCTTGGTATTACCTCCTCTGTACTCAGATAGAAGTCTTCAGAAGGGAAACCAGCTCGCAGAGGTGTTCAACACTTCCTAGGTCAATGTTACAAACAACCTGCAGTAAGAAGGTCAAAGGTCAGAGGTGTTAAAAACTCCTGAATGGATGAAGCCACTCTGCGGGTTTGAATGGAGAGCAGTGAAGCCAATTTTGGTCCTATGTGGATCTACATGGCTACTTCCTATTGGCACCCGGGTCTATTGCACATGATTGTTTAGCACGAGACGCAGAGCAATGATGCAGAGCAACAGCAGAAACACAGTAATTCTGGTAGCTGCATGGCTGCCAACAAAATATCTTTCAGTGCTCAGTATTTTTTCTTACTTGGATAATGACTCTGTTTAATTAGCCCACCTACAAGGCTCACTTGCCAAACACCAATGTAGCGTCACTGATGGCCGCTTTTTAGATTACCTTCATCTTATCTAAATGTTACGCCTACATCTGTCATGTGCGACAGGATGTCGCAGGGTCATGACGTCAATTTTAGTCCTATCTGGAACCCTCCGTGCAGGCTTTGGTCGTCTTCAATGTTCAAACACTTGCTTACCCCATTGGGTGAGATGCATCGTTTCCACAGGTGTCATTGTAGTCTAGTTTTGTTTTTAACCTAAACCATAACCTTTGCCTAACTTTGACGAATTCGTTTTAGTCCCTAAACCAAACTATAGGGGGACAGAAATAATTTTCTCAATGGTAGTGTGGCGGATTTTAAAAGTGCTTTATGGAGGGCAATCACAAAAAACACATTTTTTAATTTATAAGACATATTATCAGTTCTCAGGACTTGTTGAAAGAAGGAGTGATTGCAGTGCCCCCCTGTGGCTATTTTGTGTTTGAATTTGTGTTATACAACAAACATATAATGGACAACAAGCAGCATGTTGAGATGACTTTTTACTGTTTTCAGCTTTCTTGATTTAAGGGGACTTAAACATACAGTACAGTTGCATTGGAAGCTGCATGTGTCAGACAAAACGTCAGCATCCTCACCAGTCAATGATTCATGTAGAAGACAGAGCCGTAGCGATTAGTCGATTATTCGATTAGTGAATTGAAAGAAAATTAAGTAACTTCAATGCATTTAGGGGTGTGGTCCTGGTCAAGACAAGCTCCTGAACTCCAACCTGAATGTCAGAATGGGAAAGAAAGGTGATTTAAGCAATTTTGAGCGTGGCATGGTTGTTGGTGCCAGACGGGCCGGTCTGAGTATTTCACAATCTGCTCAGTTACTGGGATTTTCACGCACAACCATTTCTAGGGTTTACAAAGAATGGTGTGAAAAGGGAAAAACATCCAGTATGCGGCAGTCCTGTGGGCGAAAATGCCTTGTTGATGCTAGAGGTCAGAGGAGAATGGGCCGACTGATTCAAGCTGATAGAAGAGCAACTTTGACTGAAATAACCACTCATTACAACCGAGGTATGCAGCAAAGCATTTGTGAAGCCACAACACGCACAACCTTGAGGCAGATGGGCTACAACAGCAGAAGACCCCACCGGGTACCACTCAT
>NC_060161.1:28205012-28262380 GCF_021292245.1 Micropterus dolomieu | reverse complement strand
ATGGTGTGGGGGATGTTTTCTTGGCACACTTTAGGCCCCTTAGTGCCAATTGGGCATCGTTTAAATGCCACGGCCTACCTGAGCATTGTTTCTGACCATGTCCATCCCTTTATGGCCACCATGTACCCATCCTCTGATGGCTACTTCCAGCAGGATAATGCACCATGTCACAAAGCTCGAATCATTTCAAATTGGTTTCTTGAACATGACAATGAGTTCACTGTACTAATGGCCCCCACAGTCACCAGATCTCAACCCAATAGAGCATCTTTGGGATGTGGTGGAACGGGAGCTTCGTGCCCTGGATGTGCATCCCACAAATCTCCATCAACTGCAAGATGCTATCCTATCAATATGGGCCAACATTTCTAAAGAATGCTTTCAGCACCTTGTTGAATAAATGCCACGTAGAATTAAGGCAGTTCTGAAGGTGAAAGGGGGTCAAACACAGTATTAGTATGTTGTTCCTAATAATCCTTTAGGTGAGTGTATTTTGATATCGATTAATTGTTTCTGGGATTTTCTAAGCAAAAATGTGAAAGAATTGCTGTTTTCATCTTCTTAAATTGAGGAATTGCTGCTATTCTTTGTCATTTATGATAGTAAATGAAGAGTCTTTGTCTTTTGGGCTGTTGGTTGGACCAAAGAAGCAATTTGAAGATGTCACTTTGGGCTCTGGAAAATTGTAATGAGCATTTTTCACAATTTCTTTTCTTGACATTTTATAGACTTAACAATTAGCTGATTTATTGTGAAAATAGTCGACAGATTAGTTGATAATGAAAATAATCGTTAGTTGCAGCCCTAGTAGAAGACACAAAAATAATATACATTATATATACATATACACACATACACATATATATAATATACATTTTGAGTGTTCACACACAACGCGTTAAGCGCATAAACACAGCCTGCGAATACTACAGCTATATAAACCAAAAGTAAACATTTTGCTGTGATTTAATTGCAATACAGATCAAACTGATGCTGAAATAATTAAAATATGAGGCCGTTTTGTTAGACATGAATTAATGCTTTGTCATGTCTGTCAGCAAGTCAGCAGGACGACAACTTTTAAAATGTTTGATTTCTGAATGGGGTTCGGATTGATCAGGGCTATGCTATGCTAACCTGTTCACAGTAAAGTACAATGATAACTGGAATAAAGTTACAGACACACATTTTCTGAACTCACCAGGTACTTCAACTTCCTCGCTTTCTTTTCTTCAAGTAATGTCCAGCTTTGTCCGGTTTTTATATATATATATGAAGTAGTAGTCCAACAGAACTACGGTGCCATCCGACGCTAACAACAACAACCGGAACCGGATATGCACGGACGTTAACTGCCGAGAAGCGCGAGTGAAGATAAATGAAGTTGTAATCCCAAAAAATAAAGTAAAAAGCTAATTTAATAAAAGCAGTTAACTCTGACCGCCTCCTGCGGGTAAACGGCATAGTTGTCAGAGCAGAATCCAGACCGACTACGGGTGTTTATTTGTCCGAAAGCTGCAGCGCTCCTCCCCATACACTTCCCTGTGTCGCGATAAATGCCTCTTTCCCGCCGCCAGGAGCGAATTCACAGGAATTCGCGTCTTTGCATTGACTTTGTATGTAATAAAGCCGCCCAAAACGCTGGATTTGCTTTCGGTGTGAATACACCTTAAGGGAGAAGCCAGTCACCCTCCTGAGAAAAATGCGTTTTGGCCGCTTGTACCCACCATCTTGTTCTTTCAGTCATGACCCAGCCTTCATGATAGGGTGAGGGTGTAATCGGAAATTTCGTTCATTCCTAATCCAATGCACCTTTTGTTAAGTTCATCAAATATTTCCTCACGGTTTGCTAGCTCTCAGTTTTGTGTGTGTTCTGGTTTTTCCACACACCCCAGCCTCTGTCAATGGAAAACAAAGAAAGTGGTGTGGACCCTGCACTCAACATTGTTCCAGCCAATCAGCAACAGGTGGTATTAGTGCTTGTGCACAGGAGTGATGGGAGAATGAGTTCTATACACCACCACATTTGAACATGCTGAACTTGAGGCACCGTGAAGAAGGAAACAGCCAGAGATGAAAAGGTCTGAGGGTTTCTATTCTGAAGAAACCCCAGTGATTTCAGAGTCCTGAGCCCTGAAGAGAGGGTATTTGTTTGGTAGTTGAGTCAAATATCAACAATCCTTCGGCAGAATCACTTAGTCTCCCTTTAATGGACAAACAAACAGAAGGGAATCACAGCTTTGTCATGGCCAGTTCCCCCAAATTGCATAATTATGGATGATCAATGTTGAACGGGTAAAAGGTCTTCAAAACACAAGAGGGAGACATATGAAAACAATTATTAATGAGTCAGAGTAAGTATTATATTCTTCAAATCTCATTTTGGAATTAAACTATTAACTCATGCATCATGTCTCATGAGAGGAGGTGAACAGAGGACAAATTTTACAAAGTTGTAAGATTTACAGGCAGCGGATGTGAGCAGCTGGCTGGGGAAAACAGTTGTGAAGCAAGAGGAATAGAACAGCTCCAGGGAGGGAGGATGGAGCTTCTCCACCCATCTCCTCCTCAGAGGCCAGGGGGCCTAGAGGCTCCTGCAGAGATGTGAGGTCTTAAAGAGACAGACTCTGACACAGCGTCTGCTGTTAGTTGTCTCCTCCCTGCGCACTTGTTGTCACTTTGTGGGGAGGAAAAAGAATCCGTTCAGAAAACTTGGTAATGTTGGTTGACCAGAGAGATTTGGCATGGAGAAAGGATGTGTTCAGGGACACAGCAGAAAGAAGAAAAACAGAAACCTCCCTTTTACAAATGTACGAGAGGTGCAGCGAAATCTAATCACAGTCTTGTGACCGTGTTATGTAATGTATCTGATGAGTTGCAGTGGTCTTTCTGAACTTGGCTCACACTCGTGGGGGAATCATGGCACATGAAAACTGACATTATGTGAAAGCTTCAGATTCAGTTAATAGTGTTAGCATGCAGTTTTGGAAATCTACAGGATGGCTTGAATTTAGGGAAATTTGTTAAGTGACTGGCTTGTTATCTGCTTATCCAGGGTTGTAGGTCTCGAGACATGAGGGTCTTCGATCTTACCACTTAACTCGTGGTTTAACTGCGGCTTGTATTTTTACTAACCAATACCTGCAGATGCCACTACTACAGACTCTATCTCAATAACTTTGTAATTTTAATCTTATATTCTGTTTTAGGGTGACTTTGTAAAAAATGTCCAGGGACTACAGAGGAAAAAAAATGTTTTGGATTTCTGTCAAAGATGTGAATAAATGGAACAGCTGTGGTGAGGAACCTAAAAAGAAGGATTTTAACATGAGAGGTGAGGTTTTGACTTTCTTATTGTGCAGCTTTTTTTGTTGACTTGTCAAAAGCCTTTGATACAGGTGATCATTCAATTTTGCTGAGAAAATTGTCCTCAATGGATCTGACAGGTAACACCTGCACATGGCTTAAAAATGATCTGAGTAAATGCTCTGTATACCTTTCTAGTCTTTTTGACCACTCAAAGCGCTTTTACACCTGCATTCACCGAGCCTAAGCGCTCAAACAGAGACTAACAGTCACATACATACACTGGCGGAACAACGGCAGGGGGTTCAGTATCTTGCCCAAAGACACTTTGACACGCAACCAGGGGGAGCCGGGGATTGAACCAGCAACCTTCCAGTTAATGGCCAACCCGCTCTACCTCCTGAGCTGATGGACATTACAGGAAAAGTTTAAACTAGATGTGATTTCAACAGGACTGTTGTGGTGGCAGCCCGGCTGACGGTGAGTGTCCTGTTTATTTCTCCTTTTTTCTTGTGATTCTGTTTTCCCCTTGTGTTTTGGCCTGCCTGTTTGTGTCTCCTCCTCTCGCCCTGCGTGTGCTCTCTCTCTGCTCCTGAGCCCAGCTGACAGACTGCACCTGCACCTCCTCTGCCTGCCTCATCTCTGCCAGTATTTCAACCCCGGTTCTCCACACAATCTCTGCTTGATCGTTGTTGCTCCTGACCTGGTGCCACTGCTTGCCTCAAGCCTTTTTTGCCACATCTCTGTTCCCCATTTTCTGTTTTCCCTGTTGCTGACCCTGTCTGTCTGTCTGCCTTTCCCCAGGTCCACTCACCTCCGTCCTCCGTCCAGTCAGCTGGGCTTGCCTACCTCCCCTCTCCTCTCGGACGTCTTCCATGGCACCCTCTCGGCTCCCCCTCGTGCCTCTCAGTCAGCCTGCTACCACACTCTTCCACCATCCCCCTGGTCAGTTCTCCCATGCCTCCTCTCTTCCTCGGCCCCAGTGCCACCCAGTGCCCTTGTCCCAGCCTCCTTGGTCCCACCTGCTCCTCGGCCCCCGGTGCTCCTTGGCTCCCTTGCCTCAGCCCCCTCTGCCCTACTTGTTCCCCAGTCTCCCGTGCCCGTGTTCCCCCGGCATCCACCTCTCCCTCACTTCCACTTCCTCAACCACCTTTTCACTCAATAAAACCAACTTCACCTGAGCGTTGCTTTGGGTCCTCTCTGTCCTACACACACAACAAGGACAATTTAAAGCAATGTGGAATGAATACTTTCCTCACAAATGTAATTGTTTCTTGTTGTTTTTTAAATTATATTGTATATATTTATATCTGCTATGTTAAACAAACAGATACAAATATTTATCTGTTTGTTTGCTGTACACAGGGATCAGCTGTCAAAGATATCCTGGTCTCAGTCTGATTCTCTGCATAAATAAAGGTGAAAAAACAAACAAACAAACACAAACTTCCTTGACTTTTAGAAGCACCCAATCAGTAACGTTACTTTAGTTGATAGATTACTGGGCTCAACTGCCCCGATGACTAATGTTCAGACTTCATTTTTGTAAAGCTTGGAAAATGACGCCCTCTCACTCCCCCTTTTTTTCGTTTATTTGTTTAGGTTTGCTTAATTCCTAGATGCCTATGAGCTCATGATTATGTTATTTGATCCCATAGACACTCAATCATTGAGCCAAGATAGCCTAATATTTTTGTTTGACATAACTTCAGACTACACTACCTACATAAAATAAACGATCTGCCCTAAAGCATGTAGTTTCTGACTCTGGCAAAGTGGGAAAACCAGTCAAATTCTCCAACACTGCTTTATCTCTTTAACCAAATGTTTTTTTTCACTACAGTGCTCCATGTTGTCTCTGACTCAGGAATTTTGGTCCCCTGTTTCTTTTCTCTTCACTTCCAGACCTCATCATGTTTAAACTGACCTCATTTTACACCATGAAGCTTTAAAGTTCCCTCTCTCTTTCGATCTTCTCTTTCTTTCAAGTTCAAATTTTCCTTATTTGGATGTATGAAGCCAGTATATGACACAACACAAAAAACCCACGACAGTAGTATTGAGAACATACACGAAAAACTGTTGATTCATCAACAACAGAGGTAAGTTAAATGAATGATAGACTACATGGCCACAAGTATGTGGACACCCAAGCATTACACCAACCATTCCAAAACTACGTTCATAAATCTGCAGCTGCTGTATCGGCCTTCACTCTTCTGTGAAGACTTTCCACCACATTCAGGGGCCTGGCTGCAGGGATTTGCTCCCATTTAGACCAAAATGAATCAGTGATGGCTCGCAGGTTATCCCAAAGGTGCTGGATCAAATACCAAACTGTTGCCACAAAGTTGGAAGAACACTGTTGTGTAAAATATTTTACTCTAATTAATTTAAAGTAAGAGGCCCAAGCCACAAAAAAAAAAAAAGCCTGAGACTAAAACGACTTCTCATTTTCTTCCTTTCTGACACATATGCACACGAATACGCACACGTGGGCGCGCACTGTTACGCGCAGTGGTGCATGAAGGAGTCCTGAGGAGTTGATCCATGTCCCCGTCTCACTCCCTCTTCTTCTTCTTTCCATTCTTCCTCCTCTTCTTCTTCGGCCAATTGAGAATGTACAGGGGGAGACACGCACTTAGTGCCTTGAATGCTTTGCTCCTCCGCCTCCTCCATCTCTCTTCTTCTTCTCCTCTTCCTCCTCCAGACAGGTCTCCTTCTCGGGGAAACACCAGACTGTTGCGCCCTGTGTCGCCGCGTCAAGCCGGACAGAGTAAGATCTGATGTTGGGCTGTTTGGCTTCAAAATAAAAGCACGTCTGAAGGAGTAAACTATCGAGGTTTCCCGATCAGTAACAGTAACCCAAGATTTGAATAAAAAAAGCGGTAAACGATATGAAAATGACAAGTTAGTGAACAGAGTCATGTAAATACATAATAAAAAAGTATAAAACTTGGTTAGTTCACCTGTTAGAGAAAAAATGAGTATTTTGAATTTCATTTCAATATGTAATAAACAGTTTCCTTTAGTGGTGCCAAGGTGGTTAAAGTGACATAAAGTTTCACTATAGTCTTATATAGTCTGTTAGCTTAAAGACATGCGAATATATACTTTACTGTTTGATTAACAACATAACTAATCTTCAGAGTAGCCTATTGTGTGGGACTTCGATGGTTTGTTAGGATTAGGCTACCATAAAAGAATTAATTCAGGCTTTGATTTTGATAGTTTGAACCGGATGTTTGGTGTTACATTCTGGCTAATTTGACAACAATCTTCACAGCAGCTGAGTCTCTCCTTTCCACCTATAAAAAAAGAGAAAAGCTCACTTGCAGTCAAAAACAATGAGGGCGCACGACGCGCAACTCGCTCCAAGCGTCTCCAAGAGCAGCGGAGTTTTTCCTCCCGGAGGATTCGTAGCATGCGTCTGTGCGGCAGCCGGAGGGAGAAGGACCACAGGGATATAACTTGACTCATCTGCGGAGTTTCTTATTTTTTGGGGGGAAGAAATCATGCCTTTTTGCAAACGGACGGTACTTCCGAAAGATGTGTGCAAGCCCGACGGCGGGAGGCTGCGGGAGGCGCGTCCGCGGCAGCAGGCGGAGGTTTTCGGGGACTTGGTGGACGTGTGCGGCTTCACCCTGTGCTCCGTGCTCCGACAGCTCTCGGATCTGTCCCGGCACTCGGTGAGCATCCTAGAGGAGCTGGAGGGGGAGCTGGTGTCCATCTGCCACCGGTCCGGCGCGCTGGAGGGCAGAGTGGTCCGGCTGCAGAGGCACGTCGCCGAGCTGGTCAGCAAGCCTCCACCGCGAAGTAAGAGGGGAAAAAAAAAAAAACATTTAAAAACACACACACCTGGAGTCATTTTACACAGCTTGCGGTTGCAGAAGCAGAGCTGAAACAGCTTTTTAGCCTGGTGAAGTCAAAGTCAGTAGTGTCAAACTTTGGGATGTCAGCCCAAATCTGGAGAGATTTGTGGTTTGTTTGGGAGTCTTGTTCATGACTCACCATGCAAACGGTGAGCGGTCACCCCTGCACTGTGCATGCTCCAGTTTAAGATTTATTTAGGGTGTGAGTAAGTGAGAGGTTAGGTGATAGAGATAGGTGCCCTGCTGTTCAGTTGCTTCAGGAAATGTCAGTACTGAAAATGATCCAGTAAAGAGATTTAATATCTGCTGGGGGAAAAAGTGGGCATTTTAATATAAAACATGAATTAATTGGCAATATGTGATGTTCAAGGGTGTGGAGACCATGTGAGCATGTCTGATGTAAGAATGATGTGAGATGAGTCACTGTCATTAATATGTTTCTGTTTTGCAAACTAGCTAGAACAGCTGGAAGGATGCCTTTAGAGAGACACTTTTTTTTACTTCATGTGAATTTGTTTCTCGGATTGGTTTAGGCACCCTTGAAGGCAGCACATTGTGGCTGTGGAGAGTGGAATGTGAGAGTCTTGTCCCTCTCCCTGTCACTTTGTCCCTGCTACCTCCTTCTCTGCTCCAGCTCCTGCTCTTTTTGTTGTTTTTCCTTAATCTTTTAGGACTTTATTGTTCTGTGTTGGAGGTAAAGTGTGTTGTAGCAGGTCAAAGCATCAGAGTTTGGATTCAAGATGATGCTGGTGTCACTCATGTGGAGGTTAAAGCCCCCCCCACCCCCTCCATTCACTTATTGTTACTTCACATTCACAATACTGTTTGTATTGTTACTTTGACACTGGAAGGCTGCTCTCATGTGCATCTGCACTCACTTTAAATCTGAGTGTAAGGTGTGTGGACATATGAGGCGATTTTGTGACGTCACAGCTCGTGTGGAAGCCAATCATGTGTGATGTGGGAACTTGAAACCTCCAGTGCGCAAACACTGAGAAAGGCCTTTTCAGTGAAGTAGGAGACATCTTGTGTCCAGCTGTTAAACCTTTTGAAATGAGCGATTTTTGCATATTTTGTAACAAAGAAGTGGAATCTTCTATGTAGACAAAACACATCAGATGCATATTATTCAGTATTTTTAAATTAAAACATGTCAAGAGAAGATTTTGACATTTTTAGTGATTTTAAGAGTCGTTCAGGCGATTTTAGGATTCAGAATTGTCCTGTTTTTGGAGTAAGAAATGTTTGTTAGACGTCAATCAGACACTTGTTATGATTATGATTATTGATTATGATTATTATTATTATTATGTTATGGAGAGACCGGAAATTCTCATGAAATCATTTAAAAAGATTTTCAAGATTAGTTTCTCTTAGTTGTTCATGTTTTGTTTTAACCTGTAATTGTTTTTGTGTGTATTTTTTGCTTTCAGACCCAATTGCCTCATGTGGGACGAATGATGTATTTAGAATTCAACTTAATTCAAGTGTTGATCCTGAAATGGAGAAAAGTCAGTGCACCGGCCTAGAGCAGTGTAATTTTAGGTGTTACCGTGCAATTTAATCAAATTTAGCAAAAACAATCATGTGCTGTCAAAGCCATTTTCTAAATGTCTAAGGTTTCAAGTTTATTTTCCAGCATTTTATAGGCAAATCTACAGTGATTGTGTGTTGGGCTCTGAGCAATGCCAAAACTAGGGTGACCTACGCTCAGTACTGTTCCTGAATGCATCCTGTGCGGACTACAGATGGAGCACTGAAGCTGCTGCTTAGACGCAGTGTTAGTTGTACTTATCCTCACAATCTTAAAGATTTTTTCCCACTAAATCAAAAACTTGTGGTCTTCCTGAGAGACAGTTTGAATGGACGCTTGGCTGGCTGGTAGGTTTGGTTTCAGACCTGTGGCTTTCTGTGCGCAGGTCACCATGTAATCAACAGTATAGTCATTGTTTCAGTCTCACTAAAACAACCAATCTAAAATGACCCTGTGATACATAATATCATGTAGTACAATACAACTCAATAGCGTTCCGTCGTACATCAATACCATGACACAACAGCTGCACAAATGCTTTTATCCAAACGTATGAGCGCATATTCAGCCATATTTTGACATCAGTGTCACAAGGACACATCTACGTCTAACTTTAGGTGAGATGCAGCCCAGATGCACGATGGGAGATTTGCATCATGGCTCCCAACCTATTTTACTCTGCAAACTTTGCACAAACTTATCGCATGTAGTTTTCTCTTTGTTTGCGTTACAGCTCAAGAGTGAGCAAATGAATAAGGCAAGCCGACTGTGAACAAGAGTTTATGAAGCTGTCGGCAGTATGTGTGTGTGTGTGTGAGCACGTACAGTATGATAAGAGAGGGTCCCTCTAAACACATACCAGATGTAGAGCTGGAAAGACGAGAGGAAGAAAGATAAAACAAAACGCAGCTCGCCTTTTAGTTTACTTTACAGAGAGGAACTCACTCGTGTGCTGGCCTGAGTGTGTGCAAGAGAGAGAAAAGACACATTTCCCTTCATGTATTTATCCCTGTGAGATGCAAAACTCCTCGCTCTTCTTCTCTCTCCTTTCTAAAATCTGTGTGGGTTCTTACTGTATCACTAACATGTGGGCAGGAGCACACGGCTAAACAATCAATAGAGCGGGCCTGGGCCTTCGTCTCTCATCATCATCATCATCCTCTCTCCACCACCTCTTTCTCTCTCCCTAGTGTCTCAGCAAAGATGGAAAACAATGATCTGACTTTCCCCAAAAGAATAACAAGGTATAAACATTTGGGTATTCCTCTTTTGCTCATTTAAAAAGCTTTACTCAACCCTCCAATGCATATTGTCACCACGAGGTGTCTGAAAGCCTCCCATTTATAAATATTTATAAATTTGACATATTATAATGTTTGATGGCGTGCTTCTGATGAATAAAAGTAGGAACTGAAAGATGTAATATTGCACATTGGGAACACCACATGAGTCATTATGCTATGTGTGCAATGTGGAAGTCAGACCGGCTTCCTGTCCTCAACCGCCTTCGCCCGGAGAAGAACTCTAGCAACTACTAGTAAGCAACTACTGTCGGCACGAATGGGGCGCCATCGTGGAGCTCGTTATCCAGTTTGCCTAAATATCTTAACCTGGTCCGCGCAGAGTGAGACGTAGCTATGTTTCACACATTTCGATTGAAACTGGCCCTGTCCTCCAAAAGGCCCCGACTTACATGCAAGAACTGAATAATTCACCCACTTTTAAAATGGACTCGGAAAGGACGGGTGCTCATCCCGTACCCATCAAATAGTAATAAAAAGTGTGATGCAGACTCGTGACAGGGAGAGAGAGAGTGTGAGTGAATGGGATATAAAACTTATTAACTTATAACATTATTATAAACTGTGGTGAACTGGTCGTGTGTCACATCTCTCTCTCTCGTCCAGCTTGCTGTCTCTCCCTCTTCATCTCCTGCTGCTCTCGTGCATTAGTTCCTGTTGTTGACAGTGAAGTGGCTGTGGCTATTTTGATTTTATTCCATTTACTGACTGATTCATTACGAGGCCCCGATTTTTCAAAAATAGGGTGAAATCCCCCCCCCCCCCCAACAAACCTTTTGAAATCCTAATTTTCTCTTCTTCTTTGGTGCCAAGTGATACTTGTGAATTAAACAGGCACAGTTCCCTTTGAACCTTGTGTTCGCTGAAGTTTCTGAAGTGTTTTTTCTTTTTTCCTTTGGTCTACTCATGGTAATAACCCAGTAACCAACTTTCTTCTTGAAACATTGCTTCTTTTGTGCCCGAGGATTATTCCAGTGAAAAAGCTACCTTTTAAAAACAACACGTATGAGAAATAATCTGATGTGATGCCTCCATCGGCTGGTCCACATCGTTTGCTTTCTGAAACCGTAACAGATGATGAGAAAAAATCACATTCCTTTCCCTCATTTGTAGGATGTGTGCTTTTCCTCCTCTAACAAACCGCTGACAATCCCCTCCTCCACCTGCCAAAAAAAAAGTGATATTCAGTCAGAGTTGCATAAGGCTGCGCTGAAACACATGTTCCAGGCCTGGATGAGGGGAGTTTTTCCACCCGAGGTTTAGAGTTTGTTCAGGAGTCGGATCTCCTGAGCTGGGCCTGAAGGGCCGGAGGGATCTGAGCTGGTTTCCTTCAACCGGGGCGGAGGGGGAGAGTCGCACTGATACAGAGGAAGAGGATGTCTGTTGTCACTTTGCAGGGCTTGACAGCATGAGAGTTTGTGTGCATTTGTGTGTCCAATTTCCACTGGAAGTTGTCACTCAGAAGTGCCTGAACTTGAGGAGTTTGTCCTCTGCAACACCTCCTTTCTGTTTCCCATACTGGGATTATTTCCTGGCATTTTCTGTCAGCTGCTGTTGACCCTGAGTGTGGCAGGAGTATCCCAAGTATGTGAGTGGGAACCAAAGTTTGGTGTTTTCCTTTGCTGCTTTTTTTCCAACTTAATTCTCTGGGAAACCACATTCTTCCTTTGACCCAAAACTGATTTTAAAGGCAGATTCTGCTGAAGTTTGTTCAAAACAAAATGTTCCCTGTACAGTCCGACTGTTCCAGTTTGTTTTTATGGAACAGGAAAGAGAGCTGCTTTCACCTCTGGACAGCTCTCAATCAATGATATCACAGCAGGTGTGTCAAATGCAAAGCACCTGCTATGACCAGTTGGGGTGTGGCCTGAAGTGCAACATGCTAAAGTTTTTAGAGCCTAGAGAGCCGTCTTTTTTCTGCTTTAATATTGGCTGCCTGATTATGTGAAAACATCAGTATTATGCAATACTTCAGTTGGCGAAATCACTTTTTTTTTTTCAAGAGAGTGGAGGTCATTAGTTCAGGAGAACTTGTTATTTTCGTTTATGCTGAGACATGAAACATGTAAGCATGTTAGTAGAAATCCACATGCGCATGTACTACACTATTACACCCAAAAGTTATGGGTCACCTGTCTTTACATGCACATGAAGGTTAATGATATCCCATTCTTAATCCATCTTCTGGAAAGGCTTTCCACAAGGTTTAGGAGTGTGTTCATGGGAATTTGTGATCATTCTTCTAGAAGCGCATTTGTGAGTTCAGGCACAGATGTTGGACGAGAAGTGCTGGCTTGCAGTATCTGCTCTAATTCATCCCCAAGGTGTTCTATCGGGTTGGGGTCAGGACTCTGTGCAGGCCAGTCTAGTTCTCCACACCAAACTCGCTCATCCATATCGTTATGGACCTTGCTTTGTGCACTGATGCGCAGTCATGATCGAAAAACAAGAAGGGGTCATCCCCAAATTGTTTCCACAAAGTTGGAAGCATGAAATTATCCAAAATGTCTTGGTATGCTGAAGCAACCTTTCACTGGAACTAAAAGGCCAAGCCCAACCCCTGAAAAACAAGTGATTTTATGTAGCCTACACTTCTTAGCTGAGTGTCTGTTGTTCCCAATCACTTCCAGTGACGGAGGAATATTTAGTCTTGAGCAAATTTCACAAATGGACTTACTGCACAAGTGGCAATCTATCATGGTACCTCGCTTGAATTCACTGAGCTCCTGAGAGTGATCCACAAATGTTTGTAGAAGCAGTCTGCATGCCTAGGGGCTTGATTTCATACACCAGTGGCCATGGAAGTGATTGGAACACCTGAATTCAATAATTTGGAGGCATGTCCCAATACCTTTGGCAATATATTGTATGTATTTTTACCATTTTCAACATCCCAAAGCAGTTAGATTATATATATTTTTGAGGCCAGTTTTTTTCCATATTTCTAGAGTTCAAGGTGATGTTTTTAAATTGCTTGTTTTATGCAACAAGCCCTATAAAACCCAAAGAAATGTAATTTTAGAATCATGTAATGCAGAGAAAAGCTGCAAATCGTCACAATTTAGAAGCTGGATGCAGCTGTTTTTTTAACTTTTGAAAACTGTTCAGTCGATCAATCTAAAACAAATCAGATGCACTAAATGTAGCATTATAAACATTTAACACCCAACAGACAGCCTAATGTAATTATTGTTGGTTTAGGATTAAGACACATTTGGAGTTGGAGTCTCAATTAGACGCAGAAATCACCACCTTTGCTTTAAGTTTAGTCGTTGGCAGATGAAGAGTGGATGTATTTCAGAAAATGTGCACATCAACTTGTTGTTTTGGCCTTGAATGCGAAAATTGTGGTTTGGAGAGCAAGAATGAGGACTTCTTTATCAAGCTTTTCATCAATCATACATACAATCATCCATTATTTTATCTGTGAGTGGGTATGGGGGCACGGCTCCAGGCTACAATGCAGCTAAAATAAATAAGACTCAAACTGATTTTTTTCTGTCATCACCTGAATAAAAAGGTGACTCTGGTGGTTGTTTAAAGGTATTCTGGGAAATTTTTGTAGCTTGGTTTGAAAGTAGAGTGGCGCGAGGTTGCACCATGCAAAGATACAATTTAATAATTAAACCTTCCCTGAACAGGTGTGTCATTCCTTATTAACTACTGAGAGAGCAGGAGATGAACATTTTCTTTGATATTTAAATCAGGACCTCGTTGTCCATGACAGACTGAATCCCTGCTGACATTTATGATGACACTGACATGCACACACAATGGTATTGTCTACTGCAGCTGCTGATATTTGGACTAGATGGTGGCACAAGTGTGATTTTTATTTTTTTTTTTTGTTGCTGCATTCACGATATGGGAATTGCTGCTGGCCCCACTGTTGTTATTAGTGTCATTTATGACCTTCATCACTTTAGTAAAACAAAAGTTAAAGTGATAATGAGGGAACGCGTTGTCACATGTTAGCTAATAGCTAGTTCACACGTGACATGTAAATGTAAATGCTCCGTATCTTCCGACCACTCAGAGCGCTTGTACACTACATTGCATTCACCAATTCATACACTGAGCCTAAGTGCTCAAACAAAAACTAACATTCACACACATTCATACACTGATGGAACAGCCATCGGGGGCAATTTGGGGTTCAGTGTCTTGTCCAAGGACATTTTGACACGCAGCCTGGAGGAGCCAGGGATTGAACCACCGAGCTTCCAAGTAGCGGGCAACCACAGCCACCGCCGCCAATACTGTTTTAATAAAACAGTATTGTATGCCTCTTAAAGAGGAACTCCATCAGCTTTACACATCAAAGTCAGTTTGCAGGTGTTGGGCAGTATCACCACATGTGTAAGAAAAGTTGTACAAAGTCTTTTGTGGCTGCAGAGGGAGCAGGTACGAAATGCTAAATCGGTGGAGTGTAGACCAAACTTACCTTCAGCTGACGCAACAGGCAGCTGAAATGCATTGAAAATCACACACTCACATTTAAGAGTATCTGTTTTTTCCTTCGAGTATAATGCTGTTGATGTGTCACTCTGAACTACAGTGTTCCCTCCAAATCCTATTATGAAAATGGTTGATGAGAACTCCCTGCCTTTTCTCTTTTTTAATTCCCCTCCTCCCCACCTCTCTCTCTCTCTCTCCTCACTTTTTCCCACGGGTAGACATCAACCACATGACTCTGTCCCTCCCTGTTGGCCCCTCTGTAATTCCCCTTCTCTACATCTCTTACAATTTTTCCTGTTCCTCCTCTTCATCATCCAGCGCTTCTCAGCCTGCGTCTGATGAACAGTGAAATTCTTCTTCTTCTAAAAACAGAGATGCATTCAGGTTCTGACGCGGTAAAACGATGCATTCACTGGTGACGGATGGCTTTGGAAATCTTAGCTTTCATTTTGGAGATGTTCTGTAATCCCACTGGTTTTAATCACAGATTCAGGACATGGACTGAGCATCTTTTCAGGGTCAAAGTATTCACTTCTCCTCCTCCTCCCCCAGCATCTATCTTCCTACAGGCAGTGATTCAGAGGGCAGCAGCTGCACAGAAAGTTCCCGCCACCGCTCCAACACACTACAGGAGAAAGACTTCTATTTTTTTAAAATCATCTGATTTTGTTTTTTGTTAAATTCAATATTCAGAGCTGCCACATCGCCACAAGTGAATCTCATTTGCAGATTTTTAAAAACCCAATGGAGTTATTCATTAAAAGAATAACATCTCTGAAACAAGAAGGCTGTAAGAAGTTCTTGTATATTTATTTTCCTATGTTGGCTGTATTCACTGTTCATTGCTGAAGAGGTTTGACCAGCAATAGATTTCACCTTCATGTTCTGTGTTATGTTTTTTTCTCATCAACAGTGTCCAGTTGCCTGATGAATCACTACCACCTTCCTGTGCTGGTTATAAAAGCAGCTGCAGCCCATTTAACAAAACAGTTGACTCACTTTTTGTGAATTCCTTGCAACCATAGTTGTCAGAACATGTTTTGAGTAGGGAGTGCTGTGTTCCCGACTGCTTGGTTAAAGGATTATAACATTAATTTATTTAGAAATATGCAGTATTAAATTGAAGTTTGTCAGTCAGAATATGACAATGTGAAAATGACACCGTGGGATGAAATGCACACAGTTGTCGCTAAAGTTTGTGTGAATTATTTTGTTCACGATGCAGATTCAGAAAAGCATCTGTCTGAACAGAAACACACACAGTATACACATTTATGTGCACTGTAAAAATTTTTTTCCTTTTTATTTCACAGATTTTTTCCTGTATTTTTGAAATACATGAAAATATCAAAAAATGGCAAAAATAAACTGTGAATTTACATGTCTAATGTAAAATAACATGAAAAACCTGTAGCTGTGAACATTTCTGTTATTTTAAAGAAAATATTGTTTTTTTTGACGTAAAAAAACTGTTCCAATACATTCAGGAATTTATCGTATCTTCACAAATATTATTTGTCTTATTTAAAAGAAAACACTGTTAAATTTAAGTTTATTACTATAAAAACATTTCTTAAACTTGGTACAATTAGTAACAGTTAACCATAACAACATCTATGTCTGTAATTTGACATAGATTTACTTGTTAATTGACAAATATCTCCTTTAATTATGGATATTTGGAAAATAAAAACATTGAATAAATGTTATTTTAATCAGTGTATAATGTCTACAAGTATTGTTAAACTGTCAAAAACACAGTTTTGATCATTGAAAACAGCCATAATTACTGTAATTTCACAGCTGTTGACTTATCATAATGCTTAGAAGTTCAAACCAACATATTTAAATCAGTTTTTTTCTTAATTAAAAATTTTACGTTAGACTAATATATATCCATTTATCTTAGACCTTTTGAGTTTGTACTAGGGTTATTTGTGACAGTTTCCTTCCAGATTTCCTGAAATTAACTTAATTTGAGGGAACTCGGACCTTTTAAATTACCACCACAATACAAATACCCACATCTGATATTATTTATTGACCATTTATTCAGTTCCATGCTCACAACAAATAAGCCACACAAGTCAAACATTTCAGTGTAAAGAATTATTCTCCTGAAACTAAAGTAGTTTATTTTTTATATACCTTATTGATGACATTTTCAGATCTATTCATTAAAAACACAACTGGTTCGACATAAAGAGACTGTCAGACACAGCTCCAAGATTAAAGTGGAACATGAATGTAAAGTAATTGGAATTTATTTCTTAAAATGCTGCCATTTTGCTTTGATAGGACTGTAGAGAGAGACATGAAAGGCAAAGGAGAGAGGATAATAGTACATCCAAAATGGTGGTTTTACATAGAGTGAACATTGACATTTTACGACTTTCTAAAGCCAGTTTTTGTATCTGGTAAATGTTGTTACGACTGTATCTGTTTCCCTGTGGTGTGCATACATGTTCCTTTTCTGTCCTCTGGTTCTACCCTGGAAGTGCTACAGCTGATTGCTGAATTAGGTCTACCTGGCCTTGGAAGGCAGTGCACAACTGTGTGCACCTGAGTTAGGGTCCACAATTTATAAATTAAGTTGGTATACAAAATAGATGCAAATATGTATAAGTAAAAAGACAAGTGGGAATGTGATATAAACACAACTCAAGTAGAGAAATTACCTGCAATTCGTGACCTCGAACTCATCTTCTGAAAATGGTTTGAATAATACCTATTCAAACAACAAACATTGGCCATTGCTCACTCACTGTAGAATATATGCAAGTTTTTCTTGGCAGTCCTAATGAATCCATTTGTTTGCAAGTTTTTGGTATGCAAGCCAAAAGAACATTTTCAGATTCGGCTGACTTTGCACGAGCACCTCAGGATGACCTTAACAAACCATTTTGCTTCTCAAGGTAGCTCACAGTGCACAGAAGCTGCCAACTTTCTGCAGTCAATAGCTACAGTCCTCCAAACGTTGTGTGGCCTTCGGATTAGCTCTAGAACAGTGCGTAGAGAGCTTCATCGAATGGGTTTTCATGGCCGAGCAGCTGCATCCAAGCCTTACATCACCGAGTGCAATGCAAAGCATCGGCTGAAGTGGTGTAAAGCGCGCCGCCACTGGACTCTTGAGCAGAGGAGACGTGTTCACTGGAGTTACAAATCACGCTTCTCTGTCTGGCAATCCGAAGGACGAGTCTGGGTTTGCCGGTTACCAGGAGAACAGTACTTGCCTGACCACATTGTGCCAAGTGTAAAGTTTGGTGGAGGGAGCATTATGGCGTGGGGTTGATTTTCAGGGGTTGGGCTTGGCCCCTTAGTGCCAGTGAAAGGAACTGTTAATGCTTCAGCATACCAAGACATTTTGGACAATTTCATGCTCCCAACTTTGTGGAAACACTTTGGGGATGGCCCCTTCCTGTTCCAGCAAGGTCCTTAAAGGCATGGATGAACGAGTTTGGTTGAAAACTTTTGGATGAATTAGCGCGGAGACTGCGAGCCAGGCATTCTCGTACAACATCTGTGCCCGACCTCACAGATGCGCTTTTACAAGAATGGTCAAAAATTCCAATGAACACAATCTAAAAGCTGATTACCAGTTTATTGACAGTATTTTCGCGTTTTTTAGATTAAACATTGATTGCATTTACAAGATTTTTATGTAAAATTATATAATAAAACTAAATTTTAAGTCTGATTATTTGTATTATAGCAGTGTTCAACTATATTTATAGGTAATTAAATTGTTTGTACAGGTGTATATGTTCTTTCAATAAACATTAAAAGCCCCAAAAATTTTTTGTAAAAAGAAAGTTACAAACTGTATACTCATCATTGAATATTACCGTACTTTTACAAGGTAGTTATTTAACGGTATTTTTCTGGCGCCCCAGCTGCCAGAATATTTCTGTTTTTTCACAATTTATTTTTTAACAGTGTGGAAGTATTACCATTTTTGTGTGTGTGTGTGTAAGTAAGTGTTTTCAAGGTCAGTGAGAAACCGTAGTAGAAGTTCTACATTTAATGTTTCTGTTGGAGCTCCAAGTGTTTTCCTTGCTTTTCCTGTGAGTGTGTGTTCCTGCAGAGTGTGTGTGGATGTGGAGCTCTGGGCCCCTCAGTGGTTTCTGTGGTCTAAATGGCCATTAGTTACCACAGTTTCCTTGTGTGTGTGTGTGTGTGTGTGTGTGTGTGTGTGTGTGTGTGTGTGTGCAAATCAGGAAAAGGACCAATCAGAGAGAGAGAGAGAAAGTGCTGTTGTTATCCAGAAAATGAAAGCGAGTTGTAGATTCATGTAAAAGAATCGGGCCTACTAACAATTTGCTGTCTAGGCAGAGAGTCTGACCCTTTCCCTTTACATTTCTCACACACACACACACACACACACACACACACACACACACACACACACACACACACACACACACACACACACACACACACACATGGTGTGTAATAATATCCCTTGTGGGAGCGCTGACTGGGAATAAGAACAGTATGAATAGGAACGGGAAAAGCTCTCTTGCAAGCACACATGCACATAGGGATCTGTACTATACTGTGAGTCAGACTGGGATTTAAAGAGCAGAGAGAGGGAAGGAAAGCAGTAAAAAAAATGGGAACAAGAGTGAAAATTAGAGTAAAACTGGAGAAGAAGAGATGAAAACAAGCTGATGAGATAGAGAAGGAGCAAAGAGAAGACAGAGGAAACGGAAGGAGGAAGTAGGAGGAGGAAGATAAGAAAAGAAGAGGGAAGATCTAAAGACTGACAACTGCATAAGAGACAGTTATGTAATTTCCCCGTTTGAATTTTCCTTCGTCTGTCACTACTTTTGCGAGGAAAAGTCTCCAAACATGAAAGTTAAAGTTTGTTGTGTTGCCCTGTAGTGGACAAAAAAACCAAATACTCCTTGTGGAAAAGTAGCATTTCTGCAATGTATTGTCAAAATGGAACTATGTTACTATTAGCTGAATAATTTGCCTTCTTTGGCAACATTTTAACAAAGATATCTTCTCCTATGAAGACATATTTTATTTTATTGCAACTGTTACATATAGACGGGTTTCTGTGCAACGTTAGCGCAGAGATGCCCGCGCAGCTAGAGGGCAGAAAGCAACACTCGGTCTTCGTGGCATCTCAGTTTATACGGCATATCTAGCAGCAGTGTTGGGCAAATCACTCAGAAATTGTAATGAGTTACTTTTTACTTATTACTCATTTAAAAAGTAACAATATTACTTTACTTATTACTGTGTATTAAAAGTATGTTACTCGTCACCGCACGGCATCCTTAAAAGTGACGGGAAGCCTGTTCAGCCGTGCGTTTTAGAAATGAATCAACTTTACTGGAACACTTTACTGAGGAGTCAACAACCAGCCAAACTATGAATATAGGCTATTTAAAAATAATAAAAAACCAAGCAGGTCCCTCCCGACATTTTAACTAATCGTGTATTCATAACAGCATCAATGAGTATGATTTTTACGAAACATATAACGTCTGTCTGAGATAAAAAAAAAAAATCTACCAAGTGACTTTAGAACTAACATTACTGTTTTGCACATGCATTTATAAGAGAAGAATTCAGTGCTTTTACAAAACACAAAACGTTGATTAACGGCACTCTCTCCTGCTGAGTGGATGCATCACTGGCAATAACGTTAGCAGCCGGAGTTTCTTTCTACAAGCTAAGTTTCACATTGCTGGGCTGCTTTAGCAGATGCTTCAATACAAAATTGTTTGCGGTTGAAAGCTTTTTGCTGCTAGCACAAAGTTTAAAACAGAAGACAATGTTCTTTGCATCTCTGACTGTAACACAGCTAGGCCTAATGGCAGGACTTACAGCTGTGGAAAGAAAGCCTGTCTCCATCGTTTCATCTTTCTTCCTTTAGCTTTTTGGCTAGCAGCTGACTTGAACAACATTAGGTCCGGTGTCGCTGATCTGCAGCGGGGTCACGCATGTTATATTAATATGTGAAATGAAACACAAACAAACTGATCCAACTCTGAAATGGCAGTTCGTCTACATAAATAAAACCTTTATATCTGCTTATAACTACATTATAATGTGATGTTTACTTACTGCAAATAAATGCAAAATAAAGTAAAGCTCTAATGTTATTTATTTTTATGTGATTTGTAACACATGATAGAACAAGTGTGTGAATGAAGGAGTAGAAAGGGAGCAAAAGATCTGTTTGCAGAAGAAGAGCAGCAGAGAAAGATGGATAAATCGCCATAAAGACCCCCAAATCCTCCAATTTCTCCACACTGTGAAAAATAACAAATACCACAGGAGTCCAGGAGATTCAGTAACAGCAGTGATATAATTGAAAGCCCTGTGTGTGTGTGTGTGTGTGTGTGTGTGTGTGTGTGTGTGGTGTTGAGTTGTTGACCTTAATGAACTCTGTCTCACACAAACACAAACACAACTAAAAATCTGTTGTCATTGGACGAGAAAACTAGTGGATCTCCGTGCAACCTCTATTGAGATCTCAGTTACGCATGTTTCTTTTTGCTTTACCACTTGCTTATTTCCACAAAAGGCAATGATAAAATTAAAAAGATGAAAAGAAAAGACATTTTAACGGTTAAAAAATGTACATGACATTTATTATTTATGACAGTTGTTCAGTTCTTGTCTTAACTAATGAGACTCATAACCAACTGTCCTCCTGAGCGCTGCGTGACCTCCAGTGACGAGTAATAAAGCCACGAGCTATTTGCTGTCTGGAACAATGTTTTGATTGTCGTTGGCAGCTCCATGTCGCTCTGCAGGGTGATAAGTCACCAAAACTGTTCAGTGAATAAGCTACCTATAAGTACATGTGACTTCATGTCTATGAATTTTAGTTAGTTTGTAGTAAGTTATTAGGAAAACAAAACAAACAAAAAGATTTTGATTACTTCCTGTTTCAGCTTTGACCTCCTAAACTTCAAGCTGCGGTGACATATGTCATGCATAGTAACAAACCCACAGAGGATTATCACCCAATGCTTGGCAGCTCTCTGTGGATCCTGTGTGTGAGGCCGAGCAAGTGAGAGAGAGCGAGCGGCAGAACGTGATGGTGGAGAAAAATATCAAAAATAAGTTTCAGCCTGGTAGCAAACGTGCAGCGTAGGTCACAGTGTGTCCGTTAATAAAAGTCTGTAGTTTCCCCAACTGCTGGAAAAGTGAAGGCAGTTACGCTAGCTAACATCTCCCTTGTACAGCACGTTTTATGGCTGTTATTTAATGTTAGATAAATTACTAACGAAGTTATATTAATTAGCTCAGCTCGATGTTAGTAACTTAACTACTTGTCAAGGGTTGAGAACATCAGGTACATGCTTAGACTAAACTGGTGTAAAGCTCTGTCCTGTATAAACACTGCACATCCTGATAATTAACTTTTTATTTCAGTTTCCAGAGGAGTCTGACAACTGGTTATCAAAGAAATGAGGGACCATGGAGATGAGGTTAATGAAGTAAATTAGGGCTGTTAGAATTTAATGCACAAATTAAATGCGTAGTAATTATCCAGAGATCCTGTATGGGGGAAAAAAAAAAAAGAGACTCCCACCCCTAGCATTTCCTTCATTTCCAGACATAGCAGGAAAGTGTTTTCAGTCAAATAAAAGCTCTGTACACTACCTGGCCAGAATCAGATGGCAGACAGACAAAGTTAGCAACTAGCTGCTGAAGAAAGTGGAGTGTTTAGCAGCTAAAGTGCCAGATATTTCCCCCAGGAGGTGGCGGAGACCAAAACTGAGCTAAAAGGACCGTGATGATTGGACCTGAGTGTTCATCAGGTGGACAGAAAGATGACCCCAAAAGAATTATAATGTTGTGCTGTGTCTGCTAGGATGTGTAAACAGGCAACGGCTTGCTAACATGTTTGCAATAATAATTTTATATGGTCAGTTGTGTCTGTTTTGTTCAGGTTGTTGTGGAGTTCTTCCCCCAAGTGGCCAAAAAACAAAACAAAAACCCTGAGTAATGCTGCTTTAATCAGGTTAACGCCGAGAGAGAAAATAAGTTGATAACTTATAATACTTTTCTCTGGGGATTTATTCACTTCTGTCTGAATGTGTGATCATACATGTGTTACTTGCTTTATGTTAGACTTCCCCCAAAATAGTCAGTCACATGACAACACTGGTCAAATACCAAAATGTTTACTTTCTCCTGACAAGCCACCACTTGTGAATAATGTCCTCTATAATTAGCAAAGGTTAAAGTAGCCTGACATAGTTGTGCTGCAACAAAAAGGGAGAAATTCGAGGTTGGGTGGTTGGGTGTACAGAGAGCACAGTCTGTGTCCAGGCTGCAAACTTTGGTTTCTTTTAACAATGAAAATAATCTTTCGCCATATTATCTTTATTAAATATAAACACACAATAACGCATAGGGATGACCGATTTAAACATGCCCATATGAGTAGTTTTTGGAATGATCATATAGTATCACTGAAGGAAATAAAAAGACCAAACACTTAATTTAAAGTTGAGGCAAATTAATTCCACACCTTCAAATGTTTCAGTGTTTGTTGTTGATTATCTGTGATTTTTTAAAAATCTACAAGTTAGACGTAATTTTAGTTTATAACAGTGACAGTTGTCGTGGGTTTGAGTGAGTTAACAGACTGCATCATGTGTGCGTGTGTTTGCAGTACAAGCTGGTTTTATCAATGTGTTTCTGTGCAGAGCTTTTTCTCTCAGGGCTGTAATGGACAAAAGGCTGGCTGTCAACACCAACACGCTTAACGTCGGCCAAGGCATGCTGTAATTGTGGACGCAATCACTTCCAGATGACAGACAGAGAGGAGCGTGTGTGTATGTGTAGGGGGGTGTCGGGCTTGAATTAGAGAGAAGAAGAGGGGTATATCAATTCATTGTGGAGGGAGTTACCTGGTTTACATGCAGGAGAGGAGAGAGCGTAAGAGGGATATGTGTGCATGTTTTCACGTGTGTTACCATTAACAGCAGGGTAGGAAAGGATGCAAACAAGGAAAGACAATCCTGTCTAAGAAAGCAGGAGAACAACTACTGTAACATAAATTGCGAGATTACATGTTTATTGGCAGGTTTGAGAAAAACAAGTCCAATTCTGAAGAAACATTTTTAAAATTAATTTTATAAAGCTGAAGACGTGTAGTTGTTAAGTGGATATTTGTTCTTAAGTCAGAAAAGTTTACATTTTGGAAAAACAAGGTTTTGCCTGACTATGCTGTTCTTTTAAATGAAAATTTAAATGATGCATGTTTATGGGGCTCCGGGTAGCTCACCATTAGAGCGCGCACCCCATGTACAAAGGCTAGGTCCCTGCTGCAGCGGCCCGGGGTTTGATTCTGACCGGCAGATGCACGTTTAAGCAAATTAAGAGACGCTTTTATCCTTTTAAAGAGCACTTTGGCAACACTTACAATACTGTATGTGATATTACATGTGAATTTTATATTGTTATATTTGTTCCTTACAAACATTCCCATTCCCAAATTGTGATGTCTTACTTTTCACATACAGTATCTATTATATAATATCTGTATGTACATTTATCTCTGCTTTTTTTTTTTTGTAAGAAAAAAATGTGAAAAAGTGCAAACTAAAAAGGAGAAGTTTAATTTAAACACCTGTGCTCCTGCAAGAATCCAAGTCCAGCACTGGACCCTTGCATGCATTGCATTTGAGCTCAACAGCAAAATCTCAAGTTGAGGTTTTTGGTTTGTTGGATCAGACAGTTCAGAAATGGTGATGCCTGGCTGCATTCAGCTCTGTCGGGGGGAAATTTCAAGTATTTATTGGCAAGGTTTAGTGGCGAAGAGGCTGGAGCGAGTGAGCTTTAGTAGAGGAAGGATACAACAACAGAACACACAGTTTTGACACTGAACACATGGACCTGGACACCCTGATGAGTTCTGTGTGTGTGTGTGTGTGTCCATGCTTCCTGCTACCAACCCACTACCTGGCAGTCATAAGGCTCTGCGGTTTTAACATGGTTTGAATAAACTGTGTGTGTGTGTGTGTGTGTGTGTGTTTGTAAACAACTCGCAGACCTGTGGCCTGTACTACAAAGTGGGGTAACTGTCTTATCTGGGTAACTTCCTGATTAACCCGTACTACGAAAGGTGGATAGGTGTTAACCGAGGTCTGTTGCCATGGCAATTTACGCTGCATCTCTAAACTGCTCCGAGCAGGTTTTGTTCGTGGTTTTCTCAAGGTTACCCTGCTCGTGGACTACACAGCACATCTGTGCTCAGTGTTAATGATGAGAAGTAGGATATTATTACACACCATATGTTTAGATTTCATCCTGATTTGTTCCACTGCGGTTGCAATGAAGTTCTGAACACAACAGCATTACGTTCAGACAGTGAGCCCTGCAGCCTCTGTGATATTAGAGAGGAATTTTAATTAATTAATGGGATAGTTTCTTAGATGTAGCCCATCAATTACTCTATAATTATTTTTTGTGTGTGTTTTCATATATTTAGATAGATTATTTCCAAAAATTAGGGAGCCGAGAAAAAAAACCCCTCCTAGATGAAAGTGTGAAATCTGAAATTCCCAGAAATTAATGTCCTAAAAAATCACTCTGGTGTTTTCTTCTGAATACACCCAATCCAAAGCAAAGTCTCTAAAGTGCATGGTAATGATTGTGGGCTAAACTGAGGAGTATTTCCTCACTGCTAAATCTGATTGCAAAGTTTAATATAACTTTCCAGTGTATGCATAAACGGCAGGTGTGTGTGTGTGTGTGTGTGTGCGCACATGTTGCAGCCTTGCAAAGTGAAGTTTCTCTCATAAATGTTATTACTCAATGCGATGCCAACAAGCCGCCCTGGCTTTGTCGTCCGCCACGACATTAGATTTAGCCATCCATGGCGCAATGGATAAGACACATGCCTTTGGTGTGAGAGACCCAGGTTCAATTCCTCACTGTTGACCCATCCACCATTGTGTCTCTGAGCAAGACACCTAATCCCTCATTGCTCCAGAGGCGTGCGACCTCTGACATGTATAGCAATTGTAAGTCGATTTGGATAAAAGCGTCAGCTAAATGAATTAATGTTAAAATGGACATGTGCACAGTGATTAAGAGGGCTGGATGTTTTTGTCCTGCAACAGAAATATTCTGCACAATCAAACACAGGCTTTTATAATTCAAAGTAATTATTAAAAATGTTAAGATGCCAGAGAGTCATTAGTTACTCACATGTTGCACAAAACATCTGCCATCTCTGCTCCACGTCTCCTCCGACAGTAGAAAGACAGGGTTTCTGTGGCTGTGGGGACTCGCACATCTGCCTGCATCTGTACAGCGTTTTTGGATACTTTTTTTCAAACCATCCTTGAATATTTTATTAACAGGCTTTTGCTTTGTAACTTTTATAATATGAGCTTAGGTTGATGTTATTTGTATAAAATGAGCTTTCTTTAGCAGCCTGTGCAGCTTATTAGTCCATATTTGTGTGTTTCAGCGTGTGTGTGTGTATGTGTTGCAGCTTGTCCTCTATCTGCCCTCTGAGTTCATTAGTGCCCTGTGTGAAGCAGGCGCTCTGCCCTGCCACACACTCACACAGCTTATTCACTTGTTTCATTACACTGCAGACACTCCTGTCTGAGTGTCAACAACGCTGCACTGAAATGCTGCTGATTATATGGTGGAAAATGTCACTTGAATGCCATTTAAATTTTGCTACTGTAGTGTTTTTGGGTTGCAATTTAACCTTTTAACCCACTTAACTGTATAATTAAACCCTCTCAACGGATAATGTTAAAAAGGTCCAACTGATATGGGTTTTTGGGTGCCGATGCTGATATTAAAATGAAAAAGAGCTGATTTCCATCCATCATCAACCGCTTATCCTGCGTACAGGGTTGCAGGGGGCTGGAGCTTACATAGGGCGAAAGGCGGGGTACGCCCTGGACAGGTCGCCTGTCCATCGCAGTCACACTCACACCTAAGGACAATTTAGGGTCACCAATCAACCTATCTTTGGACAGTGGGAGGAAGCCAGAGCACCCGGAGAGAACCCAGGCAGACAACATGCAAACGGTAGAGATGAAGGGTTTGAACCCATGACCTTCTTGCTGTGAGGCGATGGTGCTAACCACTGTACCACCAGCCCAAGAGCTGATTTATAAGCCGATATTTTGATTTTCAAAATTATTTGGATTGTAGACCCCTTTCCTGGGGTAGTAGCAGTCGACTGTCAGGTGTTATGCCGAATTTTGCATGCCTGCCGAGAATTGTAGGAAAATGCATTAAAGTTCTGCTTTTAAACGCTATACTATTCTTGGTGGGGTTCATCAATAGTGATAAATGATCCGTATATATTTTATGAACGTTAAGAATCGTTAATATATTATTAAACTTAGTACCATTTCTTGAGATTCAGCAAAAACATGTGGCGTTAACAGCATTCAAACAGCAAAGTGTCCTAAAAGGACCACAAGAAGTGAATTGCATAATTCGGCTAAACAGATATTGTAGGCTACCTGCCGAAATTTGCATCCACCTCTTTTCTCAGTAGGCTATAACAGATTCTTACCTCCCACGAGGTTTATGCAATTCACGGCAGGCATGCAGAATTCGGCACACCACCTGCGCTGCAAATCGTCACTAGACCTCGTGGGAGCAAGGCATGAGTAAGCTCACGCAGTCAACCGGAGGTAGACTGTGTCTGACTTGAGGCGCTGTTTTTATTCCACTATCTATCAAGTCGGCGAAAGTCAGCCAGTTATCTCGAACGCACCTGTTGACTCCCAGTTATACGACAGCTGTTTTCCAAAGTTAACATAGCTCTCCTTATTAGCCAGCCTCCTTACATGCTTGCTAATAACTGTTTTGAAGATGGGTCTCCGACATTGACAGCGTTGTGTTGGACAGATTTGTGCAGCGGTGTTTATGATACCAACCATTCAATTCACAGAAGGGTCTGTTGTCCGTCTTTGAGAGAGAGAGAGAGAGAGAGAGAGCGACCGAGAGAGAGGATGTGCCGAGCGAATATGTGCTGCAATCAAGAACGATTTTAAAATGGGTCGACCAAATTTACTTGGGCGGCTGTTAATCTACCTGGGCAGCCCGCCCAAGTAAAGCCTATGTCTGGGAAACACTGACAACGGAATGTATAAACAACTGCACAACAATAAATAATTGCTGGTAGAATGTACTTTTTCAACTAATACAGAGTGAACTAGAGAAAATAAACATGTGTATTTTACCTTACACACAATCTGCCATAATAAATTCTTTCAATGTAGCATATTTACATCTGGTTTTCTACTATACAGAGATCCAGAGGAAACGCTGTTGAATGCATCTAATACAACATGACTGTCTACAACGAGGACCTGCAACTTTGAGATTTCACATCGTTGCACTTTTGAGAGAGAAGATAACTTTGTTTGGCAGGAAGCCGTGCTAGATACTTGATCAGATTTATTCACGTTTATTTACAGGTCCGCTCTGGTTTAATCATTTCTGACACACCGACTGTAACTACAGACAATAAGTTAAACACTATACCCAGCAAGCAAAAGCCGTCATTTCACCGTCTAGGTTTACTATAGACCTGATTTAGTCCGGCTATGAGTAACCCACTTCTAGCCACAATAACTTTACATGTGGTTACATGACGTTTTTGCCAAAATAACTTGCGATGTGTATGATATTCCATCATGTAAGCAAGGTCTACAGTGATTACAAAGTTTTTTGTTTCATTTCTTTCACATGATTTACGTGCAGCCTATGCGTAGACACGATTTAGCTCGTAGACAGCTATTTGTAGCCCACTTTTAGTCAAAAATGATTAATAGTGATTTTTGCCATGGCAGCACGTGAGATGGTTGATATCCCATTATTTTTGCAATGTCACTAATATCTACAAGATATTAAGTGTCATTAAATTGACATGGTCTATCTGTAGCCACGATTTAGCTCTTATTTGGACAGGCTACGTTTAGTCTGCATTTAGCCCACCTGGCGATCAGTGGTCTAATATCAACGGCTTGGCTGTAGCCCTGTTTCAGACCAAATTGGTTACATGTAGTTTTCACCCGATGCAGCTGTTGAGGTGCGTGATATCATATTTATATTCTTTATTTTCGCTGTAACGTTCACTCCATTAACTTTCATTTTCATTTCACCCTACTGAGACATGACTACTGGCAACGCGAGACTTGAAAGTTAGTAGACGTCAGGGATTGCCCTGGTAGACATCAGAGTTGCCAGATCTCGCGATAAACCCATTTTTAAACGAGGGATACATTACGATTTAGGCCTTTCAGCGAGCAACGGGCGAGAGTTTACTGCAAACACTGGAAGCGAAAAGACATTTACTTTGGTCTTGTAAGTATTTGTGTCTTTGTTTGACATGTCTTCATTATTTATCTAAATTATTTGTTAACGTGTAGAACCGTGAAGAGTAAGGCACGTTGTGGTTAGCTTAACATGCTGCATGCAAGTGTAACTTAACGTTACTCCATGATACCCACAGGTTTCCTCGTGCCCTTAAAAACTTACATTATATTATCAGAGGGGGTGAACATGAAACATGTGCAACCTTACCTTTTATAATTTGTAATGAAACCACACATATACTTTACTCACCAGATCATTATGATATGGAAATATGAATTTTGACTTTTGACTCTAAATATAACACTAATTTATTTTATTTTTTTACCTTCATTAGAATGATAATTAGAAATATACTGTATGTTTTTATTCCAAATTATTTGTTGATAGTGGTCATATCTTATGGGAAAACAGTGAACATAGTCAAATTATAATGTTTACTTAGATTCATATTCTTACATATTCAAAAAGTATTGGATCCCATTTACCCGAGAGACTGGCAGCAACCAAGAGACCCATCTGATGCTCTTCCTGCATCAAGTAGCAGCTTAGATGAAGATCTAGATTTGGATGTAGCAACCCATTTATTTTCTCATTATTTATGTTTTTATTACCGCATGTTGTTAAAATTGTATGTATTTGTATTTATAATAATATTTTATCAATAATTCCTTTATATTTTTATCGTGTTATATTATCTTGTTGTCTACGTTGTAATCCTTTTTCTTAATAAAATCTTTATATTTAATTTGTTTGTACAGATTACCATTCATGTTTGAGTAAAAACAATCCTTTAGCCACTATTCTGTTGTCTATTAGAGGTAGATATGTAGTCATTCAAAAGCTGTGTATTTGGTCTATTCTTGGGCTTAATGTTAGTGATTTGCCGCTAATGGCATTAGCCGGCTTTGTAGCTAATTGAGCAACAGACAGAGTTAGCTGCTGTAAGTGATGTTAGAGAATATTTAGACGGGATGAACTAGGGGGAAATGACATGACCGTTTTTTTACAATCAAGTCTGCTGTCACCTACTGTAAAACATGCTGCTGTGAGGAAATCGGGAGAGGACGATGAAAAACGGGACTGTTAACATGGTTAGTATGGTCATGATTGTTTTCAGGAGAGGAAAAGTAATGAGGACTAAGTCATGTATTTAACATGACAAATGACCAACTCACCATGATCACTGCACTCACACTTTGTTAGCATGCTCTGATAGATTCGAGTCAGCTGATGTTTTGTATTGTGGTGCAGCAGTGTTAACAGTGGTGCTGCAGCGCGCCATCTGGTGGGCAAACTATGCAACACTCATGACATGAAGGAAGTATCCTAATTGTCATTAATCGGCTGTTATAAACGCAGATACCGATTTAAATGCAAGCTCATATCGGGCGATAAGATCTGCACAATGATAAATCGGTGGGGCTCTAATATACTTTATATTCATCATATGCCCTTTTTATGATGTTAACCACACACATTGCCAGAACTAAAAAGCAGATACAAATATATATCATTCCTTTCATTATTTCCACATTTACTCACTTGATGACTGATTAGCCTGCGGACACATTCTGTACTCTGTTATTCTGAATGGCACAATCAGAACTTGAATTTGGCCAGACTACTATTGTTACAACATAAGTACCTCTACTTTCTGTTGGGTACTGTCACCCCTTATTGAAGCCGGTATATCATAGTTTCTGAGTAAAAATAAAAACAGTGGCAAAAGTTTTCCCACTGACACAGATTCAAAATGCCAAACCCTAAAAAAACAAATAATTACAAAACTAACATGAAAGATCTTCAGTGAGTTCAGTGGCTCGCTGAGGTGTCCTGCTCAGTCCTAATTTTCCATACTACTTAAATAAATCATGACTTAAGTAAATATGTATGTATATATTGTATCTCAGGCTCAAACATTTTAAAACTTTGGTTATCATGTCTCCTCTGAATACATGCGTTATAATCACTGGATTTTTTCTGTGGACATTATAATGTGTTGCAACTTATTCTCCATTTAAATTCAAGTTCCTTTCAAAACTGTTTTAAGTAGCACCTGAGAAGTGTTTCTTTAAGTTAGGAAAACACATTATGCTCCGATGCGGAGATGTAGTGACGTTGCTCCGACAGAAAAACACAAGCAGTCAGATCAGTCAGGTTGTGAACTGAGCCAGATTTGATAAATTACTTTATTTAGTTGTCAAATCTTTGTGTGCACAATTACAGAAAGTAAGGTGGGTCAAAATAGAAACACAAACTTTTTTAAACCGCTCAACTTTGTTTTTAAGTAATTAAAGTGGTTTAAAACCTGTCCAATCGTCTGACTTTGGACTTCACTATAGCAATGTTGTTGTGTCCCAGATCTCCAATGTTAACTTGATGAGTGTAGTCATTATTACTGAAAGAAAGGATGACCAATAAAAATGTAGTCTATAAATATCATTACAACACATAAGAGTTACATACACACACATTAGTCAGGACTAGAACTTGCCAAGTAAGAAAGTATCTGACAAAAGCTGTGGATAACAGGATTAAATAGAAGTGCTGAATTTACTGTATATAGCAGAAAAATCAATGACGTGTGTGTTGTTGGAGGAGTCATACGGTGCACGTAGGTGTGTGTGTGTTTAGCATCTGTTGCATTGTGTGTTGCTACTTGTTTGTGTGTTTATTTTTCTCTGCTGGTGTACGTGTGTGTGTGTGTGGGCAGGGCTGACGCAGCAGAACTAACTGTAACAGGGTGAGCCAGAGAGGGGCGAGGCACACACACACACACACACACACACACACACACACACACACACACACACACACACACACACACACACACACACACACACACACACAGACGGTTTGTGAACATTTATACTCATATATATAGCAAAATAATACTGCACAAAAGAACAACAAAAAACAAACATTTGGACATTGATGTGACATTTGAAATCACATGATGCCTCCTGCAGATATTTGGAAAGATTGCATGCGCGCGCACACACACACACGCACGCACACACATGGAGGGTTTGTGAACTGTTACTGTTGCAAGTTCTGTTGCTAGAAAGAGACCTCGTGAGAGAGAGGGGTTAGAGTGAGAGTGAGGGAGAGACAGTGTAATCAAAGGGGTGAGGATGGTGAGAGAGAGAGAGAGACACACACATCAGGAGCAAGAAGGAGGAGAACAGGAGTAAAGCAAGAAGAAGAACAAGTGGACAGATAGACGAATAGAAAGGAGTGTTTAGTCAGGGTAACAGAGTAGGAGATTGATACATCGATAGTGGGGAAGTAGGGATGCGTTGGAAAAGGAGGCAATCACCAGCGCAGGGGAGGACGGGAGATGGTGAGGGGAATTGCTCAGACACCTCCTTCAGAGTACATTTCTTTAAAGGTAGAGTGGCTGCGTGCGTGTTTCTTTTCTGTGCCTTCTTGTTTTACCGCACATGTCTCGTTGCCTCTAGTGTGTTGTCAAGTGACCAGTTAGCTCATCAATACATCGACTTCTGTGTGTGTGTGTGTGTTTGTGTGTGTCTGTGCGTGTATGTGGAGGGAATCCTGCAGAGCATAGTCCGAACAAACTGAAAAGGTTTTTCTTGAATGTTTTATAATATTGTTTTTGGATGTTAACATTAATTGTAGTGGTGACTTCATGCTGTAGTGTGGCGATGGTAAACAAATGTTGAAGATGTTGGGAACCTTCTGTTTCGCACTCTTGATATTGAGGGCTGAGTAATCTAACATGGATGCTACAATGTCTTTGTATTAAAACTCTAGAGTTTTGCACCGAGTGCTTGGTCAAATGATTAGTCTTGTTTAACTGCTTCCTTGAGGGATGGGTTAAATGCAGAGAATGAATTTCGCTATGTGTATGTGACAATAAACCATATCTTGCTTCCTCTGTGAACGTTAAAAGCATAATTTTGCTAATTTTAGTATGATCTTTAGTTTGTTCTTGTCTGCTTGCTTGTATTTAAAATCAGTCAACGTGTTGTGTGTGTGTGTGTGTGTGTGTGTGTATATATATATATATATGTATATATTTTTTTTTACTGAAATCCAGGCATTGTCTGTACCAGTATTGTTAAAAGCTGCACTAATTAATATTTTTATACACCGATCAGCCATAACGTTATGACCACTGACAGGTGAAGTGAATAACATTGATTATCTCGTTACCATGGCACCTGTCAGTGGCTCAGATATATCTGGTAGCAAGTGAACATTGTGTCCTCGTAGCTGATGTATTAAAGGCAGGAAAAATGGGCAAGCATATGGATTTGGATGACTTTGACCAGGACCATTTTGTGATGGCTAGATGACTGAGTCAGAACATCTTCAAAACGGTCTGAGATGGTCAGTACCTATCAAAAGTGGTCCAATGAAGAAAAAGCTGTCAACCGACGGTCATGGTCACCAAGGCTCACTGATGCACGTGAGGGGCGAAGGCTGGCCCGTGTGGTCCGATCCAGCAGACGAGCTACTGTAGGTCAAACTGCTGAAAAAAGTTGATACTGAGACTTCAGAACACACACTTACATACACAGTGAAATACATGCTTCGACAGGTCAGGGCCGTTTTGGCGGCAAAAGAGAGACCTATATGAACAGCAGGTGGTCTTAATGTTATGGCTGATTGACGTATTAACAATAAATCAAATGACTATTTGTCATGTGAAAGGCGTTGCTCGTAGTGACAAACCCATAGAGAGTTATCATCGACTCTGCAGTTCCCTTCAGCTCCACAGAGCTTTAAAGCATCTTTCAGCCAACTTTTTTCGGTTTTACAGCCTGCTGTTTTGATTCTCTCTCTCTCCATGTTTCCATCAGAAAAGGGGACTCTGTTTTTACAAAAAAAAACCCTGATAAAACCAGTGAATGCTACCTGACAGCATCAAAGGTAGGCAAAGTCATAGTGAGTTGAAGTTACATAGTAGAGCATTCGGCAGCTAATGATCCAGATATTTCCCCTCAGGAGTAGCTGGAGATCAAACTGGTCTTAAGCTTGCAAGATATTCAACATTCTTCACCAGCTTGTTGGTGAAGAAAGCTGTTGACTCTCTGCTGTTGGTTGCTGGGCAGGTAGTGGACAGTGCGTTTATCACAGTTTTTTTTTGTGGAAAACAGCTGGCTGATGATGCAGGAAATATGCCTCTTCAGCATGTTGTCACCACTAGTTGGCAGGACAAACTAGATTATTAGACTGGCTGCCTGTGTACTCCATCAGAACTGCTTTTCGGACGGTGAACTTCTTCCAAGAAAGAAGTCTGAAAATGTGCGCATTATGCACATATTAAAACAACATCATATCCTTTCTGTGACGGCCGGCTTTTTCCCAGAGTGTGGCTAGAACAACTATAGACACTTTTGATTCCCATCCAGGTAAGGCAATGCGGCTTACGAACTAGTAACACTTTCCAGTAGGTAAAGCCATGTCAGAGGTTATGCCTGTGAATAATTGGACCAGAGTAGCACCTGCCCTTACGAAAACTCTCTTTGTGTTTCTTGCATTAGTACTGCGGCACATTAGTAGTATATTTATTCTTTGGGAGTAAACACGCAAAGGTATACACATTCACACCTGGGAGCTTGTTACACAGCGTTTGGCGGAAATAACTCTGCTGGATGATACTTTTGAGCTCACAGCCGTTTGTTTCTGATAAAGCTTTCATGTCAAATAAGCCACAAAATATCATCAGCTATTTGGATAAAAAAGAGAGAGGAGAGAAAGCTTTTATGAGGATGTTTGTGTCAAATAAACCGCAACAAAGACATGAAGATGCTGGTTTTCTGCACAGCAGGAACTGGTAGTCCTGTTTGTGCAAGTGTTTGTTGATCAGATGAGAGAAATGTGTTTTATTCTGACATTTTTGGTTGTGCAGATGTTTCTAAGGCCTGCAACTTCTACAAAATAGGACCTCTGTAGCATAAATCACTTGACACAAACTCAGATGTACCTCCCGTGGATAAACTTTGTGAGTCTAGGCACTTAGAAGTTAAACTCAAAGATGAAATGATGCACAAAAATCTTGCAAGACTGGTAACACTGTATACTTTGCACGTGGAGCCAAGATAAATAGACCTCTTTCATGTGTGGATGCTTGAGTCATTCCAAACAAATGAGCTTAAAGGCAGCTGAAGAGGACTTGTTTTCAAACTGGGAACAAATATATGTGCACACATTAGCCAAAACCACAAGCCTCTGCTGATCTCTGCAGCCCACAGCGGTGACACAAACACACACACACACACACACACACACACATGCTGGTTTTAATCATTTTGCTATCAAACATCTGTTGCTCTTATTTAGCTATTTTCCCATCATCTACCAAGTGCATCGTATGTCTTATTTTACTGGCGGTTTGTTGTATGTGGTTGTGGTGAGACACAACGAATGTCCCCGTGGCAGCTTGGATGCAGGAAATTGAATTAAAGCTCTGGAAGCGATGAATTGATGACCTCCAGGATTGGTTTTGTGTTTTATTTGTATGTTAAGATATATTTTCTGCTTCACATTATAAATAAGGTCAAACAAAAGATTTATATGTTAACATGGTATACTGTGTAATAACACTATCATTTTAATAGTGCCCTGTGGGGTTCACGTTCTCACCAAAACACATTGTTGGCATTGTTGAGCACTGTTCAATGCATTTCCAAGACGTTTTCAAAGCTTTTTGGACATTTTGGAACCAGCACCCATGCTAATCTTAGCTGGTAGCTTGCTAGCTAGTATTAGCTTTTTAAAAACTTTAAATCGCAGGCTTTCAGGTAAGCCAGCTGACCCGCCAGCCAGCAGTGGAAGGTACAGATCACTTAGCTAAGCAAGCTAAGCTAAGCCAACATTCAAAACCACATTCATACCCACTTCAGTATATGTGAATGCATCACTGTTCATACAGTCATGATGTTTGTCTTCATTTCAGTAGTAAGTTCAGTGTTTTGCTGGTTCAAAACCCTATGTTTGGAACAAAACTAGGTCTATACAGCCCCTCTTTGTGTAGTTAATAGCTTAGCAACCTCAACAGTGCAACAGTCACATCATGATTGTTTCTGTAGTATTAACTGATGTCAAACTGGCATTATTTTTGTTTGAAAGTTTTGGAGCATTTATAAAATTCAGATAATCATCATTTGCCTAGCTAAGAGAGTTAAAGCTTTGGAAGAGGGTGGTGTGGGAGGATCCAGTCCATCCTCACCAGAACATTAGGGTGTTTAGGTTGATTATTAAATGGCTTGTTACGACACATATTTATGTTCTGAGTTAGGCCGTGTCTTCTAGAGGCAGAAGAAGCCAGGTGACATAGTATAAATAGCGACAAAGTCATGTAAGGTGGTGTGAGTGAAGTAAACTCAAGACTTTCACACAGTCACGTTTGAAAGGAAGATGACAAAGACGACATGTTTTAAGTTAAATTACGTTTTTAAAGATGACTTACAACAGGTGACTTAGGTACTACCCAAACCACAATCTTTTCTTAAACATAACCAAGCAGTTGTGTCAACCTAACCAAACTATTACCCTTTTTACAATGTTTTCCAGGTGTTAAATGTCATGTGACTTAGGTCACAGTCATATATGTCATTTTGGGACACTTGACAGTCGACCTCTTTTGTCGTTAAGGTATGAGGACGTGTTGATGGATCAGAGTAGTTATTTCATATCTCTGGCTAGTGTGGCCTTGATTTCCTGATTTTGAAATCTTTAATCTGATGTACAGAGTTACTGTCTGTAGCACTTATATTAAATATTAGTTTGGGTAAAGGATTGGTCCTTCATAGATGAAGGTGATCAATGAATCTCTATTAAAACTAGATGTATATCTTTTGACCATGACTTTTTCTGGGGAAATAAAGTCCTGCTTGGCTGTGTGAAAGGGAAAAACAACAAGCTGGTTTTTGTTAATGCCAACCAGCCTCGGGCTAAAGGAGGGTCTGCTGTACAACCCTGCTCACATAGCAGGGCTAGACAGGGCACTCAGACAGACAGTTTCTAATGTACCTAGGAATGCTTTTTGTCCTGAAGGAAATATCCTGAAAGATTGTGAAGAGGGGAGAAAAATGGAGATGAGCCTGACTCATCAGCTCTCTCTGTTGGATCTTTTGTGTGTCTGACTGGAACAGTTACCAAAGAGCTGTCTCACAGGCTGACATTTCAATGTGTCCAAAAGTTTTAAATGAGCTTATTTGTCCATGTCTTCTAATAATTCTGTTGTTGGAGAGCCTGAATGAAGAAGGAAGCAACATGTTCTCACAGGATCTTGCACCATTGTGCTTTTGTAAGTCTGAGTTTGAACCCAAACAGTTGACAAATTCAGTGATTTTTAATAGGAAGTTTTCACTTTTTCATCTTGCTATTTTGGGGCATAGACATTTGAATTCAGTAAGCTGTGTTTGTTAGAGAGGTGCTGAGTTTTGCACAACAAACTAGGTAGCTGAACTACTGGGCTTGTCTAAAGTTTCATTTTGGTGACCAGAGCAAAGCCTTCTCAAATTATCTGCAGGCGTCTTTTTGATTTACATGTGAACCAGCATGCAAAAGAGCCACTTAATCTGCATGTTGAAATGTTAAAACGCTGGCAGCAGCACAGTCAAAGCGACTGACTTTGAATAGGCTAGTAATATATTAGTGCTACATCTGCTTGTGTTGGTTATAGTTTTGCAAGCTAATGGTAAATATGTAGATTCAAACTTCATAGTTCTGCTCTGCACATTTGAAATGTCTCATTCATGCCTTTAAAGTCCAGTACACACAAGTGAGTCCATGTGCAAAATATTATTGTTTTTCAGTGTATAGCAGTGTGGCTGATGTGGGACTACTTCGAAAGTACTGGACTTTGCATGGGAAGCTCCAGTTGTCATTAAGTATTTCACACACCGATCTGAACCAAAAGAAACTTGTTTTTTCATCCATTTCACACTTTATAAACACCCAAAAGGATGGAGTGTTGATAGGTTTTCCAGCATTGGGAGCAGCGGCACTGCAACTATAGTCACAATCCAGTTCCTGACAATGTTAGTGCCTTAGGATTTTAACCTCTTAACCTTGACACTGTTTACTTTTTATTCTTTGGTCCTTGCTTTTTAAGAAGTTGTTTTGCAGTGGTGTTTGTTGTATTGTTGTAAGTATTGTTGTTTAACTGCGTGTGTTCTCCCTGGGTGCTCCGGCTTCCTCCCACTGTCCAACGACATGCAGGTGGGTTAATTTGTGACTCTAAATTAGGTGTGGTTGCATGGTTGTTTGTCTCGATGTGTCAGCCCTGTGATGAACTGGTGGCTTGTCCAGGGTGTACTCACCTTTTGCCCAGTGTCAGCTGGGATTTGCTCCAGTCCCCAACGACGCTGCACGGATAAGCAGGTATAGACAGGATGGATGTTTAACTGAGCTACAGAATATTAGCTTGTCCAAATCAAGTTAACTTTATCTGTTTGCCACAGTTGCTGCTGGGGCAAACAAAGCTAAAAGCGGTGTGTCGCGAAGCCTAGTATCGTTATCATATTCATTTTCTATGGGTTTGCGAGCAATTCATTTCTCAAGGCAGTGGAGCCAACATCATATGACGCGTGTCAAAACACAGACGCCTGTTGTTTTTTATTTAAAGTCCGACACACCTGCAGCATCTTGATGTACACTAAATTCTCCAGAAAAGCAGCAGTTTTAAGATTCCTCCTTCTGTCGGTATTATGTGCTGCCTACCATCCTCAAGGGTAGCAGAGAGAAGAAAGAGTGTCTAGAAAGTGGTTGATGGCTAAGCAGAGACGACCAGCACTTCTTCTTTTTACAGGCAAAAGACAGACATTTTTCACTGTGAAAAATACCCTCAATTTCCCAGAGCCCAAAATTATGTCTTTAAATTTATATAAATGTATAAATAAAAATACATGAGGTGTGCATGTGGTTGCCTGTCATCTTGATTTGTAAAATTGCTTGTTGTCTTCACCAGAGGATGCTCATGCTACCTCTTTTAGCCAGCGTGCATGAGTAAAAGCAGCAAACACCTCCTTGATTTTCTACCAGACTTAGACCTAAATTCAATAAAAATTAAATATACAAACAGGACATGGCTGTCAGGTTAGAAAATGTTTCTCGTTTGCTCAGATATTTTATGTTCTGACTCAAATCTGCTTTATATGATGTTAAAACGTTTAAAATGTTTGAATCATTAAGTGACAACATTATTCCCTATTAATATCTGTCCAGATTGTTGTGACTTGCATTTTACCTCCTGTAAACTTTGTGGTGTCATTTCTGGTGTGAATGCCCGGGAAGCTGGATAAAGGAAGTCTGACTGCCTTGTTTACACACACATACATGCACATGCACATGCGCGCACACACACACACACACACACACACACTCAGCCTGGGGGGTCTGGAGCTGGAAGCAGTGAAGTAGAAGGGAACAAGTCTGACATTTAGACTTTTGGCAGAGTATTGTGGTAACAGAGTCACATTTTACTTCAGGACCAAACACTGAAATTGAAACTACTGAAAGCCAGTTTCGAAGATATGTTTTTTGGCGCTTGTGCCTATAAGAGCATAATATAATAAGACCTCAACGTGTTTCTTTCCCTCTCATTAACTTCCGTCTTGTCATGTGACAGCAGTGGGACTGTTGATAGCTGCACCTCTGGGGATTCACTGACTTAACACTCAAACACACACACACACTCGTACACAGCCCCCAATTAGCGCTGATTTGGATAGGATTTATCCGCCAAGTCTGACAAAAACACAAAAGTTTATTCAGCCGCAAAAACATACCTCACAGCAGATAGGAGAAGAAAGGCAGACACAATGGGATTCACAACTAACAACACGTACATGAAAAGAATCTTGCTACAGTGTATTCCAGGTTTGAAGAACAATTTCATTGTATTCATTTATTTTTAGATCTTGTAATAGTATCCATGCTCCAAAATTGAGTTAGAAAACAAAACATCCCTTTGGGCTTTACAACTTAATATCGTTGATCTTTTTGATAATATTTGTAATTGTTTTAATTAGTGTGTCTTGTCTACGTGATCATTTTGTGTGATTGACTTGTTTTTAGAGATGCGTGAGTACACTTTTGTCTGTCTGATATCCGTACTCCTAAGGCTTAAACCGGATATGGGCGAGACTAGCCAGAGGTTGTTAATATAAGACGGCACAACATCAATTTCCAATGTTATGCTGATGACACCCAGCACTACTTCTCTACGAAACCTCCCTACCTCCCATCTCCACGATCAACTGCCTCCAAGACATCAGGAGCCTGATCCTTCTCCAACTAAACAGCAACGAGACAGAGATCATTCTGATCGTCTCCAAATCCACCCTCTCCAAAAAGAGACACCTCATTATCAATATTGTGTCACGATTCCGAGGGTGAGTGCAGAGGAGGTGAGAGCCCAAATGCAAGACACCAAGGCAGAGCAGACGCAGTTCAGGGTATTTAATCCACAACGGCAACAGGCAAAACAAGCTTACAGGCAGACAGAACACTACCAGACGAACATAACAGAGTATATACACTACAATGACCGGACAGGGAATAAACAGAAACACAGGGACTAACGAGCAGGGCGGGAGTAACACAGGTGACCGGGATCAGGGCTAATGAGGCAGGCAGAGAGACAGCAGGGGGGAACAGAGAGACATTTACAGATGCAAAACACAATACATTAACAACAAGGACCACAGGCTGAAACAAAGACAAAACAGAACTCACATTAGACATGGGCAAAATAACACATAAGAACACAGACCAGAAGTAAACACTAAGACATGAACTGAGACACAAAACTAGGAGCTAAGACACAGGGCTGAGATGTAGGAGCTAAGATGCAGGGAACAATCTATAATACATGACAGACCGGTACAAAGAGAGCTAAACAGAACCAGTAAATGAACAAGGGAATACACAAAGCTAAACAGAGAACACGAGACCAGGAACCGATCCTCAAACAGGAAACGACTGACTAACAGAATGATGTAGGGAACATAGTTGGAACCACATGGAAAAAAGGACACCACAAAACACAGGTAAACTAGGTTACTGGACACAGGACAGAAACCAAAACCCAACATACTATAAGATAGATATCGAACTGATCAAAATATCCAAATACCCACAGAGAGCTAAACTTAAACATAGCCGACAGGCAGAACTGCCTTCTTCCACCTCCTCAATATCTCAAGACTCTCACCCTCTCTCTCACCCCCTAACACTGAATCTGCACCACTCTCCTTACTGGTATCCCCACCAAACTCATCAATCGACTCCAACTGGTTCAGATCTCTGCAGCAAGAACGAAATATGAAGAATTCAACACACAGGGTGAAAAGAGGAGCTGCAGCAATGTGCAGTGTGACAGAAAATATGGTGTTTTTTGAAAATTGTAAACCTGTTCTGGTACAACCACTAAATAAGACTATGAACCTGAAAATGAGCATAATACCACCTCTTTAAAGCTACTATGTGTAGAAACGGACATTTTCCAACTTTGGCGCCCCCCAGTGGAAATATCAGAAAAAACATACTGGAACATACTGAGCATGTGGAAGGACGCCATAGATTACGTGACACATTGTGTAATGTATCTTATGTTGCAGGAGTAGTTTGAAAAGTACGGAAGATTTTGAGTTTTCCTCTTTATAAAGCTTCTAAACAATTTAATTAAATGTGCACAGTCCTCAAAAAAAACCCTTGATGTATGAACCTCTCTACTTACAGTGTAGTTACAGCCGCATGTGATCTCAGACAAATCTAAATCTGTTCTACACTGAGAGGTTTATAAAATTCATTACACCGAGGGAACAAAAAGTTGGGTCCAGCGCCCTCACCAGACTTTTTATGACACCTTTTTACAGCCACCTTTCAAACCTGCTGTACATGAGTGAACGCTGTCATTCTCATATTATAGTTTTCAGGTGAGATATCTTGCTAAATGGCACCTCGGTGAACATATTTAAGGTACGAGACAGCATCTTTCCCCATTCACATTCCCCATCTGTGTTTTCCCAGCTGGAGTGGGACTCAAACCCTGAAGATCCTGCGTCTTCAGGCTGCAGGCAGCTGCTGGCCCACATAGCGACAGTCTCGTCTTCAGTTGGTTGTTCAGTAGGAGGAGAAACACACTTTGTGTTAATTAAAGTGTTTCCCTCAGCGGGGTTTCACTCGATTCAGCAAATTCAGTTAATTTCAGAGTGTCTTCCACCGGCCTCCCATTCACCTCAGGCAGCTGTGTACATGAATATATTTGTCTCACATACTTAGAGGAACTTCATTAAAAGCTTCATTGTTTTGTTTTGTTCAGAGGTCTTTTGCAGTTTCATTCTCTCTTCATACATTTTCATTACAGTCTAGAGAATGAGATCCAGATTTTACAGGACAGGGACAACATAAATCTTTCTTCTGAATTAGAAATATTATGTTGGTAATTGTATTTTTATGGATATTTATGTTATGGAGATACATTTTAAGATAAACTGAACGATTAAATGTGGTTTAATGGTTTGAGAAAAGTTTCTCAGTTATTGGCTACTTAAACTCTTTATGAACTTGCTGGATTGTTACTTTTTCTAACGCTTAAGTATGGGCTGAGCAATTAATCTAAATGTTAACAAAATCGCAGGAGGTGCAATATTTATTAAAGGTGAAATGTGAGTCAAAATACCATTTTCTATTGAATATTGTTGTGCTGCAGAGATGTCCTGGCCTTCCCATCATATTCTAGAGACTTAAAGAAACATCTATGTTTGGTACAGATCCCAGCAAAAAGCGCACCATAATTCATTTTAATATGTTTTTCAATGAAAATGAGAATAATTATATAAAAATTATCATTCCCTCTAGTGTCAAATCATATCACAATTGCAGTATCAGTCAAATTATATAAATTAAGTTTCATATCATATTGTAACAAATCGTATCGTAATGTATTGAATCGTATTTTTACCAAATTGTAAATATTACCCATCGACAACCGCTTATCCTGCGGACAGGGTCGTACATCAGGCGCAAGGAGGGGTACACCCTGGACAGGTCGCCAGTCCATCGCAGGGCCACACATAGACAAACAACCACTCATGTTTACACTCACACCTAAGGACAATTTAGGGTAACCAATTAACCTAGCCTGCATTTCTTTGGATGGTGGGAGGAAGCCAGAGCACCCGGAGAGAACCCACGCAGACACGGGGAGAACATGCAAACTCCACACAGAAAGGCCGGGGCAACCGGGGTTTGAACCCACAACCTTCTTGCTGTGAGGCAACAGTGCTAACCACTGCGCCCTCCTGTAAATATTATATCATATTGAATTATGTTGAAGTGTTTTGTATCTCATTGTAGTTCAGTGTATTGAATTGAACTGCGTTTTAGTGTATGGGTGAGTTTTGTATCATATCATATTTGATATTGTATCATATTGTAAAATAAGGTAGTAAGTAAGTAGAGTTTATTTACATTGCACCTTTCACGGACAAGAGGGGTCACAAAATGCTTGACAGTAAAAAATAAACCAGATAAAATAACAACATGTAAAATACAAAACCACAAGGCTAGTTAAAAGCTTTTCAAAAAAGATGTGTCTTTAGGTGTTTTCACATAATCCAAGGCTCTCAAGGCTAAAGGGAGAGAGTTCCACAAGTGTACAGTACATTGTGTCTAATTTAAATAATTTGTGTGTTTGCGTCACAGCAGATTATTTTGTGCAAGCTTGTTTTGCTGCAGAGGATGTTACTGTGTGTCTGGTTTACACTTTTCTGATTGTGAGTTAAATGTCCTCTTCTGTCCCTCTGGGATTCTTTTCCCCTCCGGCAGTGCTTCTTTCTCTTTTCAGCTGTCAGATTTGTCTTGTTTGTCAAACCGTCACTCTCCTTGTGCTCGTCCTCATCTGTCACAGCTTTCTGTCTTTTTCACCCAACTTTGTCTCTGGCTGCGTCTTGTTTCAGTCGTCTTCCCTCCCTCTCCATCTCATTCTGCAGATTGTCGAGCAATGACAGAAACCAGTTTGCTATCGACTGACGGGGAGAGGACAGAGGGCAAACAGAGCATGGATGAAAAACAAAAAAAATCCCAGTGGATTACTGGAAGAAAATGTGAAAGATGCTTTGATAGGAAATGAGATAAAAAGAAAGAGGATACAAGTGGATACAAGAGAAGAAAGATGGATGTGTGGACTGTGACTCGAGAGAAATACATAGTGAGAAATGCTGCAGCAATTACTGAGAAATCTATGTGTTTGACATTTAGGTAAATACACTTATTTGCTTTACTACTGGGAGTTAGACGAGAAGATCGATGCCACTCTCATCTGTTGTTAAGTTTGGAGCTAGAGCCACGAGGTAGTTAGCTTAGCTTAGCATCAAGACTGGAAGTGGGGGTAAACGGATAGCTTGGCTGTTTCTAGCCCTGACGCCCTGAAAAAACACAACTTGTTTTTTCTGTTTGTGTACAGGTTAAACTAACAAGATACAACATGTCTATTAGTGAGGGTTAGATGTGCTAATACGTCTGTTTTCCAACTTTGGCCACAGCCAGGCTAGCTGTTTCCCCCTGCTTCTAGTATTTATGCTAAGCTAAGCCAATAGCCTGCTGGCTCTAGCTCTGTACACACAAGAGTGGTATTAATTATTTTTGAACTCTCAGCATGAAAGTAATAAGCCTGTTTCCCATAATGCCAAATTGTTCCTTTAATGTGAATTTTGTTTTGACAATATGTGCACATGTACATATCAGGTGCAAATAAAGCTTAGAGATAAGGATTGTGATCATAAAAATAAGACAACAAAAGGACAACAAAAGTGGGCAAAGACACCCTGGAAGTAACCGTGAAATAATCAGATTAAAGAGGAGTGCAAGAAAGTACAAATGTTAGAGAAACAACAAAACAAAAAGAGATCATAAATGGATGGACAGAAACGTGAAGTATAAGTAACAAGGAGAGGACAGGGGAGAGGGATGGGTGGAAAGGATGAAAGAGAAAGAGTTCAAGGGAGGTCTTGCCAAGATGAAAAAGATTGAAAAGGAGGAGAGGGGAAGAGACAAAGAATACGAGATAATACAGTGAAAGTGGTCTGAGGAAGACAGGAGGAAGGTTTTGTAAGAAAGAAAGTGAAGGGGGAGAGAGAGAGATGAACTGGTGAGTGGGTGGATGAAAATGAAAGAGTTTTACTGTAGTACTGCCCTCTGTGAAGGAATGCATCATTCATCAGCCTCTCTATTAGCCTGTGCGTGTGTGTGTGTGTGTCCATATTAGGTAGCTGCTTCAGGCCACCAGTATAAATTTCAAGTGGGTGTGAAAAATGTGTGTGCCATGTGGTTACTGTTCATGTGTGTGTACAAAGCATATTACATCACATTCACTTCCTGCTTTAAAATGCCAAAACATATTTTTAAAGTGAGAGTGTGAGTGTATGATGACAGAGTGTGTATTGTTTGTGGTTGTAACATTCATACTTGTGGCTAACAAGACAAGTTTTGGGAATGCTGCCCATCTGCAAGTTTCCTCCTGTGTGTGTGTATGTGTGTGTGTGTGTGTGTGTGTTTGTGTGTGTGCCTGGTTGACAATGACAGACTTGTCTGTTGTTTATTTGCTCTGCCTGACGGTGCATTTTTCTCTCCAGCAAGTTTGGCACAAACTTGTGGAAGTCAAGGTCATTTACAGTTTAATATATAAAAATATATATTACTTTTTGTTCTTGTATGTTTAAAAGTCGCATACAAATCTGTTTTTTATAGAGTCCTATACCTTCTGTCATATTAAAGCAGCATTAAATTTATTGGCCACTACAGCAACAAGCTGTACAACAATAAGATAGTAGGTGCGTTTGACTTCATGTGGCGCTGCGCAGGGCTGACTTAACGTGATGCATGCTGGACTTAAAATAAGGCATGCTGGTTAGAAATTGTGTCCGACTTTCGCCGGTGCTGCACCATGTCACATGACATTAAAACCTCGCGGGAGCAAGGCAGCTGCAGGCGCCGAGTCCAGTAAAAGCAGTTGCTTTTCTGCGGCTGCACAAAGTTGGAACCACACTCTTGCCTGGTCTCGCGGCTAGTGTTGTAGTACTCGAGAACAGTCTTGGTCTCGAGACCGGTCTTAACACCATTTTTTGATGGTCTTGGTCTTGTCTCGGTCTCAAACATTGAGGACTCTGGATTTTATTTCAAGACCGGAACTTTGGGAATATCCAACCTTGCCCTTGACTTTAACCTTCGTTGGATAACTATGACCTGGATGACTGAGAATCTTCATAGACATTTTGGGAATATGAATAAATTGCTTGTGCATTGTCTGATTTATTTTTTAACGTCCTAATTTTGATTGGATGTAAAACTTATTGCTTCAAATGCAACCAAAAACCCTAATTAAAAATATGTATTGACCGTTAACGTCTGTCACCCCTCCCCACGATGGTAAGCATGGAAAAAGAGTGTTGAATAAAGACGCTTACGTTGATTTCAGCTCTTAGTGTTTGTGTGTGGGTGTTTTAATGGGAATGTGGATCTTCAGATCAATTTGAGAAGTACCTATGATCTCGTTCCACATTTTATTGTGTGTCATGTAATGTGGGGAACTGGTCTTGGTCTTGACTCGGTCTCGATAAACTCTGGTCTTGGCGTTGACTTGGTCTCGGTTTGGGCGGTCTTGACTACAACACTACTCGCGACATTTGCAAAGAAAAATGCTGCGTGGGTTTCCGCAGTCATGGATCTCAGCTCACAGTAAGCTCACGCAGGTAGAATGTGTCCGACTTGACAGCGCCGTTTTTATACCCCGCCCCTCCAGTCACCTGCAGCTCACGTTAGACTATCAAGTTGGTGAAAGTCAGCCGCCGTCATCTCGAACGCACCAACGTATTGCCATTCATTTGGAGTCAACTGCCTGGTCCAATATTCACTCTCCTGATGGAAATATCTGGCTCTTTAGCAGCTAAATGCTCCACTATGTTCACCAGCTAGTTGCTAACTGTGTCAGTTTGCTGTTTGGTGCTGAGCAGGTAGTGTTCAGTGGGCTTTTAGAGCTTTTTCTCTAAAAAAACAGCTGCCTGCTTTCACCGGAAACTACGCAAGCTAAACAACAAGCCGAGCTGCACCTTCAAGCACACCAAACAGTATGTCTCTCCTGAACCTCCTCTTTTAAATACGTTTATGATGACTTTTATTCCCTAACAGCATACCAAACGAAATCTTGTTAACATACTACTAATGCGTACACTCAATAGCCAGTTTATTAGGTACACCTAGCTAAAGCTAATGCAGCCACATACAACAACCTGCATTTTATCCTAACTTATTGAAGGGTACAATTTATAGTTATTGTTAAACGGACAGGTGTTTCTATTATTTTGTCCAGTCCATTTAAATCAGTGACAGTAGGTTAAATAAAAGAAGCACCCTCATGCCTTTTCTGTCCTAACCCTAATTCTTTCCTTCCTTTCTTCCTACTTCAGTCATTCAATCCATGATTGCTCATCCTTCCTCCTTCTTTACTGCCTTGGGGTTTCCTGTCTTGCCAATACGTTTTTGCTTCCTTCGTTTCCTTTGATCTTTCTACACCTTCCTGTTCTCTTGCTCGCTTATTTGTCTTGTCTTCCTTCCATCCTTCCAACCTCCCTTCCTTCCTTCCTTCCTTCCTTCCTTCCTTCACTTTCTCTGTTATACCTTCTTTTCCAACTTGTGTTTTCTTGCTAATACTTCCCTTCCATGTTTCTACAGGTACCTTTGTCTCTTCCCCTCTTTATTTCTTTTATTCCTGTCTTCCTTCTTTCTCTCTATCATGCCTTCTCTGTCTCCATCATGCCTCTCTCTCTCTCTCTCTCTTTCAGTCTAGACGGATTCAGCAGTAAATATTCTGTAATCAGCCTCACATGCTTCTCTGCTCACACAGGGCTGCTGCTGTCACCCGCACAAACTGATGAGACTGTGTGTATGTGTGTGTGCCTCCTTCCAGCTCTAGTTTTTGATCTAAGTGCCAGCCTATTTCACATGCAAATGATTTAAAGTGTATCTCTTCTCTCTCTCTCTCTTCTGTCATCCCTCGCTTCGTCCAGCTGCAGTGTGAGACCAGAGAGAGGCTTGTCTTTATGTTTGAGGAGGCCGTAGCGTCACCGTTAGAACTGGTCCTCAAGAACACTGAGGCAGGTCACATATATCTAGAAACAACCCTGTCTACTTGTGCTTTCACAGTGAAGTGTGACGTCCTTTCTGCACAGAGACATGTTAGGGGAATTTACATTACTAAAACACTGAAAATGTCTGAAATGTAGAGTGCTTAATGACTATTAAATCATCCATCCATCCATCCATCGTCAACCGCTTATCCTGTGTACAGAGTTGCGGGGACTATTAAATCATGTGTTTAATAAATCAAAGGGGGCACTGCAACCTTTGACGCGAGAGAATGTTCAGACTGTACAGTCGTAAAGATTATAAGACCTTGGGGTATCTCAACTTTTTGAGATATACTTGTTGGAAACTGGTTCTGACTGGATTTGGGTGTTTAGAGAAGAAGACAAAATAGCGAAGAGCCATACACACCCCTCATTATGACCTTGTTCTAATGGCAGCTTGGATGTAACAAGGCCAGTGGCGTTATCAAGCAGACCCTATGCAACCTCTGATGTGTGGAGTCTGCGTCCTGGTGCCGGTACTGTAATAAATACTTTCATGTAATTCAACGGTGACTGACCAGAGAGTGTTTCTCTATTCGTCACTTGGTTAAGGTTGGGGGAAGATGGTGGTTTTAGTTAATTACTGAAAAGGCATTTTCAACAAGATTGATGCAATTTGTGTAATATGGTGCACTCCTTGGTCATAACTTGTCAGTTCTTAACACACACACACACACACACACACACTGTACTGGAGTCAGGTTGACTTACTCTTTCCCGTGATGGCAGTGTCTCTAATGTCCATTAAGAATAAATGTCCATAAATACACTTGGAAATCATAGACTATGATTTCCTGTGTCAGTTTGATCTGAAGATTTTCCATCATTATCATGTTTACACGCTTTCTTCAGTATCCAAACTAATCTACTGATCTGCTAGCAGCTAATGCGGCATGACTTTAAAGTTTTAATTGTTAACATGCATTGATCCAAACGCAAGTCACAAAACTCTTCACACAGTCAGAGAAACAAAAGTGCAACTGTGAATTATTTTTCATTGCTTTCACACAAAATGCATTCATTGACCACTTTCTACAAAATCCATGAACTCTTTTCTCATTACCACTTCACCACCTGCCAAACACTTTATATCTGCAGCACATTTTTCAAATGTTTACAGCCTGAGTCCAAAAATATTCAAAACAAAACTGAATGATGGCAAATGTCCTCCATTTCAGCAGCAACCAGACTGAAAAATATAGACAATCTTAGCAGAATGTTTACGTATATTTTATGTTTACATCTATGTGCATAGAGAAGTGTGTATAGTATTTTGAAAAAAGTTTGGTTTAGAACTGCAGTCTGAGTGTAAAGCATGAAATTTGCTTATGTTTTAGCAGAATTGGTTCAGAAGTGACTCAGGTACCAGTGTGACTGTGTAAACAATTGAGAAAAATTGAGATTATTTTTTGTTTCAACTTTTTATTTTTAATAAGTAAATTGCCATACACAATTGGTGCAGTGGCTAGCACTGTTGCCTCACAGCAAGAAGCTCGTGGGTTCAAACTTCGGTTGCCCCGGCCTTTCTGTGCGGAGTCTGCATGTTCTCCCCGTGTCCGCGTGGGTTCTCTCCGGGTGCTCCGGCTTCCTCCCACCATCCAAAGAAATGCAGGCTAGGTTAATTGGTTACCCTAAATTGTCCTTAGGTGTGAATGTGAGCGTGAGTGGTTGTTCGTCTATTTATGGCCCTGCGATGGACTGGCGACCTGTTCAGGGTGTACCCTGCCTTTTGCCCGATGTCAGCTGGGATAGGCTCCAGCCACAACTGCGACCCTGTACGCAGGATAAGCGGTTGATGATGGATGGATGGATGGATTACCATACACAATGATACCGAATAAATAAAGAATATTGAAGCACATTTCTGATTATTCTTGTTACATACTCTTTAGTACAGTCAATAAAGTCAGATTATTTTATTCTTATTCTATAATGAAATACTGATTTATGTAAAAAATAATTTACACTTCAAAGATAAATGTTCATTATTTATGTAATGCTCCCTGTTGTTAATGTTTTGTAGCTCCAAGTGTTATGAGTGACAGGGTACGCTTTCTGAGTGAGAACTGTTGCCAGTGTTTAGTTTGAACAAGTTTATTTTGTGTTTTGGTGGTGGTTTGAGTGAGTTTTGGCCAAGATGCATTCATTGGTCATTCCAAGAGTTTTGGAAAAGTGGCTTCACTACTGACTGATGCTTGTTAGCCATTGAAAAAAACTGTAATGGTGCCAATTCGCCAAGATGTAAAGAAATATAAGATATAAAGAAATATGTGAAAGGTAGGTTTTATCAAATAGAAAGAACAGTGACAAACTCTTCAGTCAGTAGGTTTTTTTGGCACTACGTTGTTATTCATGTCATGTATAGGAAGATTTGTGTGTACTCATACAGCAGTCTCTGCGGTTTAAATGATAGTAAACAGTATCAAATCATAATATCTTACACTAACATCTGTGTTTGTGCATTTGTGGTTAATCTTGACCACTTTTGAAGTTGGTTTCTGGTGTCCAGGGACTCAGTTTTTATTTTATTTTAAATTCCTGGCACTAAATTCAGTTGCCACAGTTGCCAAGCAGTAATAGCCAAAATGCAGCTTGCAAAACACTTTTTTATCAGGAAGTGGTGGAAAAGCTCTGGAGCCTCAGGGGGGATTTTACTCTACAACTCTTTCTAGAAAGTTGGCACTGCACCTGAAAAAATAAAACCAAAGCAATGTAGGTGTTATTTTCTCTCTTTTTGTTTCTGCTTCACTCCCTCATTCTTTCCCATATTTTCACTAAGCTCATACTTTGTCTCTGCTGTTTTCCTCACCCTCTCGCCTCTCCTCCTTTTTAATTTTTCCCTCATTATCTCACTATTATTCTTTTTGCTTCTCACTCTAACCCTCCCTTCATCTTGCTCCCCGTCTGCAGCCCATTTAAAACAAGATGATTGAGTAAGAATTAAACAAATTTAAGAAAAAAATCAAGGATTGACCGAACCACACCCTGTTTAATTAGGACACTCCCTTTATGCTCCAGCCTGGGTTTTGACATTGAGTTCTATGACTACATCTTTTTCTTTTTCCTCTTCTTGTCTCTCCTGTTCTCTCTTGCCTTTCTCTTTTTTCTCTCTACCTTTCTTTCCCTCTTTATTCAACTCATTGGGGCTTTATTGGCATAAAGTAAAATAGACAGAAAAATAATTAAAAATGTAGATTTGAAGTTAAATAATACAAATAACGGAGAACTATAAAACAATTAATTAACGTAAAATGTTTAATGTTTTCTTGTCTCTCCCTCATCTAACTTAAGTAAAACTACACAAGTGTTAACATCAAGATGTATTCATCCCTTGTGTGTGACTGATTTGTCATTATCATTAACTCTCCTTCCACCTCACTACTGTATTTCAGGCAGCTTTATTCATGAGGCGACATTTCCAAAACATTAGTAATGATCAACAAAAATTCATAATTAAAGAAAACATTTAGAACAGTGGTAAAATATATATGGTGTTTGGGAAAGGTCTCTGTGCTCTTAAAACACTCCCATTTCCATCCTGTGAGTTAAAGTAATCACCACTCAAGTGTTTTCTTGCATGTGAGTACTTTTTCAGACTTATTATAATTTATAAATAATGAATGTCTTTATACTGTGGGATTTAAAATGTGTGCATTGTTAAAAAAAGTAAGCCATACAAAGTATTTTTAGCACAGCTCATGAATCCAGGAGGTGACGTTGGCATGGAGTCAGGAAAAAAGATGTGGGTGATTTTATAACACTGTACTGTGTGTGAGTTTGTGTATATATCAGATGAGGCCGTTGGTCAGATCAGTTCTGGAAATAGTGTGATAAAACCGGGAAATTAGCTTTATACCCAGCTTGACCCTTGTCCAATTCAGCTGTCAGTACAGCAGATTAGTGTGAAGAATTACACAAACAATCGGATCAAATAACGGGGCGGCTGTGACTCAGGAGGTAGAGTGGGTTGCCTGTTAATCAGAAGGTCGGCGGTTCAGTCGCCAGCTGCATGTCGAAGTGTGGCCTTGGGCAAGATACTGAACCCCGAATTGCCTCTAGTGGCTGTTCCACCAGTGTATGAATGTGTTTGAGCTTAGGCTCAGCTCAGCGTGTGAGTGTAAAAGCGCATCAAAGACTAGAAAGGTGCTAAACAAATATGAAATGACTTTGTCGTAACAATTAACACTAACAACAATGACAGCAAAACAAAACACAGGTTGTTATAGAAATTAAGTCAGCTAGGTTCACGTGTGATAAAGAAGTTTTAAAGACTTACGCAACATTTATTCATTGAGACTCAGCCGAGGAGATAAAATGCCAGCATACAACGTTTGAACACATGCAATGCCAACACCAAATCTGAAGAATCCTTCCTGTCTAGACCTACAGAGACTCACTCAAGTGTCCAAATAAGGTGATTTTTCACCCCTCTTTACGTGTCTGATGAGTCTACTGGCCATTGGTTCAAATCAATGATACGTTGTGTGTCCTTAGAGCCACATGCAACTCTTTGAGCCAGTCAGTCTGTCTGTAATGAAACAAAATAAAGATAATCTCGACCTTGGGTTATCTAACAAATGTATAACAGCGCATCATTATCAAGACACCTGCGTCAGTCAGTCGACCAACCACACTGACAGGACTCCCTGGCTGTCACCTATGGCTCACATTAGCTCAGCATGACAAAGTACACCTAAATTCCTTCACAGTCATCACACAAGTAGAGAGAAACAAAACCCAATACAACCCACATTAACGCATCATCAGGCCTAACAATATAATTGGATAATTACAAATATATTGGCATTACTGTGCAGAAAAATGAACATAAATTAATGGATCTCACTCAAAATCAAGGAAATGCTTGTAAGAGAGATTTGTGCTGCTAAAAGCAGATTTATTCATGACTTCTGGAGTCCAAGTGCATTTTGGTACATTTTATCTGAATTCGTTTTCACTCATTTTTAATTTTTGTTTAGCACCTTTTAAACTGTCCTCATCCCACATGTATAGCGCCCTTTATTTCAGCACAAACTCAGCCATATTCAACAAAACTGCCAGGAGGCCAGGAGCCCAAAATACAAGGCAAATTACTCAGGTGCCCATAAAATGTAAAAATATTAGTGACAATCAATCACAATATCACTGTAGAACAGTTCAAGGTTGTAAAAAGTGTTGTTTCACTATACAGTTTAAATAGTTTACAAGTTTAAATACGTAGTGTATTTTTCTTTCAACACGCCCTTTTCATGTTTTATCATCCAAGAAGCTCAGTCAAATCGATAATTGAACTTCATTTAATTTTGAAATTCTGCATCTAATTTTCACTTTTAATAATGTTCTGCGTTCATTTGAATTAATCTGTCAGCTCGTAAGGCACAAAATAGAAGTCACAGAAAATACAAATATGTAATATGTATGTTTCAGTTCTTGTCATGGCCACTAGGCAGCAGTAGAGCCCAGCTGTTGGTGTAAACCTGCCACAGTTTCCTTATAGATATTTGTGTGTGAGTGATAGAGAGAGACACATTCTCCCATAATTTATTTTCTTCTGACGTCATCACCATCATCTAATCCTCCTCTTCTTCTCCTCCAGCACTCTCCCTCCTCTTTTTTTCTTCCTCTCCCTCTCTCTCTATCTTTCTAACCCCCCTGCTTTGCACTTTGAAGAGGGCTCTCATCTCAGTGTGTGATTCATATTTTAAAATCTTTTTTTTGGTTTGCCGTGCAGAATCTGAATGCCTCGGTTCAGGAAAGACGGCTATGCTGTGAGTTTGTTGTTTCCAGAGCAACACTGCCAGGATTATCACTTCAGTTCCCTATTTTATCAGCTGTGTGCAGTGGTTGGTTAAAACTAACTTCAAATTCCCTTCAAAATGCATTTAATCCCTTAGATAGTGTGAGATGACTGCTGTTAAAACCTTTCCCAACACTAGGATGAGCATGGAAATATTGCTACAAACAATTAACAACAGTAAGATAAGGGGAAATAAAGAAAGTGTGTACAAACACACTGAGCCGAAGAAACATTCATACACTGAACTGCATTACCTACGTCACTGATTTTAGAGTCTGAGCTTCGTTGATCTTATTGGATACATTTTACTCAGTTTGGTTTGTGGTTTTGGGTCAATTTGAAATCAAACATAAAAGGATGTTGTGTTTTGTTCTCGATTATATCAATGAATCAAAGTGGGTGAGCTTGAGCTGTGTTTTTAGTTTAGTTTTCTGTCTTTTTTAAACCATTCAATGTGTGAAAAAATGTGATTTCTTTGAAACGAAGCTGAGACAATCAATGGGTAACCAGGGGCCTTATAGTAACCATCTCACTATGACACTTTTACATTAAAATCTATCCAACAGCAGCCGATCTGAGACTGTCCTCCCAAGAGGAACTGCTCAGCAACTGCTCCAAAACGATGTTGACGTTCAATTGATGAAGTCCTAGCAGCCATCATCAACAAAACATCTGACATTAACATGGGAGATCACTGTTCATTTCCAATTTCCACCCGACAGACAACGTATTTTGCATGACCACTAACCTAAAGTTTATTATTGTCACCATGATTATAAAGGTCACCTTCCCTTAACATACAAGTACAGCTGGGCAATAAAACAATAATGATAATTATCACCATATCATTTTTGTAACAAATGTATAATAATATATTGTCAATAAATGTTTGATTTAATTCATTTGAATCACAAACAAATTAGCACTTAATATTTCTGTTAAGCTCCGTGACCCTGTACGCAGGATAAGTGGTTGACGATGGATGGATGTTTCTGTTAAGATTTTATTGTTGATGAAAAGGAATTGGAAAAGGTTGGCACGGTGCAGTGGTTAGAACTGTCGCCTCACAGCAAGAAGTTCGTGGGTTCAAACCCCGGCTGCCCCGGCCTTTCTGTGTGGAGTTTGCATGTTCTACCCGTGTCTGTGTGGGTTCTCTCCAGGTGCTCCGGCTTCCTCCCACCATCCAAAGACATGCAGTCTAGGTTAATTGGTGCCCCTAAATTGTCCTTAGGTGTGAATTGTTGTTTGTCTATGTGCAATGGACTGGCAACCCTGTCCAGGGTGTACCGATGTCAGCTTTAAAGATTAAGTTAAATGTTTGCTCCAGCCCCGAACCTGTACGCAGGATAAGCCGTTGACGATGGACGGATGGATGGGATTGAAAAAACATTTAACTTAATTTTACTCTAACTTATTTTTAGATCCTAATTATGATCCACCATTAAGAAAAGTTTAAAACCGCAATTAACTGTCTGGTTTCTTCAACTTTCACTCAGGAGCCAAAATCCCCCTTTAAGCTTAAAAAGAAATAATGATTTGACATTTATCGTGATAATTATTGATATTGAATGGTGAATAAAATTTTGTATTGCAATAAAAATTTTTTATTGCCCTAAGTACAAGTCATTTGAACCCAAACCCTGACGAGGCTAACCAGAAGTCCCATATCATCCTGCTGATCAGAAAACACTTCCATGTGTTGTTCTAGAGGGCATGGACAAATGCGTTTTGTCATTTATCCTGGAGCGCTTGTTGCATAGACAACCTGTCAATCACCAGGCCTGATCAGTAAACTTTAAAATCTGACTGGTCATTGATTGGCACCGACTTCTGTGTCTGTTTGTTTTTTCTTGACCAAAAGCCCTCTGGCTGAGTTTCCCTCAGTCTCTCAGCTTTGTAGGAAATGACTCAATGATTGCTTTGCAGCATCAGGCTAAGAGGTTAAACTTCCTCACTGACTCTCTGGCAACTCAAACTGGCACTTTTGCTTCCCTTTAACTCCAGTTTTCTCTCCACAAAAGTAAAAATATCTCTACAAATAGCTTTTGACATGTTTGAAACACACTCTGGTGTAAAAACTTTTCAATCTTCTCTCGATGATACCAGCAAAACAGCGGGAGCATTTTCATGCGATATGAGAGAGCGACCAGAGAGAGGAGAATGAGATGAATAGATACAAACAGAAAGAGAGGATGCCCTGACAGCGAGGAGCCCGTCTCTTCCTTCCCGCTTTCCACTCCTTTTAGGGATTACAGTCTGGCTGCTCTCTGGCTTCATTATCTGCTGTGGGATGGAGCTTTGGAAGATCATAACACAGTCACAGAGTCAGCTGTGTGTGTGCAAACGTGTGTGAAAGGTGTGTGTATGCCTGTAGTCCGCGTGTGTGTTTGCGGTTAGAGTTAGAGATTTTTCTGGGCAGCGTGAGTGTTTATATGTAGTTTTCTTACTGAATGTGTGTGTCCTTCAGGCAGAAACAGTGTTTACAGTGAGAAGAGGATAATGATGAAGGAGGGAGTGGGCCGTGGCTTAGCAAGAGAGAGAGAGAGAGAGAGAGCAAGAGAGAGGAGGGGAGTTTTGAGGGGATCCCAGCGGGAGAGGAGACCATAATGTTGAAATAAAAACAAAGTAGAATAAAATAAAAGATCTGTAGTGGAGTTATAAAAACCCCAGAAGGAGAAATGTTATTGTGGGACAGACAAACTGGAAGCAGAAGAACATTAAAATGGGAGGAAAGAGGGAATTTAGGAATGAGGAAGTTGAAAGATGTGGGGAAAGGAAGATAACTGGAAGGAGAACTGTCAAGAGAAAGGGAAGGGAGAATGGTAGATGTAAGTGAAGAGTTAAATCAACTGGGAGAATAAATGAGGGAAAATGGTGGACAAAATACAAGGAATCAAAAGCAGGAAGGGAAGGACTATCAGAAGGAACAAAATTGTGATAAGAAAGGACAGGAAGAAAGAAACTAAGAAGCGGGTAAGGAAGTTAAGGATACAAAATGAGTGACAGACCATAGTAGGAATGGCAGAAACTGACAATAATAAAGAGGTGAACTGAATATATCAGTGTGCAGTAAGCTACAGCTGGGGTAGGCAATTTATTTCACAAGCATATTTTGTTATATTTGTTTAAATCATCTTAACATCCAGACAGCAATCAATTAATTAAATCCTGTGACACAAAAATGAAAACAATCCAGCATCTGTGGCTGTCGCAGGACCGTAAAAGGCATGGCCAGTCATCTTTGGAGGAAGGCCTGAGGGGAGGGGGTGGGATATCTCCCTTTACTTTCTAAATCTAGCAGTCTCATGCAAGTTTCTCCAACGTTACCTACCCCAGCTTTAAAGTGGTCTTATTATGCTCATTTTCAGGTTCATAATTTTATTTGTTATCAGGCAGTTCAGGTGCAGTGTTTTCTGTGGTAGATGTTAACTCCCTTTGGGGTGGACTAAGCTATTACATACACAAAAAAAAGATATATATAAAACAGTAAAGGAAAGGTAAAAAGGCAGAAGCATAATATGGCCTATATGAATTTCTCAACTGGGGTCATCAGTAACTCACTCTCTTTGTGTGTGTGTGTGTGTGTGTGTGTGT
>NC_060161.1:28163739-28204992 GCF_021292245.1 Micropterus dolomieu | reverse complement strand
TTTTTTGTTTCATTTCTTTCACATGATTTACGTGCAGCCTATGCGTAGACACGATTTAGCTCGTAGACAGCTATTTGTAGCCCACTTTTAGTCAAAAAAGTCAAAAATGATTAATAGTGTTTTTTGCCCTGGCAGCACGTGAGATGGTTGATATCCCATTATTTTTGCAATGTCACTAATATCTACAAGATATTAAGTGTCATTAAATTGACATGGTCTATCTGTAGCCACGATTTAGCTCTTATTTGGACAGGCTACGTGTAGTCTGCTTTTAGCCCACCCAGCGAAACAGAGGCAAATAGTGGTCTAATATCAACGGCTTGGCTGTAGCCCTGTTTCAGACCAAATATGTTACATGTAGTTTTCACCCATGCAGCTGTTGAGGTGCGTGATATCATATCATCAAATGCAAGTAAACGTTTGAAACATTTAAATTATCTTTATTTTCTCTGTAACGTTCCCTGCATTAACTTTCATTTTAATTTAAAACAAAATGCAATTACTAATTTCAACCGCTAGGTAGCAGCTGTAGCCCTACTGACACATGACTACTGGCAACGCGAGACTTGAAAGTTAGTAGACATAAAGGACGGCCAGATTTCGCAATAAAAATATTTTTTAAACGAGGGATACGTTACGACTTCGGCCTTTCAGCGAGCAATGGGCGAGAGTTTACTGGAAACAATAGAAGCAAAAAGACTTTGGTCTTGTAAGTATCTGTGTCTTTGTTTGACATGTCTTTTCAGCGGGTAACAGTGTAGAGTAAGGCACGTTGTGGTTAGCTTAACATGCTACAGGCAAGTGTGCAACTTAACGTTACTCCATGATACCCACAGGTTTCCTCGTGCCCTTAAAAACTCTTACATTATATTATCTGAATTCAGAAGGGGTGAACATAAAACATGTGCAACCTCACCTATTATAATTTGTAATGAAAGCCACACATATATTACTCACTAGATCATTATGATATGAAAATATTGCCAATTATCCAGCACACAGTCAGCAAAGACAACAATAAATATTCAGAACAGAACACTTACATTCACCGCACATAGCTCTCTTAAAAATGATAAAAGCAACTTTCTCTATTTTGTTGTTCTAATGCAACATGGCTAAAACATGTGTCCTTTTAAATTAAAAAGAAAAAAATATTATTAATTAATTAGAAATATACTGTATGTTTTCATTTAAAGTCATTTGATGATAGTAGTCATGTCTTATGGGAAAACAGTCAACATAGTCAAATTATAATGTTTACTTATATTCATATTCTTACATATTCCAGTTATGGATGGTTAACAGTTATGGATCCCATTTATTTATATATATAAAAACTGTTTTGTATTTATAATATTTTATTAATAATTCCTTTATATTTTCATCATGTTATATTATCTTCAGTTGTCTACGTTGTAATCCTTTTTCTTTAATAAAATCTTTATATTTAATTTGTTTGGACGGTTTACCATTTGTGAGAACCTGTTTTGTTTGAGTAAAAACAATCCTTTAGCCACTTTTCTGTTGTCTATTAGAGGTAGATATGTAGTCATTTAAAAGCTGTGTATTTGGTCTATTCTTGGGCTGTGGTTAGACGTCTATCAAACTTTCACTGACAACTGGGCCTAGCCAGCTGCCTCACACAAATCCCGTAGCGAAGCCCCTGCGAGGAGGGCCCTAGAGGCCGCCATGCCTCGAGTAGAGTGCGCCCTTACGGCCATAGGTGAAGGTAACCCGCATACCTTATATGCCAGGGAAATAGTCTGATGCCCGGGGCATCAAATCCGGGAAACTCGTCATGCAAATCCGGGAAAAAAGGAAGAGACTGGCACGTAGGCTGTTGCCATTCTTGTTGTACTATAATTTATCACAGTAAATGATAGTAGACCTGCAGTAACTATAAAACCGTCTTCTATGTCACATTACAAAACTTTCATGTATTCAAACAATGAATCTATATCAGCCACGAGAAAAGTCCTTTATGAAAATTTTAAAAAGGTCCTACACACTCACACAGATGTATGTGTCAATTTCATAGACCTCTGCTCAGATTGAAGTTGGGTACAGCAATGCTGGACACTATGTAAGGTCACCAAACTCAGTGCACCAATAAGAATGATAAATGTGTCATTTATCCCTCTGTATCAGATACAGCAGTGAAGTGAGTGATATGTCATACTCACACAGTCTTGACAAGAGGTCTAATCAGGCAAACTAACTGAAAACACCTGTGTGTGTGTGTGTGTGTGTAGACCATCCAGGGGGATCTCCAGAGGTGGGTGTGGAGAGAGAGAGAGTGGTAGAGTTTCTGCCACTACATATCAAAGTTTCTTCCTCACTAGAGGTAGAGGTGTCCAGGCTGGACCCTGATCCTTCTCACAAGAGGTGTTACAATAACTATCACAACAGAAAGTAAACTCAATCGCGCGTGTCTTTATTCCCCTGCAGACATCAGCCCAGTGATCGGTACGTGATGTCACCGTCACGCGGAAGCGCTTCTGCCCGGCTGCAAATACAGGTCCGTGTGTGGCGGTGGCTTCACTTACTGATCCTTCAGAAATGCTTGTGAAAATGTCGCATGTGTGGAAGCTACTGCGCTACTCAATAAAAGAGCTTCATTACTGAAAATCTATTTGATTCAGAAAATAGCGAAGCTACCACCAAGCTACTGACAAATGTAGTTAAACTAGTAGCTACTGCCCAACACTGCTAGTTAGTTAGCCATACATTGCTTGCTGGCTCCTGACGGCAAGGCAAGTTTATTTGTACAGCACATTGTAACAACAAGGTAATTCAAAGTGGTTTACATAAAACATAAAAGCAACAGGGAAATATATAAAAGTTTAAAAGCAACATAAAATATAATAAAAGTTAGTGTTACAATCAGGGTTAAAAGAGTTAAATGGAAAATAAAAACAGACTGAGGGGTTGAGCAAATAATTGAGTTACAATTATTCTGAAAAAAGAATAAACAGAGAAGTACACTTAATCTATTCTCTCTAGCTAGTCTGTACTTGGGTCCACAGCAATCTTTGGGTCAACTGAAACTCCAAAAACCCTTGGACACTACAGAGAAACCAGGACATGTCTGTCAGCAGGCCACTTTGATCCAGTTATACTCTAGACCCACCTGCGCATTTACAGGTGGACAGAGGTTCCTGCAAATCACTCGGGCGCAAGATTTAAGACCACTTCCTTCACTCTGTTCAATCTCACTCTCATTATCTTTTCACTCAATTACCTACTCATTTCTCACCATGTAAATATTTAACATTTTTAGCAATGGTAAAAAGCTAAAAAGAAAGAAAAAAAACAGGACAGTAAAAGTTACAGTGCAGTGTAAGTTATCAATAAAAAGAAAAATCTTAAATATTTAATTAAAAGCAATGGTTAAAAAGAAAAGTCTTCAGTCTTAATTTAAAAGAACTGACTGTTTCAGCAGACCTGCAGTTATCTGGGAGTTTGTTCCAAATATACGGAGCATAATAACTGAACGCTGGCGTCAATGTTTGTAGTAATTATTTTAGATAATCCTTTTTCTGTTCTTTGTTACACAGATCTGAATGCTTGCTTTTGAATAACTCACTGTTAACAATGACTGTGTGCTGTCGATTTTTATGGCTTTGTTAAATGTAGGTTTCACATATTGTCATTTCATGAAAATCTCGCAATTCCAGCTTTAGAATTTATCATGTTTAGTGTGAAATGAAGGCTTTTGTTGGCTTTGGTTCATAGTGTTTCATATCATATTCATAACCCATAGTAGAGGAGGACGTGGTTAAGTATAGAAGTAAACTTATTTTTCGTCATGTTTTACTATAGAGGACACAAAATGGTGTTTCATTAATTGTCTGTGGACAAAATGTTTATTTAGTATTATTTTGGATTTTTATTGTGTTTTATTGTGAAGAAAACTGCTCTTATTGCTAAGGTGCTTGTTAGAAATCATACATAATATCACCACTATATGATCATGTGTTTGATTTATACTAGAATGTATGGGAAAAGAATGTAATAGTATTGTTTTTAATATTTAGCATTTTGTAAAAACAAAACGGTTCTGCCGTACCATCCTTTTTGCATCATAGAGGGTGCACATTCAACAGAAGATGCAGATGATTACACAGTTAAATGCACACTACTCGCACACCGTTAGCCTGAATATTTACACTACAACAGAAGGCATGAGTAGTTGCAGGTTTGAAGCCTGTGTATATATTATTGAACTTATTAGCATTTGCACTTACTGCTCTCTGTCAGCTCAGTGTCAGAATAAATCATCACCAAGACACATTGCAAAACAACATGTAGATAGAGAAACCCTCAGACTCAAGCAGTAGATAGATACAGCAGTTAATGTGCCTGTCATGTCATTGTCAGCATACTTGTTCAACAGAATTAAGTTTAGCAGATAAGTCGTGTTTTGTTTGTCATTTCTCCAGATTTCCAATTTGTGGTCACATAAATATAGATTTTTAGATGGGGTATTTCAGCATAAAAAAATAAAATTAGATGATGCAGAATATGTTCTCCTGTCTCGTCCTGGCTGATCATGTCAGTACAAGCATCTTTCTGACTCTATTCAAAGTTGTTCTTGGGGCCGCTTTAGAGTGAACAGCCAGCTCTTAAAGGTCCAGAAGTGTCCCTGAACACGTCACACCTTCGATATCATTCCTCTTCAGGACACACATGACTGAGTGTCTCTTTTGTCTGTGCTGCAGTGTGAAAAACTCTGGGAGTGATAAAGCTTATCAGAATATTGGAAAATCAAGGGAATCCTGTAAGGATTGAAACAGGATGCACTGCAGAAAACCCCACTGAACAATAATAACATAAAAAAATGATTTATTTATGCTGGCAGACCCTTTTATGGTTAAAGATAAAACTCCTCCAGTGTTCTCTGAATGAATTCAAATGACCGACATGAGAGACAGGAGATTGCTTGTTAACAATGAAAGTCAGTTTTTGAACCATCGCTCACAGATTCACTCGATTAGTAGATTGGCCACATGCAATGCATTCAGAAAGTATTCAGACCCCCTCACCCTTTTTCACATTTTGTTATGTTGCAGCCTTATGCTAAGATTGTTTGAATTCATTTTTTAGCCTCATCAATCTACATGCAATATCCACTACTGAAAAATTGCATTGACACCACTAACAATCTGCCCATGATCCTGCCAGAAGGCCACTTAGTGCCAATGACAAATGTGACTTGATTGAATAATTGATTTACAACTGTGGCATAAACAGCAAATCATATTTGGTCCGTCACCAACTCTTGCAGAACTAATTGGTTTACGGTTAACACTGAGACTGTGCAAGGGGTTTTTCTCTCTCCCCTTCTCTTTCTTGTTCCTAAAGTCAATGAAGGAGAAAGAGAACAACAATCCACTTCCCTGATGAAATAAAATAATTTAAACAAATGCATCACCTTGAAAATGCTTTGTCATGGCTGAGGCAATTTGGAAACTGTTGGAGTGTAAGTTGTGTGCCTGCAAGGTGCATGTGCATGCAAGCTAAGTATGTTTTCATCATGCTTTGTATGTGGTTTTGCATCTCCAGCCACCGCCGCTCTGTTGCATTTCATTTACGATGAATAAATTATCCTCAACCTTCCCCTTGACTCAGCCTGTCTACAACGTCGACTCCGTTTGACCAATTGGAACGGCCTCTGGGACAGTCGACTCTGAAGTGACGGATCGGAACCACTGACGTGATTACTTTGATGAAACCTTGACCGGAATGGTAAATTACAGAAGAATCGAGCAGAGGTGACAGGCGAGGAATGGGAATGAAATGGATCGGTGTTCGGGTTAAAACCCTGGATGGGCAACAATCAAAGAGGATCATGGGCTGGGGACGTGGTGGCTTTGAAAAGTGTTGCCTTGGCTCGCTAGAGACACAGGAACAAGGTGGGAGATGTGTTCCTTTTGTGTGTTTTCACCCCAACATCCATTTGGTTGAGTCATGCACTGCTGTTTGCACCATGCAAACGAGAGTCAGTTCGTTGTTATTCTTCCTCCAGCCTGCAGACACACAGCAGCAGTTCCTAATCTTGTGGAGACACATGGAGGTATGTGTCTGTATCTTAGGGTAATACGGGTGTTTAGCAAGCAGATGTCATGGTTAAGATTTTGGAATGCATTATGTCATTGAGGGTTCCCACAATTAAAGAAGTACATGTACAGTATGTGTGTGTGTTTTGCTTGTGTGTGTTTATTGCCCATTGAATAATTTCTTGTCCCTGCAAGCAACGAGAAGTTCTAAGTTTGATATTGGTAAGTTTCTTTTTTGGTGTAGGAAAAATTATTTCATTAGCAATTAAAAACACCCCTTCCCAGAAGAAAACAGACATCAGTTTCTTGATTGAAACAGATTGCCTTTACACATTACACATCCTCAAGGTATCAGTGTGTCCCGCATTCACTGGTGGAATCATATTGGACTTCATCAGCATGGGCATCATTAGACCTTTGAAATGCCCCTGAAGTTCTTTTTTACAAGATAGGAATACTAAAAATGTATTTATCTGTCATTCCAATCTTGCAATAAAGGCCCTTGAAAACAATACAGGGCTTAAAGCAAGAAATTTTTCTTTGTCTGAAATGTGTTCGGGGTTTTCGACAAAGATGGAGGGTAGTGGGCAAGAGCGTAACTTTGTGTTGAAAACTGATTGGGACATTGGGGCTAAGATTAGGGGTGTGACATACAATTAGCTCACGAAACATTAGGAAACACGATACTGGGTTCACAAGAACAAGACGAGAAGATAATTGTACAATGTTTGACATTTGACAGGAACCAGGATAAGAGATCACATTTCTCCTGTCTTAGCTTCTCTGCATTGGCTTCCAGTAAAATCCAGAATAGAATTTAAAATCATTCTTCTTACCTACAAAGCTCTTAATGGTCAGGCACCATCTTATCTTAAAGAGCTCATAGTACCTTACTACCCCACCAGAGCACTGCGCTCCCAGAATGCAGGGTTACTTGTGGTTCCTAGAGTCTCCAAAAGTAGACTAGGAGCCAACAATTTTTGTTACTAGTCCTATTGTTATTATTCTTATTATAATCATTATCATTACGATTATTATCATTAACACTACAATACATATCTATACCATTTTTCATTTAGTCTATAGCAACATCACCTTTACTGTCTGTACCTCTGTGTTATGTAGGCTGCCTCCCTCCTCTCTCTCTCCTTCCAACCCTCTCTTTTTCTCTCTGTTCCTCTCCTGCCCTCTCTCTCTCTCTCACTCTCTCTCTCACCCCCAACCGGTCGAGGCAGATGGCCGCCCACCCTGAGCCATGGTTCTGCTCGAGGTTTCTGCCTCTTAAAAGGAAGTTTTTCCTTGCCTCTGTCGCCTAGTGCTTGCTCTTGGTGGGAATTGTTGGGCTTCTGTAAATAGCATCATAGAGTACGGTCTAGACCTGCTCTTTTATGAAAAGCACTGTGAGATAACTGTTGTGATTTGGCGCTGTATAAATAAAATTGAATTGAATTGTTTTGATAAAATGTTCTATGTGGAAACATATGACATAAGGAGAGGGGGGTGGTCTTGGGGCCCTCCCCCAGAAGATTTTGAGCATTAAACACTTAATTTCCTACATTCTGGAAATATTTTCTGTCACCACCTATAATCAGTGCTTGAAATGGAAAATATAGGTGCTGGTACTTATAGCTGGGCAATATGCCCGAAAATGTTATCACGAAACAACATTTCATATCATTCAATATAGAACAAACAATCGATGCCAAACGGTGGATCACTTAACAAATCTGAGGTAAAACATTCAAAACTATTATGATTAAGTACATTTAAATTATTAAGTCTTTTCCTCTACAAAATAAATATCTTAATAGAAAAATAGATTTGTTCGTGATTCAAATGAATTAAATCAAACACTTATTGTGAAATTATATCACAATAATTATTATTGTTTTATTGCCCATCCCAGCTGGTACTCCCCATTCACATGGGGGAGTGTGTATCAGCTGGCATTAGGGCTAAATTGTTTCATTATAATTTCAGGTAAATAGTATATTATAAAGCTAATATTAATTCCAGTTGGACTGCAGTTACATTTCTGTGGGTTTTTATTTATTAAATCCTTGTGTATGAAAAATGATCTATATTCTTGCAGAACGAGTTCAAGTTCGAGTTCATTTTAAACGTTTGCTGTAGCGCGTCAACCTTTTTTAATGTCCCGCCCTATCCAGGCTGGGATTGGTCGGTTCACGAAAAGTTACTGTGACAGTTACTTTCTGCAGATGGCTGCATGAAAGGCACCCGACCTACCTGCTCTGTCTCCACCGACAGAGATTAGCAGACAGGCGAGAACGGGAACAGATGAGCGCCACATAGAGCCCACCAGTACCAAAGAGTAAAATGTAGAAGTAACTTACTGGTGGCCCACTTCAAGCACTGCTTATTATCAAAATTCACACCATTACATTCCGACAAAAATGGCCTTGTTACGTTGGCAAACGCATTATTATATCAATAAATACATAATTATAAATATTATAAATGCAACACTTTTGTTTTTGCCCCATTCATCTTGAGCTGAACTCAAGGATCTAAGACTCTCTCTATGTACACAAAAGGCCTACTTCTCTCAAATATTGTTCACAAATCTGTCAAAATCTGTGTTGATGAGAACTTCTCCTTTGCCGAGATAATCCATCCAGCTCACAGGTGTGGCATATCAAGATGCTGATCAGACAGCATGGGTACTGCACAGGTGTGCTTTAGGCTGGTCACAATAAAAGGCCACTGTGAAATGTGCAGTCTTTATAGGTTTGAACCGAGGATGAAAAGTTAGACTAGTCATGCAGAGCTATTTCATGTTTGGACAATCAACCTAAAAGGCAACAGCTGGGCAACAAGAAATATCTGTCAGTTACATGTTCCAATAGTTTTGCTCACTTGAAAAATGGTTGGGGCAAGAAGGTCGTGGGTCGAACCCCGGTTGCCCGGCCTTTCTGTGTGGAGTTTGCATGTTCTCCCCGTGTCTGCGTAGGTTCTCTCCGGGTGCTCCGGTTTCCTCCCACAATCCAAAGACATGCAGGCTAGGTTAATTGGTGTCTCTAAAATTGTCCTTAGTTGTGAGTGTGAGTGGTTGTTTGTCTATGTGTGGCCCTGTGATGGACTGGTGACCTGTCTAGGGTGTACCCTGCCTTTCACGCGATGTAAGCTCCAGCCCACCCCATCGATTGATGATCCCCCCCCAACATCACTGTGGGATGTTCCGTTCTCAATCTACAGGCCTGTAAAGGATGGGGGTTGTTTTTGGTGACAGGAATGTTGATGAATACTCACTGTTTTTATCAATATTTCAATGTTATGTTATTTGGAACTTGGCTGTATGGACAGAAAAAGTGTTTTAAAGATATCTACCAATAAAAGTCAACATTTTAACAGTAAATATTGCCAAAATATGGACATTCACCTGGTATATTTTGAAAATGTTGTATGATAACTGTTGTATTTTAGTTTATTTTCATCAGATTTACAGTTACAATTGTATTCTAGGTGTATTAGAAGATATTCAGTTGCATTATAAGCTTCCTTATGATGGTTTGTTGCATTAAAATAGTTTTTTTTACCAGGCTAGGATGAAAATATCAGATTTTTTCTTTATTACATCTTCATGTAGTCTGTAATAGTAAAATAAATATATTAATATACAATGGATTTATATTCCTTATCTTCTGACTTTTGAAAGGAGACCAGAATTATGCATCTAGGCCAAATGGTTGAGGAGTTATTCCTGATTCATTTTGGGTTTGTTATTTTAGGTGTTTTTTCTGGAAAAAGGTGCCAGTTTAACTATGTGATTGGCTCACAGAGGCCTAGGCAGTAGTGTGTTAAATCTGTTTAACTGAAAGAGTGAATGCCCTAAGTCAGCTGATTGAGTTGGAAGCGGAGCACAGAAGCATGAAGATTGGGGTTAGATAGGCTTATATACGTATGTGCTGGTGATTGGACTGGAGAGGCACAGGTGTAGTTTGATTAGTGAGAGAGGCGTGTTCCTGAAACTCAGCTATAATAACTACATTTTATGCAGCTTCTTTATGTGGATCAAACTGATTTGGCAACCCTTTCAATGGCCTGAAGTAATGACTTCCTTTTATGGAAAGCCACAATGACAATTATGAAATACAGATCAAACTGATAATCATCATTTCATACAATCATTGTCAAGAAACATAAAACACATAAAAGTACGCTCCCAAAATCACACCCATCAAGCAAGCTTTCTGAAAGGTTAACTCCTGCTGGTCACTGTGTTTGATGGCACCAGATTGTTGAAGAAATATGTTGAGTGGTGAAAAATTCAACAGATATAATAACAGATATTTGCAAAAAGAAAAAATGCAGGGTTGATGTTTAAATTATTGTATTTAGTTCTAAATATAACTAAATAAAACACAAGATGATTTTTTCTCTTCTCTGTCAGAAAAGTGTCAGGAGTCCTGCTAGTGGAGCATTTCAAATATTTAGCAGAGATTACTAACAATGAAGGCAACAGTAGAATTAAATTAAATTCCTCCACTGCTTCAAGCAACCAATATCAAGAAATGAACAGGTGAGAGAGGTATATTGACCTGGCAATATTGCTTTGACCATTGAGTGAAAGTCCATTACCAAGGTTACGGTTAACCCCTAACCCTAAACTCATAAATAAAAGAAATGTGAGTTAAGAAGAGAAGCAGAAAGCATTATTCTTTATCATGATAAGAGCTTAATAGAGCAAATGGACAAGAATGGTTATGGGCGAAGGGGTATGACTCAGGGGAGAGGATAACGTGAGATTTTTCTCAAATAGATGAGTTTTCAGCCTGCAGTTGAAACAGAGATAGACCCTGCTGTTCAGACTGCAAATGGAAGGTCATTCAACCAGCGGATGAAGAAGAGTCACGACCAGCTTCAAATCTGGTATAATGAGGGGAAATTGATCTAAAGCTTAAGTAGGGGGGGATTCCTAAAAGAGAACAGTCACCTACCACTCAGCATCCTTGCCTGGAGCTGGCACAGACTCGGATACAAACTTTTTTGCAAGGGCAAATTGTACATTGTTTCATTGCTCAGTGGTTATTCACTAAGTCTGTGGTACAAACATAGCACATATTGCATAATATATTCTAATCAACCAAGACTGGTATCTCTGATTTCTATTACCATACTACATACTGATTCTAAACAGGTGTTAAATACGTAGTGTAAACAAATTATACTCAAAAGCAGACTGAATGCATACTAAATATGGTTGATTTTTTCCCGCTACAATGCAATGTTGTGAGAAAATGGAGGAGCTGCTCACAAATGAAAAAATAAATAAATTACATGCAAATGCTACATTTAGTGGCTTTAAGAAATTATTCAGGTTTGAGAGTCAAACTTTGAAATTAAAATGTATGAGCAATACCAGTTGTCATTATCATTTAAACGACTCGCATAATTGGGCAATTGGTTCAGGATCTGACTGCCAGACGCTCACATCACTTTTCAGTCAGTGTTTTCCCAGTTATAGATCTTTTAAATATCTTACAAAATCTGAGATATGAGATTCAGTTTGGCTTTATTGGGTAAAATGACGTAAAAGTATATAAACTGTAAATACACTACATGACAAATAAGATCCTCATATTATGCAGCTGTTAAGTGTCATATGATTTATTGGGAAAAAAAAGTCATGGTAACAAATCCTCTATATTCTTTCCCTGGAGCTTTTTAACTCCACATATCTATTCAGCCCTGTTGTTCACGCTGTCCATTTTATTTTAGAGAATAAGAGCAGGGATGACTCACCTGCTTTAAAGATGCAACATAAATAGTCCCATTATCTTCTCTCGCTCCCCCTGTGTCTCAGTTGTTCCCATCTCTCTTTCACTTTTGTCTTAAGATGGTTCAGAAGATAAGTTGCTTTATTTTTTGCCACACAACCTGAGTACAAAGAGAGTCACTCCATTTTGAAATTGGTGACACCTACATTGCAGTAATAGCTGTCATGGACACATTCTGGGAAGCTATTATAGTTATGAGTCACCTTTGTTATTATTCTGTTTCTGAAGCTGGAATCATCTGCAATTTTGAAACACACGTGAATTCCAGGTAGCGAAATGGATAAAATATGAGCTGTATGTCAAGCCTATTTTGCCTTTCCCAAGGTCACACATTTTCACACACATCTGTACTCTCCTGGGAGATGCTTCACATTTTTGATCCACCATTTAAATTACCATTTTAATAAAACCTTTATCAAATTATATCTGGTAGAGGCAGCATCAGGACAACTGGAAAATTACAAACAAAGCTGTGCAACAATACACAGAAACTGAGTGGAAAAAGGGAGAATGGAAAAAAAGCAATTCAGTGTATTTGTTTTCTTATGTTTCTTTCAGCTGAATCACTTGCAAACAGTCTTGACGGTGCTAAACGAGGTACTGGAGAGCCGGAGAGTCCAAAACAGGGGAGGCTAACTGTATTGCATCAACTTTTCCATAATCATACTCTGTTGGAGTAAAAACTGTTTCACAAAAGACGTTTGCAAACATCCATGAGACAGAGATCAGTGGTACCAATACGTCTCCTAAATAAACGGTCTTAACTTATTGGCCAGTTACACTGTTAGACATTTCAACACTGTTGCCAGTAAGTTACTGTAATTCAGATTTACAGCACTATAACCGTTTTTCACTTTTACAGTAACAAATATGTTACTGTAATTATGTAATTCAGAATACAGTACTGTTACTGTAAAAAAACTACAGTTACACTACTGTAATCCCATTATTTATTTATTCATTCATGCAAGCATTATTTTTTAAACCTACACAAGTACTAATGATTTAACCCAGACAGACATAGTGATTATAAAATTTCAAATTCTTTATTTAAACATTTGTCATACTTAATGCACTTTACATGAAATGTTATTTTCAGAAATTCATTTAAAATAACATAAAAGAAATTAAATTACATGTATAAACCTTACCTCAATTATAAATGCATTCAATGTTACTGTCAAAACACAATGCAGAAAGTACTGTGCAGAACAAAGTATCTGGACTGCATACAGAACTGTATATTTACCAACAACAGAAGAACACAAAGAAAATATCATCTGCTGACTGGGATGCTTTTTTACAAATAATCATTAACCACATTAACATAGGAAATAACAGTAACAATAGATACTGTGCTTTTTTGGTACAAAATACTAAACATTGTCTGAATATGAGTGAAATATCCATGTCAAATGACTAACTCTTTAAGTACATATAAAAAGAAATATTCTCTGGGCTGTACCAACAAACCTCACGCTTTCACCGCTGCACATTTGGATCTAAACCGACCTGCAATCCGCTACTTTTCTGGCAAGAAGTCTGTTGTTCACAGCTTGTTCATGGGGGGATGGAAGGCTCCCCCTGCAGCAATATTGTAACTCAATATTGTTGCTTTTGTGAAAGAAGAACTATTTGCAGGGCGGGTGTCCCTAATAAACAGGCAACTGTACTGTGTATAGTGTACATATCCTGTTGAAAAAAGTGTCTCACCTAATCCTAGTTCTTCCACTCAAACTCTGTTAGCTGGTGGACAAAGGATGACCATCTGTTGTTGATGACTGCCATCTTCCGCTTCACCATTTCTCCTGTCCTACGACTCAGTCCAGTTTTTGCGGTGCATTTGGTTCAATCACCTGGATTTATCCTCATGAAGAATCTTTAGGGAAGAGAAAATTTCTTTTACAACAACAAATATTTTCCATTCTTATGTAAAGTTAGTATTTCCTGCAAAAAATAGGCTTTTGCCTAGAAACTGTGCCACTGCAACTAATGTAAGGAAAACTACTTAACGTTAATTTTTACATCTAGAGGATAATGAGATATTTTAATTTGTTTTTTTATATTCTATGGGGTCACACTACAATAAAACATGAACATGTAACATATTCACTTTTATGTTAGTTGTAAGATGTACTGCATATTTAGAATAGGCCTATGTTAGTTATAAGCTAACATATGAAATGTACAACAAATGAATGCTAAAACTAGAAATGTGCCTAGCTATCACTTAGTTTACAATAATGCAATTAACCGAACTGACTTACAACTTACAGTTAGTCTCCTTACATTAGCTAGCTTATTATCGATGTGAGCTAAACATTGCTCTTGACATAATATATTTAATTTTAAAACTCAAAAAGTCTTCTGTAAAATTAAACATCAACTCTGTTCACTTTGACAAAGTTAACGTTAAGTTACCAGATTGAGTGCACAGACAATAAAATACTTTTGAATTCATTTTTTTGTTTTGTTTTTACCTTGGGTTTGTCGTTGGTAGTTCTCTGTCTTCACCACAGGTTAACTTCCACTGGTGTTGTCTTAGTTGTGTGTGCGCCTGAGCTTCCACCCCGGCGGTGGTGAATGAAAGATAAAACTACTGATGCATCTTTGCCATAACGGCAGTTAGGGAAAATACAGTAACATGGATGTTACTGTAATCATATACAGTGGTTTACTGTAATTTAAAAATTTGATACATCAGATTTTTTAATTACAGTAAACCGCTGTATATGGTGTCTGACGTCACCTAAAATTCCCATAATGCAATGGAAATTACAGTTATTTACTGGAAAGAGGATATACAGTATTATACTGGGTGTTTTGTGGTTAATAACTGTAGAAATTACAGAAATGTCTAACAGTGTAGTAATAGGGTGACCAGACATCCCCGTTTTCCGGGGAGAGTCCCCGGTTTTGGTGGCCTGTAGCCGGAAATCTCCCCATTTTTAAGTGTGTGTTAACAGACCTGAAATCAGACATTACGTGGCCATAAAGACTGGACAGCAGAACATACAGGTGTTATGCCAAAAAGTGATCGTCCGCCGAAAACTGATTGCCGTCCGCAGGAGCGCGCACAGCATGTTGAAGCTGTATCACCCAGTCTCTTTACAACTACAGCTGCTTTTATCTGGATCAAACAGACATAATGTGCAAATAAACATCACTTTATGTCCGTGGTAATAGCAAAGATATGTCTTTTTGATACTTTAACATTTCTTTTAACAGAATAATCTCAATTGTGGCCAAATAAGTGTTTGCAGTGTTGCAGATGGAATATGTGTTAGGTAGGTCTATGTCCTTGTTTATATTGGGAAAACGAAATGTAGCCTCTAATTAACATGACTTACTGCTGAGTTACAAGATCTCTTTTGTAAGTATCCTTATGACTACATTATTTAACTTGCTGTGTACCAACCAATCCAGTCCTTTTTACCTGTTGAAATACCTTTAAATGGCAAATACAAACCGTGTATGGACTGAAAGGTACATTCTGCCTCAAAATGACTTGAATTCATTCAGAAATTATATCTGAGAGATTATAACTCACCTAGTACTTTTTACCTCTTAAAATACCTTTAAATGGCCAAAACAACATAAAATACAGCATTCTCCTTGCCAGAAAGTGATTGCAACCTCTACTTATTGACTGAAAGGTTATTTCTGCCTCAAAATGACTTGATTTCATTCAGAAGAGTTTTATTTTACATATTATAAAACTGAAATTGTAATTTTTTTATTTCATATAAAATACATAATATTTTTTAATGACATACTGACCACCAAACCAAAAATGTCCCAAAATCTGTTTCAGCTTTGTTTTTAAACATATTTTTTGTATATTTGAAAATGTATGCTCAAAATTAGTGTAACAATGCACTGTACATTTCTTTTAGAAATTGGTAACATTTATTACTGCAAAAAATGCACTGAAAGCCCTTTTATATTTTTTTCAATTAAGTACACAAATAGCTACTCGTGAAAAGTAATGTTTAATAAGATTATATTGGCAATTAAGTGTCATATTAAAATACATCTTACACACAACCATGTCAAACAAAACACTAAACTTCAAAAGTACAGGTGCACACAAGAAAATTTGAGTTTTTGAGTTTTTTTGAGATTTAAAACTGGAGCAGCCACTACATCTTTTTGCAGGTCACATCCCTCACGCCAGACCAGTAAATGGTGGCTACATTATGCATAAACCGTCTATGGTATGTTTTGAATAAATCTGCGGCAAGTCCAACCAATCAAGCCTATCAGTTTTGTTGTTCACTTCCAGCCAATCAGAGCTGCAGACTGTTCTCTTTCGTTGCGTCCATGTTCAAGCGTAGCTCACTCACGTGAATGCAGGTTTGCTAGATTTCCAGGACACAGTTTCGTTCCAAATCGGAGGAAAGCAGGAGTGTGCACATGCAAAAGAAAATGTGAGAGACCGAGATGGGGGAGGCAAAACAATGCCCTGCTGCTAAGTGGATATTTGAAAAAGGAACGTTAGCCTACATGATAACTCATCATGCTAGCTTAAATATTGAGGTAAAGTTGCTTGCTTGCTAAACGTCCAGCTGCTTTCTTGGGAGGTAACGTTAGAGGACTTAACATTATGTATTATGCACAGAGGTAAAGGATCTGAATACGAATTCCACCAAAGTAAATGTACCAATACAGCAATGTAAAAATACTTTAAAAGTCCTGCATGAAAAATCCCAACATTACTTCACTAAAAAAACAAACAAACAAAAAAAACCCAAAACAGTATTAGCAGCAAATGTAGTTAAAAGTATCAAAGTTAAAGTAAATTTCTGGTTTTGTTCCAGTTGTTATAACTTTGTGCATTGTCTAAAATATTCATTGTAAAAGTAACTAGTAACTGTCAAAGCTGTCAAATAAGTGTACTGTTAGTGGAGTAGAAAGTACAGTATTTCCCTCTTAAATAAAAGTTAGTGTCCTCTTTCATGAATGTTACTTATTTTTAGTTGCTAAAATTCTTTACACGAGTCAACCATAGTTAAGGTTAACTGGTGTGGAATTTAATTGATTATTATTAAATATTGTGTAGCGGAGGATTATCAAAATATCCAAAATAGGTTGGGCGCCAGACAGGAGAATAAACTTAATCCTAACCTGTCACTTAAAACGTTCAAGTAGTAGGATATTAGATAGCCCCGATCACCAGCTACCTTCGCTACAAACAGACGCCATTAAAAAAAAAAAAATTTAAATAAATCCACCAAACACTAATTCAGTCACTCCAAATAAAGTTGATTGAAGTTCTATTCAAAGTCAAACAATAATCCACATAGTACGCAAACACAAATTCTTACATTTCCATTAAAGCAATAAAAAACCTTTCAAAATATATCACTCATATACAAAAATTCAAATGATAAAGAAACAGACTAGTCCTCCAACTTGAGGAGGAGGGTGAGTGGCGTGTGTGGATGTGTGTGTGTTCAGGGGAAACAGACAGTTTAGTCCATTAAACTCAAAAGGTAAGAGTTCAGTTTAGTTCCTTTGGGTTCTGGTGTGAGAGGGATGAGTGTGTAAGTGTGTGTGGGTGTAGTCCAGTTCAATGGGGGGCAGAAGGTAAGGTCCTGCCTATAGCTGGGCAGGAGGATAGAGTAGCCTCGAGAGTTACAAGAAGGAAGATTTAGCTTTGCCAGTCCACCAGGACGAGCAGGTTGAAGAGCACGTTAACATGGTTGTCCACACCTGCTCCAGGGTTCAGCAGTTTCCCACAGTCCTTTGTTGCTCCTTTAAGTTCACGAAGTCTGGACAGTCCTTGGTTCCACTGCTTCTCCAACACTTCTATATGCATCTCAGTTTCACTCCAAGGCTAGGATGCCTCAAAACTGGGTTAATTTAGCAAAACCTCCTCTTTCTTGTAAATTTCTCATTCCTCTGTTCTCCTCCATGCATGAAATGTTTGTCTTCCCCCAGCTAACGGGTGCCTAATTTATCTCCTCCTGCTCAAACCACACCCATAATCAAAAACAAAAGGCCCACTCTGACACTCTCCTAACTCTCTCTGCTACAATTGTTGTGCCTAGTACAATTTAAAATTTCACATTTTTAGGATAATGCTAGCTATTTTTCTACTTTCACATTATAAATGTTTTTGTCCAGGCAAAGAACGAAAAGAAGGCCGTTTTGGATCCCCAGACATGCAGTCCCGATCATCACACCAGTTTTGATGACGCCTTAACTTCCTGATATTGATAAGTCATACTTTTTCTTAGCTGCTTGTTCTGTACTCTCTAAATTCTCAGACACGAATTATTTATCTGTTTTATTGATCTGTTGACTTTTCCCTGTTTTAAAGTTTCAGGGCAACAACTCGGTTGAAGTTCAGTTTATCTCTATTTATCTTTTGTCTTTGCCAGCATCCTCTGGTGTTCATGGTAAAATGGGTCTTATAAAGTGATGGTATTTAATGTGTTACATGTGTCACACGTCAGTCATGTGGGTTATCTTGCAGTCACACCTCGGGTCAAACCACACCATCGTGGGATATACAGACTACTACCAGTGTTTTCCAAAGTAACGACTGATTTAAGCATATGGGGTTTATTTGTATTTGAATAACAATTATTCATTTCTCATAGGTAGAGCTGTCCTAACTATACACAGTATTAATTTATTCAGTTGATTCTCTCTCTCTCCCTCCCTCCCACTCTGTTATACAGCACCCCTTTGGTGGCAGCGCAGTCACAGTTTCAAAGAAGTCTTTCCTGTGGCTGAACCGATCTCGCATGACCATGTGTGCCCAGGAGCTGGCTGTGCCCTGGTGTTTACAAAGGACATCCTTGCACAGTCCATCCTGACTGGGAAGTCGGGAAAGGGGGGCTGCCAAAAAGACAGCTGGATATTGCCAAAGTGCAGGCTTTAACTACCTGTTACCTTGAGTTATATAGTATACACTTCTGTGATTTTTTTTTTTTTTTATAGGAGCACTTCAAACCACCAGTAATTGTTTAATATATATTCACGATGTACTAGTAGAAATATTGGCATACAATACAATTCCTCACTGCTATTCATTCAAAAATAGCATTGGTTCAGTACAGTTTTCCAAGGTATTCTAATGGAACAAAATGTTGACCTTATCGCTTGCCTATTCTGCAGGAGTTTCCACAGACAAGTGCCTCTAATGTGCCAGACGCAAGTGTAATAATAAGTAGTTCAGCCAAGAAAAGGAACACAATTTTTATATGTTTCTGTATAGTGGGTGGTGGTGCAATGAACAGGAATGTTTTTTTTTTTTATTGTACATCGTTCCACAGTGTTCTTATGAATGAGAAATGTGTTCAGTTTGTGTTACTAGAACAATGGGACGTTCTCTTTTCATTAGTGAACTATATTTTTCATAATATATTTCTAGAAAGTGTACTATAAAACAATTATGTTACACAATTAAGTGTGTTGAATTGTGAAAATAGTTAAAAGGATAATGTTTGTAAACAATTTTATATTTACAGATTGTACAGTTCTTTGTCAGTATATTTGCAATGTACTATTGAAAACGTAAATATATTTGAAATACAATAAAGCAACAAAGAAAATTCACCTGGAAAGTGCATTCAGCATTGGGTTGTCCCATAGTAATTTAGTCTTCAGTATACTGGTAGCCTAATACATTGGCAGGACTGTATTGTGTAATATGTAATATACAAAGTAGCATATCAAAGTTATAATGAAGTATATTGATAATTAGTTGAAAGTGTATTTTCTTACTAATTGGAATAAGCCAAAAGTATAACTGAGCATATTATTATAATACGAATATGTTAATGGTATAATGCTAGTATATTTGTAAGACACTCAGACATTTTTAATTTACTTATAACACAAATAAGGTACACTTATTTTCCACTAATCCAGCATGCTTATTAGTACATACAGCCATATACTTAAAGTGTACTAAGTATACTTGAAATACACTTCAAATTGTGCTTTTCTAAAATTTAATTACAACTAAAATATATTTAGTTGTTCCAAAAGAGCATGCTTCAAGTTAACTAATCATTAAAAAACTTGAAATATACTGATGATTAGTCTGATTACAAGTACACTCAAGTATGCTAAAATTGAATACATTTAGCATATTTATTTTTCACTAGGGTAGCTTTAGCATGTTCCTGGCCAGCTAGCGTGTTAGCAGCTAGAGTAGTTTAATAATCAGCCCAGGCATGTTGAAAGCTTGAACAACCTTTTTGACAAGGACATGTGTAATAACTTCTCTATGCCACTTTCTTGTTTGAATTTTGTCATTTTGAGGGCAAGGCCACTTGGGCTTTGGTGTTGTCATTTCCTGAAGGTACAAAAGCCAAATGCCAGGGAAGCAAGGCCACAAAGATTATGAATTTAATTTAAGGGTTTAAGATGTTAAGATTTTATTTGTATTCAGTTTTTTTTTTGCCTAATTTGTTAATGCTAATTACTAACTAACCATCCATGCATAACAATTTCGAGTTCGAGTTCAACATTTCAAAAGTTTGCTGTAGCGTGTCAAACTTTGTCCCTGTCCTGCCCCATCCAGCCTGTGATTGATTGGTTTAAAAAAAGTGACACTGACATTGGCTTTATGAAAAGTTGAACATGTTTCAACAAAAGGCATATAGCCAAATATATACCTAAATATCCAGATAGCCAAATTCAAACCTTGCTTAGCTTATTCATATTACCTTTTATCTTATGGTTTCAGCTGCAAAATAAAACAGTTGAACTAGGTGAATGACCCATCTCTCTTACTCTACAAGCAGCCCAAAACAAATGCAATCGTCAGTTGTTTGAGTTTTTATTCAAGCAGTCTCTGGGAAATTGTTATGGCAATTTTTCACTATTTTGTTACATTTTATAGACTGAATGATTCATATTATAAGATGTATTATTAGTTACAGCATTAATTTATTGCAAATTCAAAACTCTTACTAAATGAAAGGCAGACAGAAATAATAAGGCACTTTATGCACCCACACACACTTTTACAGACCACAGAGAGGCTTCACAACAAATGCAGAGAAAAACAGACAAAAGCGATTAGAAGATGCCATCACACTGCAAAACCCTCCAAGAGGAGCTATGTGTCCCTCTTAAATTAACACTCTGCCTTTCTCCCACACAAACACACACAGAGTCCAAATAGATAAGCACGCCTTTCCAATTGTGTGTCTATACTTCCCTCACATGAACTCACACACACACGCACATAGTGACACAGATTGTAATCATCCACAGACATGACATGCATTTTAATAGAAATCTGGCTGAACACAATCCAATGCTCCCAGCAAATAGCCTCAAGATCTCTGTGTGTATGTGTGTGTGTGTGTGTGTGTGTGTGTGTGTATCTGCCTTGATGTGTGATTCTCTATCTCATTCAGCAGCCGCTCAGGGAAAATGTGACTTGAATTCTGATGCCTTTAATTGAAACCTGTTTTATCCTCCATTTACCACACTCATCTACAAAGGATTATAGATGAAGACAGGAGGACTAGGAGGAGGAGGAGGAAGATAGTGGTGGAGATGGTTGGAGGAAGGTGGCAGAGATGAAGTTGAAGAGAAAGGCAAGGGAAGGAGATAAGAGGAAAAAGAAATGGCAAAGAGAAAATTAAAAATCTGTCAGCAAGTATTATTACTATTAGTCATTTTATTGTATCCTCAATTTTCATAGTTATGTTTATCATAGTTTATATTATCCCCTGTCAATCAACCGGTGGGCGGTGTTTGCAGTTTTCAGTAGGTGGAGCTCTTCTCTTTGATCAGTCATGTAGCTGTCGCTGTGCATTATAATCACTCTTCTGTGTACTCCTTGGACACGTACTATGCCTCACTTTAGATTTGTTCTATTTTCCAAAAACAATGCATTCACATGCTTTGAAGTAAAGCATCCATACTGTCTTTACCACAAAGTTTCCAGTATACTGTGCATTTTTTCAGCATATATTCTTTAAAACAACATATATATTTAAATAAATCCCCCTCTCACCCCTTTGCGGTGTGGTAAGTGTCATCCTCAAGCTCGGGTCCTCTACCAGAGGCCTGGGAGTTATATATATATAAAATAGATTACAAGAAAAGGCTAGCTTTTCTAAAGGAAATGACTGCTTTTGCTGAAAGATTTAAAACATCTCAGACAACCATCAAATCTCCAATCAACACACTTTAATTGTCAGGACAGTGCCATGATGAGGGGTAATGGTGATTTTTATCAACCAATGGGAAGAATCCTCATTCAGACCCAAAACGTATAACTTTTAGCCCTTAGAATTTTACTTAACGGGATTATCTGAATATCATGATATCAACATGTACAATGTTTGAAAGTTTAATGGGGCAATATGTAGTTTTCAGTCGCCACTAGCGGTGTGGTTTTTAATTTGCATCCAGGTGTGTGCTCGTACGCTTGCTCGTGACTCATGAGCGAGCAAACTCCGACATGGAGACAGACTCACAGCTTCACACAACATGCTGGAAACTCAGGTAAACTCCCACTGCACTGTTACACTTAAGCAGTAGTTCACAACATCACAGTTAAGGGGCGTTGTTTGTGATATAATAAGCGTATACTATGGCCTAAAGTGAGCTATTGCTTTTAAAAAACAGTTACCAAGTAGGCATATGCCAAAAAAGAAACAAACATTTCAAATTGATATTGATTTATTTCATCAATGGACATTTCTTTATGAATACAAAAAGTACTTTCACCAGGCTGCCGCTACATAGTGCATGACGTTTGCTAAGCAACATTCATCAAAGGCTAGAATTATTATAACTACTTATTTATATTTATTTGCACGTTGCTGTTTATTGTGCAGCCACTAAAAACTGTTCAGCGTCAGTAGTTTGACTTTGGTAACTTGGACTTGGCTTGCATGTTTTGTGAGGTGGAGATGTGTGTGTTGCAGAGAGTACTGTATTACTCCACTTTCTCTGGTGCCCAAGTTTCGGTTGCCAATTCATAGTTCTTACTTAACCCTTAAGAGTTCCTTAAAAAAACTCACACATTTGTCTCTATTGACAAAAAATGGCTCCTTCTCAAAAACTGCTGTAAAAATATCATAAATTAATAATGTTTCAGTAGTCTTTCAAAGCTACTTCAGCCTGAAATATACATATCAAACATGAATTATATTTTTGGGATTTTAGCCCTGTAAATGCCATTATGTTTACATAACTCCACTGTGTTTTTTATCAAAAAAAACTAAATAATTTATATAAAATACAATTCAAGGAGATTTATTATTATTATTATCAGGGGCTGGGATGGGTCAATGATTGGCAGCAACATTGATTTTGATGCATTGTTATTTTTCTGCAGTGATCGATTAAAGTTCATAATCCTACTCCTGCACTACTGCTCATACTTACACTATTAGGTACACCTGTTCAATTGTTAATCAACACATATAGCTGGTCAGCCAATCACTTGGCTGCAACTTAATGCATTTAGGCATGTAGACGTGGTCAAGACAACTTGCTGGAGTTCAGACATCAGAATGGGGAAGAAAGAAGATATAAGTGACTTTGAACGTGGCATGGTTGTTGGTGCCAGCCGGGCTGGTCTGAGTATTTCAGAAACTGCTGATCTATTGGGATTTACACACACATCCATCACAGAGAATGGTCTGAAAAAGAGAGAATATACAGTTGTGTGGACGAATATGCCTTGTTGATGTCAGAAGTCAGAGGAGAATGGGCAGACTGGTTCGAGATGACAGAAAGGCAACAGACCATGTCCATCCCTTTATGACCACAGTGTACACATCTTCTGATGGCTATTTCCAGCAGGATAATGCACCATGTCACAAAGCTCAAATCATCTCACACTTCTTTCCCGAACATGACAATGAGTTCACTGAACTCCAGTGGGCTCCAGAGTCATCAGATCTCAATCCAATAGAGCACCTTTAGGATGTGGTGGAACGGGAGATTCTCATCATGAATCTGCAGCTGACAAATCTGCAGCAACTACTACTACATGATGCTATCATGTCAATACGGACCAAAGTCTCTTTGGACACCTTGTTGAAGATATGCCACAAAGAATTAAGGCCCTGTCTACACTAACACGGGCATTTTCTATGCGGTTTGGCCGTTCGTACCGTACATATGGAAACGTAGTATCAGGTCACTGAACCCAGACATTTTTGAAAACCCCTGGCAGGGTGAAAATTTTAAGAAATGCTGATTGCAGTGTTGTTCTATTTACAGTAAAAGTTTTTCCCTTACGACGTAAGAGTGCGTGCACTGTTATCTGCAGTGTTTGATGTCAGATTGCGCGCCACTGCCTGCTGTGTTTATGATATTATTAGGCTCTGATTGGCCAACATGGCTTCACGGTTAGGGTCATATTGCCGCCTGGTGTTTTGGCGTGCTCTTGGCAGCACTTGATTGCGTGTTTTTGCATTTTCATGTAGACAGAGATTTTTTTTAAACGGAGGAAAAACTCCGGTTATCAAAATTCCCGTGTACGTGCTAGGCCTAAGGCAGTTCTGTAGGCAAAAGGAGGTCCACCCCGGTCCTAGCAAGGTGTACCTAATAAAGTGGCCGGTGAGTGTATAACCATTGCTGCAGTGCACCTGCATAAACAACCTGAATGAGAACAAAAACAATGTCCCAATTTTGTTTTGGTTCTCGCTGCTCATCATTTTTATTCCTGAATTAGTTCATAATGCAGAGTGTGGCCTTCATCTTCTAAGAGAAAAGACTTTGAAGATGAAGATTTCAATGGTTTTCAACGGAGCATTTTTTGTCCTAAGGGATGAATGTGTTGTTCTTCGTGTAGCTTAGCCATTTTAAGCTAATTTAAGGAACTGAGACGACAATTCGAAAATGTCTTTAAAAAGAATATCCTCTGGCAAATTTGAGCTATATATATTCAACACAGCCAAAATGGCTGGAAAATAAAAAAACGGAATGGCACAAAATGTCCTCAGGAACACTTAAGTTTTCTTAATTTGCTTCCCAGGTTCCAGGTTTGCTGAAGATGGAATGGGGGAAAGCAGTAGTCCAAGCGCAAGTTGAAGGTCAACTGCTGTGTATATGTGTATATATTCGGCCATTTATTATATTTTGGTAATTTTTTAACATTTAATGATCTAGATTATATTGGGTTAGTTGTGCTTTGTTGTTTTGCCGGCGGCTCCTCTGGGCCTCAGACTTTATGGGGGGTGTGTGTGATGGCTCCTGTGTGATCCAGTGAGGCCACTCTGTGGGAGTGATTCCTCACTGTTATTAACAAGGAGCGTTTCCAGGCTCTTGAAACATTGGGGTCTTAGCCCAGCACAGACATTTTTCATGATTTTTTACCCAAAGTATATGAATAAAGCAACAGTAAATTATATATATAGCCTACATTTATTATGAAATTTATAATTACTATTGATAATAATTAACACTGTTGGGGGGTCTGGGGGTCGATTCCCCTGAAAAATTTGGGCTTTAAACACTTAATTTTCTGCATTCTGGTGAATTTCTTTGCACCAATTTATTGAGGAAATGTCTCATGTGACAATTCAAAATAAGAACATAGTGTAATATGATGCAGTAAGGATCTCAGATATGTTTCTCCTGTAGATCAAATTTTCTCATTTAATTTAATCCCAGCTGAGTCTACATACATGCAGGCATGCCTGAAAGTGTTTTCAAGTGTGCATATGGCACCTTTTCACCTCAATCACCTTAAATAATCTGAATTAAGTTAAGAATTATTAATTGATTTAATATTCGATAGGGAGGTCTGGGAGTCCCCCCCAGAAGATTTTGAGCATTAAAGATAAAGATTTTGAGACTTTCCTCTTTGATAAAGCTTATAGTTAGGGCTGGCTCAGGTGAATCCTGAACCATCCCTTAGTTATGCTGCTATAGGCCTAGACTGCCAGGGAATTTCCTATGATGCACTGAGCTCCTCTCTCCTCTACTTTCTCTCCCTCTGTATGCAACTTCATCCCATTAATGCATGTTACTAACACAACTTCTCCCCTTTCTGGTAGTCTTGTGCTTTCTCGTTCCTCTCCTCTCTCCTCCTATCACTTCCTGCAGGTGTTTCTGGCTCTGGAGCTGTGGAGTCTGCGGGTCACCTGCTGCCCCCGTGTTCCTGCTCGACACCCTCTGCTGCAACGACTATTGTTACTAGTCCTATTATTATTATTGTTATTATAATCATTAACATTACGACTGTTACCATTAACACTACTATAAATATCTGTACCATTTTTTCAGTTAGTCTATAGCAACATCACCTTTACTGTCTGTACCTCTGTGTGTATATATTGTGTAGGCTGCCTCCCTCCCCTCTCTCTCTGTTCCTCTCCTGCCCTCTCTCTCTCTCTCTCTCTCTCTCTCTCTCTCTCTCCCTCTCTCTCCTTCACCCCCAACTGAGCCATGGTTCTGTTCGAGGTTTCTGCCTCTTAAAAGGAAGTTTTTCCTTGCCTCTGTCGCCTAGTGCTTGCTCTTGGTGGGAACTGTTGGGCTTCTGTAAATAAAATCATAGAGTACGGTCTAGACCTGCTCTTTTATGAAAAGCGCTGTGAGATAACGGTTGTTGGTATTTTGGCGCTATATAAATAAAATTGAATTGAATTGAATTAAACACTTAATTTCCTGAATTCTGGAGACATTTTCTGCATCAATTTATGGTGGAAATGTCTTTATTTTTATAAAGGGAAGGACAAAATTTAGGTGGCAGGTGACAATTCAGAATATAAAAATGTAATAGAATGTAATGCATTCATCAGTAGTAGTAGTAGTATTTTTTTTAGGTCATGTCTATATATCGGTTATTTCCCGCATTTGGCGAATTATTATTTTTTTGGTCCACAACACAAGAAACAGCTCCAGCAGAGGGGGAGGGAGTGGGTGGTGTGACTGGGGCAGCCCAATGTCAGTATATGCCTGATGCTTTAAAAAAGAGTTAGGCCAATAGGCCATAAATAAATAATTTGACTTGTAGCCTACTGGATGAGACGAGCGCACTGCTGTTCATCAAAGAATCAAAGAAAACCGAAACTGAAAACACTTGTGATCAGACAGAAATATCACCACAATTCCACACAACTGTTCACTTCAGCACCTCTGATAAAGTGCAGTTCACAGCCGCTTTAGAGGGAATGAAGCATCCTGGAACAAAGAGACAGTCAAACAGAGCAAAGTGTCTCTGAGCAGGACGCAGAGAACAGGTGTCAATGTCACGGTCAGGTGTGTCATGATATCCTCTCACTACTTTGCGGCGACTGTTAACCGTTTGTGTAGCATATACACTGACTAGACACTGACCGACAACATTTATATTTAAATGTATTGATTACAATTTTGCTGGGGACAATTCAGAAGTCGCGGAAAAAGCCCTGAAACTGTGAGCAATGCTCGCGCTCTCTCTCTCGTGCTCCCTCTAAACACAGGCAGGTTGAGTAACGGTGGGGGTTCACATTATGTGAACTTTAAACAAAATGTTGCAATATTATTGCGAGTATGCTCTTTGAAGACCTGCGAGACAGGCTGCATCATGAAGATTATTGCATATTAACATGGAAAATATTTTTGTTGCTGTTGTTGAGTTACATCCGGGGCTGAAGCCCTGGAAAAATGACCTGCCGACGCCGGTGTTTAATTTTCTTTGTTCTGTTGAGGTGATTGCTGATGGGGTGCACCTGGGACTTGGTCAAACTACTTTCTCTTCTACCTCCTCTGCAATCCAGACATTAACCATGGCCTGATCACCCCGACTGCCACATCTTGTTTTGAGTTATTTATGTTAGAGAGACACACCTTGCACATTTAAATAGTTATGTTTAGTTCACTCTTTTGTTAAATCACGTTTGATTATTTATACGGCCTCGTTCCCTCTTTTGTCATGACCCTTGAGCCAGGTTGTGTCACATTCCAAGAAAACACTCCCTTGGAGGACAAAAAAGTTGTTTCCCGCTGCCTGCCAACCAATATGCAAGTGATACACTGTTACTTTGAGTTGCTGGAAATGCTAGATGGTTGTTGTGCTTTCGGATGAACTAATCGAGGAGGAGACAAGCCTGGACTGTGTTAGGTGAGGGATTCCCTTCAAGGTAAACATAAACATACCGCAGTCGAGCGGCAGCAGGGACCTGGCGGTTTTTAACGGTAGAAATGCGGCAGGAAATGCTGTAAACGTTATATGGATATGATCCAACACAATTTGTGTTCATATCTTTCTTTTTCTTGTTGAAAGGTGATCCAAATAAAATTTGACTGCTTCTGCGGCATCTCTATGTTGGTTTTGCCCTCCAGGGGCCATATTACAGAAACTTCCTAACCGGCAAATCCTATCCTAACTGCTTAGTAACCATGGTAATAAGGGTTAGGAACTGATTTAGGAAAAAAGCCATTACAGATTAACAGTTCCTAAGTCAATGTTCCTTTCCTAACTTTAGATAGGAAAAGTGTATTATAGAAGCATCCTAACTTCGTAAAATCTTGAATTAACAGTCCTAACTTTAGGATAACTGTTCAGCTGTCCTAACTAACATTTTCACTGTTTGCTAAATTCTTCCCTATGGCTGCTCTTTTATTGCTTTTGCGAAACCAACACAATGTTAACAGGCTTATTCATTTAGAGACTTATGGCAGATCCTAACGATGTGTTGCAATTTGACAAAACGCTCATTAGTAGATACAGGCTACCCAGAGCCGACCCGGCGACACAGGGCTCTACCGGTTGTGGTGCAACTGACAAACGCGCTTAATTTTTTTGCAAAAGGAGATTTTCAAAGTGATGTGGCTGACATAGCAAAAGTAACACAGCCTGCTATGTCACATTCAACAAAGGTGGCAACAGCAATTAGCAATTTGGCTGATCGGTACATACAATTTCCAATACGGGATGAACTCACCGCAATCAAGGCTGCTTTCTACCACGAGTGTCGGATGCCTGGTGTAATTGGACTCGTTGATGGGTCTTTGTTTCCCATCAAAGCCCCCAGTGGGGGGGGGTGAGGCAACATATGCGTGCCGCAAATGATACCATGCTATCAACATCCAAGCCATAGGGGATCATAACATGATGATTAGGCATTTGATAGCGAAGTGGCCAGGCTCAACTTTCATCTTCAACACAAGGTAGGCAGGTATGTCAGGGCCATCCCGACTAAACAAGACAACTTACAAACCTTATCACCGTCATTGCAGCGCCATCTAGTGGACCTTAGTAGCCTAAATATAAAATTATTCAAATCAGGGACAATTTGATTTGAAGTCTCCTGAAACAGCACCAGAACACAGCTCCACAATATTTTTAATCTCTTTGTTTGCCAAATAAGTAATAGGGGGGATTCATTTTGGCAACATATTTTAAAGTTGTGATTATTAGTTAGTTAGGCCTATTAGTTAAGCTAAGTATCTTATGTGAGCCCTTTTTCAGAAATGCCCTGCACTTACACCTACATTCACAACTAAAATTAAATTCAGGCCAATAGGCATACAAATATAAATTTGCAAGGAATAATTTTGTTTCATCCATCCTTCCAGCTGTGTTTTATTTCTAAAGCTTTAGCATGTATGTAGTGACATCAGTGCTTATCTGGAAGAAAGAGGCCAGAGTGGCTGGCTGCTTGGTGACTCTGGGTATCCTTTAAAGTCATTCCTAATGACACCGGTGGGAAACAAACGCACAGCAGCAGATATGCAGTAATTTAGAAACATCTTTGTGTCATCTAAATAGTAGGACTACTATAATTTTGTTGGTAGACTGCTTTCAATGTATTTGTTATCTATTAGGTACAACCAGGCTCACAGAAAATGTAGGGTGAGACAGGAACGTCTGTTTGGAATCTGGAAGAGCACGTATTATCAACGTTATTGAACTGACAGGAGGCTAAACATCTCAACATGGGCCTAATCTTGTAAATATTGTTCAAATGTCAGATGGAGATGCCATGACACAAGTGGAGGTTACCTCCAGTATTCACCAGAGAAAGTGGTCTTATTCATCAAAGCCATAGCAGTGCTTCACAACCTATGTAGATTGGCAAACCTCCCGGAGCCTGGAATGGATGCAGTCCCAGATGAAGCTGAAGAAATTCAGCCACACTGAGTTAACACTGGGCTCCACATGAGAAATCAGTTAATCCAGGATTTCTTTACAAGACAACAAGATAAATAATATACGGAAGGATAGCAGATAAAATAATTTTTTGTAGATTCACAGCATAGATCTGTTATAAAAATAAAACTAGATTGATAAATACTAGGCCTATATTAAATAAATAAAAATGGCTTTCTTATATTTCATTATTACACTTATTGCACAGCAGTTTTGCTCTGCACTTCTCTAGTGTGAACTTCTCTCTTTCCAGCATCAGTCACGCACTTTCAATGGCTTCTTGAACAGCTCCAGCTTCTCCTTTTCTATCTCCAGCATGGCCAGGGTGTCCGATGACATGCTGGATGGCTTCCATTTTTTTGCTGCAAAATGAAATTTGATAGTCCGGTTGTAATTAGTGTAATACTAAACCTATAAGCATGGAGGATTTAACAATTTGGTTTAATTCGTTCATCAGTTAGTAGCAGGCTAAATTTAGTTAGTAGGCTAATTATAGGTCTACTAGCCTAGTTATTATTAGTTGAACTTACCAGGGGGGTGTTGTCAGTGCGACCACAGCTGGTGATTGAGGAATGCTCTGCTCCTCCAAAACCACATCTTCGTCAGTTAGGTCAGACTGGATATCTATGTTGGCTAACACCACACTGTCCACTCCTAGTGACATTTCAAAATATTACAGTATTACAAAACATAATGCAGTGCAAGTCTCAGGCATTCTGTGTAGCTTTCAGATCTGTTTCTCCAATAGATCAACTTTTTAATCATCCCTTTAATATCATCCCAACACAACTGTAGGCATGATTTAGTCTTCCCACCTCTTTTGTCATGTTCAGAAAACTTGGACAAAAAGAAACTGCGTCAAGAAGTTGTTAAAGTTACTGATTGGTGCTGCACATCTTTGGGTCATTTTATAATCAGCAGCTTACATTTTTGGACAAAGCAGGTTTGATTCTTCTATATTTTAATTGCATTGCATGTTTTCTTAATGTGCAAATAAACCTTTGTAAAGGTAATTTAATTTTATTATTTTGATACAAGCTATATTTCAGAATGTTTTTTGTTACAAATTATGGTAAAAAGTGGTGGGGACAAAATCAGCCAATTCAAAAAGTGGTGGGGACATGTCCCCAGTGTCCCCAGTGTTGACAGATGATTGATGCCCATTGGCTTGCGAGTGTACCTTGACACACCAAATGAATTTTTAGATAATGTCTTAAACTAGCGATAACCTACAAAAAAAAGCCTAACTATTTTAAATATTTTACTGACCAAACATCGTCAACAGCGCAGACAACATTTCTTCTTGGGCGAAGACAAAAAGGAGGAAGGTGGGGGATGTATTTCTCTAGAGGTGACACAGGACAGAGCGGGTCGCTAGGCAGTTCATACATGAATCCCCTGGTGCTCTCTTTATTCTTCACCTGAGGGTCATTGTGATTCTTCGTGTGCTCGTTGAACGTTAGTGTGGCATATTTTAGTCAGTTTTCATCTCTTTTGATGATGAACGATGTTTTAGCTGCTGATTGCCCTCATTTGCCCTGCGCCCGAAGTGTAGCTGAACGTGAAACCATACTTTGTTTACTAGCCCCCTCCGCAGTCTTGGGATACAGTACTTTCTTGATGGCTTTTAAGTCATCTTCTGATATTGATGTGTGATGGACTGTAGTGTCGAGTCATCTCAGTGTTTTCACAACACCATGCATTGAAAACGTTGTTGCTCATTGAAATCTCTGTATCTCTGAGGAGGCACCAGGAAAGACTGAGTGTCGTTAATGTAACAGATGATGCCAGCATGGAGACCAATGTAGCTGCTCAGGCCATATAGTTTGCCTTTACTCTTTCTGACAGTGGCATAGAAATCTTGTAAAATGTAACTGAAAAGGTCCTTTGATGTGGTTGGAAAGTCTATTGCTACACCTTTATCCTTACACCACTCTTCAAAGCATTTCACTGCCCAATTGGTTTGCTTCTCATTGTTCTGTTCTTTCCAGATCTTATCAAGTCTGCTCAAGCCACTCCTCCATGGTAAGGCCTCCCAGGAGGTCAAAGTTTACCTTTGGAGTTTCCCTTTGCATTAGTTTCCAGCCAGCCAGTAATCTAATGTTACTTTCTAATGTTACTTTCTAATGTTACTTTTTATACATAACATTCAGTTGCAACTAACAATAATACCCTAATACATGAAAAATCCAAACTTAAGCTAAAATGTATTATTTTTGTTGATGAAGTCAACTGTCTGTTATTAGGAAAAATACACCGACTGTGTTGTGTGTAAAAGTGTGTAAATCATGATCTGTTACGTGCAATTTTTTAAATTTTTATTAATTTCATCAGTGTCACATCTGTCTGTGTCAGATCATTCCTTCTCCGTGGCTGCCTGCAGCTACACTTCCTCTGTCCTTGCAGCTGCAACTTCTGCTATCTTCATCTACACAACAAAATAAAAAGAGGGAAAAAGCATACTCACTGTTTGTGGCTATAACAACGCTGTAGTGTCCATGATATGTTGTGGTCCCTGCTGTAGCCAATGAAGAGCCGGATCAGTGGCGATCTGTGCGCAGTACCAAAATAATGTTTCACAACGATCAGAGGGGCTATGTTTTATTATGCTATTATAGCTTTAGTCTAATTTTTGGGACAAACAGAACGGGAGTCGGGACAACTGTTCGTAATTCGGGACTGTCCTGAATTTTTAGGGACGTCTGGTCACCATAGTGTCATGTAAGTTACAGCGACTGAGTTGGTGGAGAAGCTGTGTACCTGGGTATCGGTAAAATGGCAATAAATCTAAATTGTGGCAGTGGCACATCTGTGCAGGGTACACCCTGGACAGGTCGCCAGTCCAGGGTGGTGTACTCCCACCTTTCGCCCGATGTAAACTGGGATTGGCTCCAGCCCCCCACGACCCCTGGGTTTTTACATTTTGACTTCAGTGAGGCTTGTGGTTATGTTTTAATGTCTGTGAAGAGTTAAAACTATGGGAATGGGGGCAGTTTCAAATTAAAAACTACACCTTCTCCACCTGTTGATGGCCTCACCCACTCCAGCCTTCTCCTTGACTTAACATTGGAACATTGGAATATAGAAAACAAAGTTGAATATCTCAAAAAGCTCACATTCCCCGAAGAAGCGGAATATAGTAAGTCTCACTGATGTTTAAAGGTTAAAGTAATTGGGATTCGTTAGGTGCCAAAGTAATGTCCTGGGAAGTAGCAGAAGAAAAAAGTAAAAGGGAGAATGTGAATGTGCTCAATTTTACCATCTAAGCTAGCCAACTTGCATGATGATAAATAATGTCCTAAACACACCTGGACACACCAACACCAAGTGTACATAGTAGTTACATCATCTTACAGAATAGCCAGAGCCAACACTATGCAATCTGCCCCCCCTGCTGAGTACAAATGCCCTCTCAAAAAAGCAAAAACATCAGGTAACAGTTTATTTTGCATTGTAACATTTATTTTTAACTTTTAGGTTTGTGTTTGCTGCAATAAGTATTTCTCCATGAAGATCATTCACCTGTAAGTGTTTATTGTATATGAATCCCCAGAACATCTGAGAGAGAAACAGAAGACGACAGGCCCAGGCGGCCAGGAAGTGAGACCAACACGGTGTGTTAATGCATGCTGTCAGCGCAGGTACTTATGTGCCTCCATCTAAGTGTCTGTGTGATTCAACATGTGAGTACGTCTGACGCACAGAAAATCAATCTCAATTGTAGCTGCTGGCATGCTCATGGACTGCATTGTGTGTTGTTGTCACCTTTCTAGTTTGCATTATTAGCACCATGAGTGTGAGACACCGCATCCTAATTACTTAAGAGCCAATTAGCAATCAGGGAACTTAAAAATACCTTGCTACATGTATCAATTATCTCGAACCCCAGTGGGTCATATATGATTAGGGACAGAGGTTATCTTGCATATCTTGAGGTTATTACTTTATGAGTGTTGTTTTGTATGTTTGTGTTAGATCTGTTTACATTATTTATGGCAGTACATTTTGTCACAGTGCAGGTCTGAACTAGTTACAGTCAACATGAAGCCTCTAAAGCAGCTGGATGCAAAGTTTAATGAGCCTGTCTGTCTTAACTGGCATGACTGATCACTCAACTTGAACAAATTAGCACTGATGTTAGTTGTCATAGCTGTTCTTTTATGATCATTTTTAGTTACTATTTCTTTTAAAATAAGGGATAATGAGACTGTACATGAAATCTTGCTTCAGCTTAAATGTATTTAATCTGCCATGCTTCTGTTTTAACCCTGAAGTGCTGTAAACCTCCACTTTCATCTTAAGTGGATTAATCTTCCTCAATTAACATACGACATTTACAGTTGCTTTTACATAAGCTGGTTAAAAAAGCATGCTTGTGTGGAATTTCCCAGAACAAAAGGGAAAGCTATTGACACAAAACTTTTATATGTCAGTTTGAGCCATTTTGCACTTGTGTAGAAACTGAAATTTGGATCATTCTACTTGACCCTTTAGTACAATTTATTCTAGAGCTGAAATAGCTGTGTTTCAAACCTCAAATCTGCCACCTCCTCTCATCACACAAGAGACTGTCCCTCACAGACAAACAACAGCTTGTTATTTGCTCAAATGCTAAAAAACAACCAATATTTATATTTTCCTCACAAGTGATCTCTGTCTCTGAAATATCTTAGGGAGGAATTTTGGGTATTTGATTGCGTACAGGGTCGCGGGGGGGCTGGAGCCTATCCCAGCTGACATTGGGGCAAAAGGTGGGGCACATCCTGGACAGTCAATCGCAGGGCTACACATAGACAAACAACCACTCACACCTAAGGACAATTTTAGAGACACCAATTAACCTAGCCTGCCTGTCTTTGGATGGTGGGAGGAAGCCGGAGCACCCGGAGAGAACCCATGCAGAGAACATGCAAACTCATTATTAAAAGTATGCCAAATAGCAGTTCCTATTTGCAGCGTACCCGTGGATGTACAGACAACTATAACTGGATTACTTTAATACTGATTCTCAGGCAAGTTTTGCTGTAAGACATCTTTATTCTGTTTTCTAATTGGGGATGTTTATTATATAGAGATTCACTAAGACCACACCAATTGAGGTACAAGAGGTAGTTTATTTGGTTAGTGAGAAGGTTAAGGAAGGATAGGATGCCCAGAAACATCCAGAAACTGTGCTGGGTGGGGTCATGGGGCAACTGGTAACCAAGTAGTTTTGGTGCCTAAACTTAACCAAATTGCAACGTTTCACAACATTAACCATTAGTTTAATTTTGAAAGTCTAACCAGACGTTATATAGTTATTATTACTAACTTTTTCGGACGCTGCATATTTGTTGTTGCTATTAGCAACTACTAGTGATTCTGGTATTATGTCCTGTAGCTGTAATGGCTTGTTTCTCACGTACACTGCAACTAAACCTACTATCCTTACTTGTCTGTGACTTATTTAGCTCAATGGGAAAAGTGTCATTAAAACTTATGTAGCATGATTGAAAATGTGATCCTCATAGTGTGAGAATGTAATTATAACTACCTGGAGGACATTAAAAAACCCAAAGAGTTCACTGATAAAAGGAGACAGACATGAACGTCTGATTTTTCAGATGTTCCTCTTGTACTATGAACCTAAATGATCCCACTGAAAGATCTTGAAAGAAACTGAAAATGGTGTGATCGCGCTCCCAGTGATTAATAACTGACATTTTAGCTGATGATTCTCTCTCTCTCTCTCTCACTCACCGAGGAGATTTCACAAGCACTGAATCAATGCCCTTGAAAATAAAACCCAGAAATGTTGTTTTGCATCTCAACACTGTGATTTTCACTGTATTGAACCTCTTCTTTGAGCTGGACATCGACTGACTCATTCATTCTTTATACCTACTTTCTTTGTTCGCTGTAGACATTGTGCAGATACAAGAAAATACATGACACACACTCATACTCCTTTACTTTCTGATCCTTTCTGTTTTCTTGCGATGTATCAGCAGTGACAGGCAAGACGTGGCAGTGAGGAATTTCTCCTCTTTAAGACAAGACAATACTGATGTCATAAGTTTAGTTTTGGGTTATATTTGTTTCTGGTTTTTGCCATTGTTTCATATGTCTTTCTATTTTGCCTCTGTTTCTGTCGTTCCTTGTCCTTAGTTATTTATGTCTTGTCCATCCTTGAGTATTGTCGGGTGCTTTACTTCCTGTTTTATTTTGTTATCATCAGTGTCTGGTGTTCTTGTCTAGCTTTGTTCTTGTTCTGTTAGTTTATTTTAGTCTTGTTCAGTCAATACTCAGTTTATAACTTCTACCTGTTTTTTGTACTTTTGTTAATGGATGTCTGCTTGTGTTTTTGGTTCATTCTTTATTCCGGTTGGTTCCGTTTTGGTTTCATGGTCTGTCTCGCCTTCCTGTTTCACTCTGCCCAGTTTCACTCATAGACAGTATATTACTGGACGAAGCCACCCCGCTTATTTGAATGGGGAGCAGTAAAGCCAGTTTTGGACCAATAAAATACTACAGCAGGGCTGCTTCCTGTTGGCACCAGCGTTTACAGTGCACGTTCGCACAGCTTAACCGTGGTTTAATGACGTAGAACAATGGCAGAAACACCGTAATTCTGGTAGCTGCATAGCCGCACCAACAAAAAGTCTCATGCTCACTGTGTTTATCTGACTCGGATCGTCACTGGTTAATCAGCCCACCTACGAGGCTCACCTGTCAAACACCAATGCAACGTCACTGATCGCTGTATAGTTTTTTTAGATTGCAGAGAGCTTATAATCTTAACAATATGGTTACATCTCTCATGTGCGACGGGGTGTGACAGGGTTTTGACGTTATTTTTGGGCCTTCATGGATCCCTCCATGCAGGCTTTGGTCGGCTTCACTGTCCGATCTCTGGCTTACCCCCTTGGTTTTACTGTGTCTGTCTGTGTGCCTAATTAGTTCCTCATGACTCTCACCTGTGCACTCTCCCTGATCGTTTGACTGTTCTTTGTTTCATGGATTTATTCCTTGTGTTTGGATTATCTCTCTGCCCTGTTCTGGATAATTACTCTGCCTGTTTGGATACCTTAGTTTGTACTTTTTGCCTGCTGTGCTTCTGAGTAAGCCTGTTTTAAGTTGCTTAATAAATCTTTTTTGAACTGCATCCTCCTTGCCCTTGTCTGCATTTGGCTCCACACTTCATTTTCTTGCCGCTTCACTCATTCAACCATGACAACTGAACCTTTCTCCTTGTAAAACCTGCAATTAAATTTTATTTCTTTTCACATTTTATTATTCACGTAATTGTCTTTTTAACTGCATTCTGCCTGAAAGGCCTAAGGTCTATGAGATGTTATGTTGAAAAGGCTAGGTTAGTCATTTAATGAGGTGCTAAACTTAACATAGCCTTATTAATGGTTGTTTCTATGGACACTTTCAAGGTCCCACAATTGCTTAAGTTCTGTTACAGATGTTTTTCCACCTTGGTGAAACTAAAAGTGTGTGTGTGTGTGTGTGTTCAGGACTAGTAACAATAGTTGTAGCAGAGGGTGTCGAGCAGGAACACGGGGACAGCAGGTGACTCGCAACCACAGATCCAGACTCCACAGCTCCAGAGCCAGAAACACCTGCAGGAAGTGATAGGAGGAGAGAGGAGAGGGACGAGAAAGCACAAGACTACGGGAAAGGGGAGAAGTCGAGTTAGTAACATGCATTAATTGGATGAGGTTGCATACAGAGGGAGAGAAAGGAGAGGAGAAGAAGCCTATAGCAGCATAACTAAGGGATGGTTCAGGACTAACCTGAGCCAGCCCTAACTATAAGCTTTATCAAAGAGGAAAGTCTTAAGCCTACTCTTAAATGTGGAGATGGTGTCTGCCTCCTGAACCCAAACTGGAACCTGGTTCCACAGGAGAGGAGCTTGATAGCTGAACGCTCTGGCTCCTAGTCTACTTTTGGAGACTCTAGGAACCACAAGTAACCCTGCATTCTGGGAGCGCAGTGCTCTGGTGGGGTAGTAAGGTACTATGAGCTCTTTAAAATAAGATGGTGCCTGACCATTAAGAGCTTTGTAGGTGAGAAGAAGGATTTTAAATTCTATGGAAGCCAATGCAGAGAAGCTAAGACAGGAGAAATGTGATTCCTGGTTCCTGTCAGAGCACGTGCAGGAGCAGATGAGGCTGATGCTATCGTAACGATACCTGGTGAGTGAAAATAGCATACAGGCCTATGTTATCATTAACGGAACTGTAAGAGCATTGATGGTCTATTGAATTGAATCTAGAACTTGTTAACTAACGTTAATGTGGCGGATCAATGAATGCGGGATACTGTGTTTGTGTGTGTACAGTAGTAGCAGTTCCTGGATGCTTGCTCATGCATTTAAGCTGATACAGTACATAACCTACGTTTGACAATGGTTTTTGGAAGATAAGTGAGCTTGAGAGGATGTGGACCACTTTTGGCGTCCTCGTTGCTAATATTCTGTAATAAATGAGTTTTGGTGCACATAGGCCTACGTTCATTGTTATTACTGCTACTGAAATGCCTCAGCTTTCCATCATTGTTAATAATAGTAGCAACTTGCACTGTGAAATGTGCATTGAAAATTGCCAGCTGATAAAACCAGATTCATATAACATCTAAGGCTAAATGTAGCTCTTAACTGGCTGAGTTAGATGGTGATTAACACTAAACATTAGACATTTCCACCATAAATTGGTGCAGAAAATGTCTCCAGAATGCAGGAAATTAAATGTTTAACGCTCTAAATCTTCTGAGACCCCCCATTCGTGTATTCATCAATGAATATTTATTTAAATACTGTTAAAATATCTTATAGTCATGATCTCGTGACCCCAATATTCTGGATTGTCACGACTCGTATGCTAAGTGTTTTGTCACAACTCTAATCTGAGCCCTAAAATGTCCCCACCACATTTGAACACAAAGTGACACCCTTTCCCACCTGTAACTGTCATTGGCTGTTAAAGTGACACCCTTTCCCACCTGTAACTGTCATTGGCTGTTAAAGTCTTTGCGTTGTTGATAACACATAGCCTAAGCAGTCCTTCAGAATGCTCTCTATTACATGTACATGCATACTGTATGTATTTGTGAGTGTAGTGGCGCTTATGGGACGTCACGCTGGGACGGTGGAGTATGAGGCTAGGAGGGAAAAATCACAGTATACTCACTAGAAAAAACTAGACTACACCATGACATGACATTTGTACGATTTTTTTATTGAGATGCATCAGAATCAAGCATCAAGTGTGGCTTTGTGTGCTTGTGCCCCTCGATTTCATGTACCTTTATGTTTTCCTGTGATTTCTCGTGTGTTGAATCAGTTTGTTCACAGGAACGGATCGATCATGTGTTTGTGTGTACTTGTGCGTGTCGCCCTTCATGTTAGCATGTGCTGTGTGTGTGCTTGAACAATTTTTGTAAAGTGGTCACAGAAAACATGTGTATCTAAATCACGTCTCCTACTGACATGTCCTGCTGTCAAGTAATAACATGAAGGTAAATGTGATTCAGTCATGTGTTGTGATCTGACAGCAGACCAACAGTGTTCTCTGCATGGAGAATTTTTATTTTCTTTGCTACGGGATGCCTCTATCCTCTCATACTGCCACAGAGGGTGTGTGATACTAAGGTAAGTATGTGTGTGATTGAAAAGATGAGTTGTTTGAATCATTTTCAGTATTCAGTATGATACCAAAGATTTCGGTTTTAGCTCCCTTTCGAAGAGACAATTTACATTTTCGTTTTTCCAGCATCCTTATCTCACTATGACTTAATAAACTGGTGACATCTGATCCTAGCAGTGCCTGGAAAGTGCAGTTATCACATTGAGGCTTTTATTCTGATTACGAATGCTGGAAATAATATTCTGTGTTAGGTTAATTTGCTCTATAACAGCGTCTGCTCCTCACTGCTTTTCAGTGTGTCAGTGCCTACTTTGTCACTAAAGCCACTGAAGGTTAATAGACTGCATGCTCTCCTTATACTGCTGCTTTTACATGTCTTAGCCCATTACCTATATGCATTACTGCCGACCATTTTCCAAAGTAGACAATCAGCTTTTAATGATTTATTTATTATTTTCACGTGTCATCCCACACTGCAGGGCAGCAGAGCACCAGTCCATTAGTGGATGGACACAGAATACAAAAATGTATGTTAGAGTTTGTAATACACAGCACTATGTATTTTTGGACTGAGGCAAAAGGATCACCGAGAAGAAATCAAGAAAAAGGTAAACTACAAACAGAAAGAGATTTGACTAGAAATCAAACCAGATACATTCATCTAGGTGACAGAAGAACAGCAGGAAACTAGCAATAGGGCTTTCTGATAGCACAGAAGCAGGTTAAGGATACTTATGTTGTCTACTGCTGAAAAAAAGCCCTGAGACTGCTATAACATGCGCATAGCATGCAAAGAAAAAAAGTGAGAGACATAAACCTTAATTTTATTGTAATTAATTGTCTCAGTGCAGTTACACAGTCAGGAAGCAGAAAAAATCCAGAAAACATTCAGCAGATACCTGTTTTTGAGGCCCTGCAGCCCTTTGAATTTCCATTTCCCACCTCAGCTACCACTGAGGACTCATTCATGTCCTCTGTAATAAACTTGTTTTTGTGAGATGTTTTATGATCTGAGGAGGAGTTTACATCCTACAATAACACACACACACACACACACAAAATTTGCACATAAGTTTTGTGGGGGTGACGGATATTGCTTTAAAAGCATACTCTTACACTTTTTAGATGAAATATCTTTAAAAATATTGTTTTAACAAAACAAAGCTTTTAGACCGCTATGTATGGAGGGATTATTGGGTCAGAACTAAAACTAAACGTCGAAATCGGAAATTAAAAGTCGAAATCAAAAACTAAAAGTCGATGTTGAAAATAAATTTTTATATTTAGGATTGGCCATTTAGTCATTTAGGATTGGGGATTTGGGGATTTAGGTTTGGGAATTTGGGGATTGAGGATTGAGTTGTGTATGAGGTGCAAATGAGGAGGTGTTACCCAAAGGCTGCAGCGAGGGTTTTAACGGCTGAGGCGCAGAGGCACTTTACGGACTGCAGGGGGAGCTCTGACTGCCAGCACACTGCCATGAAAGCAAGCAGAGGAAGTGAGCAGGGCTGGAGAGAGAACTATCATTTATAATACCATAAATAAAAGTGTACAGCATTTCCGTCCATGTGGCCTCACACACAAAGTCAACAGTGAAAGGAATGCTATCCATCTGACGAGAAAGCAGCGGACAGTACAGCAGGTAAGATATGATAACATTAGCAAGTTAGCTATATTAGGCTAACTGT
>NC_060161.1:28162594-28163719 GCF_021292245.1 Micropterus dolomieu | reverse complement strand
TACTACATTATTTTTCATTTAATGATTTAAATTCTTATTGTCAGCATGCATATAAGGCTGATGCAAAGCTCTGACAGATATGACAGATGATGTTTGGAACTGTATTACTTGACTTTAGCGCTGCATTTGATATTGTAGACCATGGGTAATTATTAAATAAGTTATCTATATATATATATTTAGTCCATTAGCCATCAACTGGATGAATAGTTATTTATTAAATAGGAAGCAGTATGTGTTTTTTAATGGTAGTTTTTCCTTTCCTAAAGCTTTACAGTGTGGAGTGCCACAGGGGAGTTGCCTTGGGCCTTTACTCTTCTCTATATTTATTAATGACTTGCCATATGTTTTGAATAATTGTAGTGCCACTTTATTTAAAAACTAGGACTGATGCGGTGTGCAGATCTGTAATGTATAGAGCCATCAAAATGGCCGGTTTTAAAAGACTACAAAAAAACACTTGAATAATAACACAAATATTGATGAGCTTAGGTGAATAGTTTGTTGTATAATTATGTGTATGTGTTGTGATGCTTTTTCCTTTGTCAGTAGCTTACGTAATCATGTACACACATAGTGATACTTTGCACTGTAGGTATCGTTTTTAGATTCATGTATAACTTCTATGTTGTAAGTTTGTTGTATTTTTTGTATGTTTGTTGTAAGTGGACCCCAGGAAGCGTAGCTGCCACATTAATTGTAGCTAATAGGGATCCGAATAAACGAATAAACCTGGAATCACAGAAGGGGATGAACGTCAACTAGATGTTCCGGCTTTTAGGCAGAGTAGCACTACTGCTGCAGTAGTACTAAAGGAAAAACAAGAGATGCTCCAGCTTCCTTCACACAAGCTGATTCAGGATGTACTGATAGGTGGAACTCAAGTCACGATAAGCTTGAGCGCTACCTTGAACACATGCTACTGTTTTCTCAGCACTTACAGACTTAAGTATTAAGAGGAACATTTAGGCAAGGCAAGGCAAGTTTATTTGTATAGCACAATTTAACAACAAGGTAATTCAAAGTGCTTTACATAAAACATAAAAGCAACAGGGAAATACGTAAAAATTTAAAAGCAACATAAAATTTAATAAAAGTTACAGTGTTACAATCAGGGTTAAAAGA
>NC_060161.1:28162428-28162574 GCF_021292245.1 Micropterus dolomieu | reverse complement strand
CACTTTTATTTATGGTATTATAAATGATAGTTCTCTCTCCAGCCCTGCTCACTTCCTCTGCCATGAAAGCAAGCAGAGGAAGTGAGCAGGGCTGGAGAGAGAACTATCATTTATAATACCATAAATAAAAGTGTACAGCATTTCCG
>NC_060161.1:28060975-28162408 GCF_021292245.1 Micropterus dolomieu | reverse complement strand
TCCATGTGGCCTCACACACAAAGTCAACAGTGAAAGGAATGCTATCCATCTGACGAGAAAGCAGCGGACAGTACAGCAGGTAAGATATGATAACATTAGCAAGTTAGCTATATTAGGCTAACTGTTGCTGACATGCATGAGTTACGTTACTGTTGGAACATGCAGGTTTTAAATGCTGCTATTAACTCCACTGTGGGCTGTGTGTGTAAACTGTAAAGATAAGGTGTAGAAGCTGTGTTTCTGGGTAATAGCACCATGCTGGGCAGGTGACAGGTGTGTGTTTACAGTGTTTGTGTGCTCTGAAAAACATAACAGCGCAGTTAAGTCTCAGCCGGCAGACCTAGAATGGTATTACTACACACATATGAATGTAACTTTGAGGCCTGATAGACATCTGCTAATCAGAAACACTTAACACTACCTGCATCACTGCCGATGTCATTTGACCAGGGAGTGGTCATAGCCATAGATAGCTATGGATATATAGAAATCATAGAAATTAAAACTGAAACTGTAAATTAATAAATAAAATGTGAATAAATGTTTAAACATGTTTAATAAAATAATGTTTTTTATTAATAGTAGCACTTTGAAATCCATTATTGGTCTATTTTGACTTTGTGGGTTTTCTGATGCAGCGGAAACACAAATATATTCAATATAGAATATACTAAATGAAAAGTTAAAATCTTCACCAATAAAAACACCCATGATCAATTCAATACACTCATATTTTGCTGCTTAAGCTTTACTTGGTCGGTACGCTAGCAAACCTTAGTTAGATATTGCTGTATCCAGTTATGTCATGTCAGTTTGCTGACTTATGATTCTTCCTTTACTTGAGCTACAGTTACACTATGCTTTACCATTTACCAAAATGTAACTGTTGCTTTTTCCTGACTCCTGAGTTCAGTTCCTGAGGCCAGGGTTTGGTCAGTCAGAGAAAGTACTCTTCTTACATACACACTCCTCTTAATAAGTAGCTGTGTGTTTGTTTGATCTAAAATTATTACTGCTGTGTGAACATTTTGGGCAGGTACCATCAGTAACAATACCGAGAAACTTGCAACAGCATATTCATCAAGCTGCCAAATATAGGATTTTCTGACTTGTCTCACTTCTTTGCCTATTAGGAACGTCATTCATCCATCCACAGTGCCCTGAAATGATGCATCACTTCTCTAGAAAACATGTTTTGTAATGAATGGAGGAAAACTGAATGTGACATTTTCAATGGTAACCAAGTCTGTTTGTGTGTGTGTGTGATCGTGTGTACACAAACTTGGCCCTTTCAATCCATTACAGCAAATTAAAACAAAATACCAGTAAGGTCCGATAATTTTCCTGCCATCATTCATTCTCATTTTGGATACTCAAACATACACACATGCCAAACAAATGCCATTTATCACCACTATCATACATCCTAATCTGTTTTACCCTTTCTGGGGCAACTCGAAATCAATAGGTTTTACAAATCCACTGCGCCTCAGAGCACCTCTCCTCCACCTGTAGCTGCACCTTTTCTGCTGTTGTACTCTTGTTGTCAATTGAAGAGACATGGTTTATTTATGTAAAGTTACAAAAACTGAATCTTATTGATTTTTTAACTGTAAAAAGGCATCAGTCAATCTTAACTTCAGTCACACTGGGCTGAATTTTGGGCTGAATCCAGATGCTTCGTTCATACATACAGAACTGTGGCACTCCTAAAATGTTAATTGCCAGTAAGCCAAGTCCTCAATATGAGAGGCTATGAGACTGAACCCAAGACCACAATCATGGCCATGGATAATGCCAAGGCCATTTGTGTATTATATCAAGTGTCACTAAAACATCCATCAATCCATCGTCAGCCGCTTATCCTGAGTACAGGGTTGTGGGGGGCTGGAGCCAATCCCAGCTGACATCGGGCGAAAGGCGGGGTACACACTGGACAGGTCGCCATTCCATCGCAGGTCACTAAAACAGAAAAATTAATTAATAATAAAGCTAAATTGTTGTAATTGATAATTTGCCTCACTATTGGCATATCTCTACATCGTCACATCCATATTGCCGTAAAATATGAATAATCTTCTAAGAGAAAAGTGCACTAGAGAACCTTATGACTTATTTAGTTTTATGTAATTAATTCATGTTTTTTGTTCAGGTTTATAAAAGACATGTTAAATCATACTATTTACATTATTTACAGTTAAGTACAGAACCTATTTTAAACTGTTAATGGGAACAAGAAATAAATTTCATTTGCGTTACATTTGCAGATGCTTTTATTTTGAAGTGGTTAGAAAGTAACCTGCCTGTTGTTTTGTCATAAACTGTAGTGATAATGTGTTAACGTGAGATGTTGGGTTTTGCTCTGTTAACATACTGGACAGTAAAATGTTCTATTTGAATGGCACAACTGTATACTTTGGTTAATATTTGAAGCTTCACTACACAACAATCCCTTGCTGACTTGATAAAATGTCTAGTTGGGCATCCCTTGGCTCTCAGGGCTTCATGTGTATGGAGATGTCCAAACATTTTGATCAGCCTTGGAGGAAGTTACAACCTTTCAGTCAGTGCCCAGGGAATCACATTTCTCATGGCAACCAGCAGCGCTTGTAGAAGCAGCAGCCGGTAGCTCCGTCAATCTTTGCTACACTTTTTTATCATCTGGTTTTTCCGGCTTTATTGCCAAAATACGTATTGCCTAATAATATTATTATTATTATTATTATTATTATTATTAATAATAATAATGCATTACATTTATATAGCACTTTATAATGGAAACTCAAAGCGCTTCACAGTGAAGTGGGGGGGACACACCTCAACCGCAATTGTTTGCATCCACCAGACATTTTCTGCACAATGCATAGCATCCACCTGTGTGATGCATGGCAGCCATTTAGCACCAGAACGCTCACCACACATCAGCTTGAGGCAGAGAGGGAGGGAAACATTGAGCCAATTACTATGAGGGATGATTAGATGGCCAGATGGTGAAAGCCAGGTTGGGAATTTTGCCATGACACTGGGGAACCCCCTACTCTTTGCGACAAGTGCCACGGGATCTTTAATGACCACATGTTCGCTACATGTATGTGTATGTGACAAATAAAGTATGTTTACAATGAGTAAGGACCTCGGTTTAACGTCTCATCCGAAGGACAGCATCTCCTACAGCACAGTGTCCCCCGTCACTGCGGCATTGGGATCTTATTATTAGGAGCAGAGGGAAGATTGCCCCCTACTGGCCCACCAACAACTTTTCATCCAGGTCCATCCAGGTACTGGCCAAGCCTAAACCTGCTTAGCTTCGGTCATTCAGCAGTAGCAGGGTTTACATTGGTATGGCTGCCTATGACAAAAATCTATCATTGGAAAAGGAAGACGGGGTTTTTGGATAAAGAGCTGGAGACCATGATCCACCACAAAGGTGAGGTGGCCACTCAGAGGAGAGAGCAGGGAAAGGAGCCATGTTGGCCCAGCTTGGACTTAAGGTTGCTCATAAAGGTCAGGACAAAGTGTGATTCATGTTGTCCAAGCAAAGGAAATCAGAGACTGTTGTGCCAACACCAGGATCAAGCACTCGGCAGGCGGTCAGTGTACCGAGCTGTCAGCGCAAGACTCCAGCAGTATGAGAGGAGGCGGTTTGACTTCAGTGATGCTTGGTGCTCAAACACAGTAAAGATGGACACTGTTTCCCGAATGTCAGATTTTTAATTTGAATTATAGGGTTGTAACTCAGCAGTTTGGGAACATTTTGGATATCCAGTTGACTTAAGGGATGGTACACTTTGTCGTAAATGTTTCTGTTTCACAAAACTTCCTCAGGTGGCAGGCAACACTTCAAATATGCAAGCGCATATCAGAAGACATCATCTCAACATTGATCTTAGTGGCGCATCCCTGCGCTGAAGGGTACCTTTAGCGTCAAATAATTACGCTCTGTCGCGCTGTCTGAAAGCGTCAGTTATGACGCACTGAAAAAATTTCTACAGCAGTCAGGGTTTTCATGGCACTGGATATGCACCCTTTTGCCGACTGCATTTCAGACAAACGGTGTTGCTGTTGTTCATTGAAGTGAATGGAACTTTCTTCACAAAAGCAAAGGACATTGCTAATCATTTCAGTAATCATTTTGCAGATAAGGTTGATAAGTTAAGGAACGAAATGCACTCCCCTAGTGGGAGTTGTATATCATCTCGAATAATAACCAACTTTAGCATGAATAACAAATCATGCTTTTTGAGTTTCAATCTCTAGAAGTTGTTAGGGTGTAAAAACTACTTGACAACCTAAATATTGATAAACCAGCTGGTATAGATACTCTACATGGGCAGTTGATTAATATTGTTTCAAATATTATATCATTGCCAATATTTCAAATTTTTTATTTGAGTTTAAAGGAGGGGTTATTCCCCAAGGTTTGGAAATCTGCCATGGTTTTACCTCTTCAGATAAACAAACGTGAGAGTTTCTCAGCTGCCAACAGTAGACCCATCAGTATTCTTCCAATTTTGAGCAAACTAATTGAAAAAGTTGTTCTTGAACAGCTACTACATTATTTTTCATTTAATGATTTAAATTCTTATTGTCAGCATGCATATAAGGCTGATGCAAAGCTCTGACAGATATGACAGATGATGTTTGGAACTGTATTACTTGACTTTAGCGCTGCATTTGATATTGTAGACCATGGGTAATTATTAAACAAGTTATCTATATATATATATTTAGTCCATTAGCCATCAACTGGATGAATAGTTATTTATTAAATAGGAAGCAGTATGTGTTTTTTAATGGTAGTTTTTCCTTTCCTAAAGCTTTACAGTGTGGAGTGCCACAGGGGAGTTGCCTTGGGCCTTTACTCTTCTCTATATTTATTAATGACTTGCCATATGTTTTGAATAATTGTAGTGCCACTTTATTTAAAAACTGTTGTATTTTTTGTATGTTTGTTGTAAGTGGACCCCAGGAAGCGTAGCTGCCACATTAATTGTAGCTAATAGGGATCCGAATAAACGAATAAACCTGGCATCACAGAAGGGGATGAACGTCAACTAGATGTTCCGGCTTTTAGGCAGAGTAGCACTACTGCTGCAGTAGTACTAAAGGAAAAACAAGAGATGCTCCAGCTTCCTTCACACAAGCTGATTCAGGATGTACTGATAGGTGGAACTCAAGTCACGATAAGCTTGAGCGCTACCTTGAACACATGCTACTGTTTTCTCAGCACTTACAGACTTAAGTATTAAGAGGAACATTTAGGCAAGGCAAGTTTATTTGTATAGCACAATTTAACAACAAGGTAATTCAAAGTGCTTTACATAAAACATAAAAGCAACAGGGAAATACGTAAAAATTTAAAAGCAACATAAAATTTAATAAAAGTTACAGTGTTACAATCAGGGTTAAAAGAGTTAAATGGAAAATAATAAAAAGCTAAAAACAAAGAAAAAGGAAAACAGGACAGTAAGAGTTACAGTGCAGTGTAAGTTATCAGTAAAAAGAAAAATCTTAAATATTTAATTAAAAGTAATGGTAAAAAGAAAAGTCTTCAGTTTTAATTTAAATGAACTGACTGTTTCAGCAGACCTGCAGTTATCTGGGAGTTTGTTCCAAATATACGGAGCATAATAACTGAACGCTGCTTCTTCTTGTTTAGTTTTGACTCTGGGGACAGAAAGCAGACCTGCCCCAGACGACCTGAGAGGTCTGGATGGTTCGTAATGAAGCAGAAGATCAGAAATGTATTTTGGCCCTAAACCATTTAGTGCTTTATAAACTAACAGCATACATACAGGACATACAGGAAGCCAATGTAAAGACCTCAGAACTGGAGTGATTTGATTCACCTTTTTGGTCTTAAGGACATTGTTACTCTGATGCAGATGTAAAAATATCACTGAAAATGGTGACAACTCTGTTGAGCACTGACCAGCTGCCAATAGTTTCAATGATAATGCCACTTGTACATACAATCACGGCATCCATGTAGCAGAGTGACTCAGATTTAGTAGTTTTGAAAATGTCAAATCTGCCATTGCATTGAACTTAACTCAACACTTCAACATTCAGTTTCTTCATGTGAGCTCTGCATTTGACCCACGTTTTACATCTCTGCCCTTTCTGGATTAGACCACTCGTGTCAAGCTCTTCAACAGCCTATCTGAGAATATTCTGTATGATCATCCCCCACAGGTACTTGAAAATAGTTTTAAACTGAATTAATTTAATAAAATCAATATAATCAATACAGTTTATTTCCAAGGCCCTGAAACCTGTAATCCATCATACTGACAAAAAGCTGTGCAAAGCGCTGTACAATCACTATTATTTTAATTGAATTTCAGCATTTAACTAAAATTAAACAGATTATAAAATCTTTAACAATCACAAATGTTCATTTGTGTTTGCTCATTTCATGAATATCATTTTCCTGGATTTGTATATTTGTCTGATATTTTAATTGTAATAATAACTAATAACATTATATTGCAACTTTTTTGTAGATTTGTGTTTGTCAGGCCCAGGGCTCAGAAGAGGGGACAGAGGAACAGTCAGAAAAGGCATCCAGCAGCAATGGTCCACCAGCCAAAAGAGCACCAGTCACTAAACTGTTTGGAAACCCAAGCCTTTTTCCTCAAGTGGAAGAGGAGGTGCAGCAATGCAAGGCAGTGCAGAGCATCCCAGTGGAGCCAAACCACCCAACCTGGTGAAAGGACAGTGAGAGCCAGGGTCCCCATCTAGCCAAGTTAGCTAAACACTACGTTGGAGTCAGTGAGAGGGTTTTCTCAGCAACCTCTCTGAGAATTTGGACATGATGGTGTTCTTGAAGACTAACTACAACCTTAATTGAAGCATTTCCACAAATATGTGTGGTTAACTGAATGCACCAACCATTGTTTATTTTGTGACAGGTCTTCAGTGAAGTTTTTAAATGTAATAATTATTTTTGATTACTTGCACTATAGTCTTGAGAATAGTTTTATTATATATTTTTTTTAATTAAATTTTTGTCTTGACTCTAGTAAAATATATTTTTATTGTCTAAATTTAGTTTATTGTTAGATTTTGTTTCTAAACTTTAGTGTTCAAAATTGTTAGATTGTTGTTTCTTCTACCTCTCTGTTTTGCGCGTTCACGGCTAGGGGTAGGGTGTCCTGATTCTTGTTGCAATAAAGGGGTAGGGTGAAGGGCTACATAGACCCCGAAATGGAGATTTTTCAAAGGCACACTCCAAACGAAGGGCTACAAGAAAGTTCCCAGAATACAAGTTCTTCGTATAATTTATGAAGGGGCAAGGGGTGAAATGGGATTGAGCCTTAAACTTTGTTGCAATATCGCAGACATCTGGGGCAAGTAGTGGACTGCTGTGTGTGTGTTGAACCACGTAAAAGCAATGATTTCTCTCTCTCTCTTATTATTTATTTATCTCTGCCGGTTGTGATCTGTATCAGATCTGTATCAGATCGCATTATAATGCCAGATGTAAATGGGGCGTGAGACCCCCACAAAGCTCAGATTATAACTCGAACATTGTTTGTGTGTGTGTGATATCTGTGCAAAGGAATCTGACGTCATACCGTTGTATAGGTTCATTATATCACTACTATGAACCAATCAGATTGCTTGATTTGAGCTACCCGTTTTATAAATAACTATATATTTTATTTTATTTTATTTCATATGTTACAATGTTTTAATATACACATAGTGTAGCTTGAAGGGACTGAAAAGTTTGTTTTGTTATACAATCTTGTGCTGTGTAATGACAAATAAATAACCTTGTACTTTCTAATGCATTTTAGGTAGCTAAATAAATACAAAAAGCATTTATTTCCCTTTTAGAAGTAAAAGTCATCAAACATTGCAAACAGTTTGCTAACTTATGGTGTGTTTGACAATGTCCCATCTGAAATACTGTTGGGTCCTCTGGTCAGTAACGGGAGGGCAGAATACTTTCCAGCTGGCACAATAATACAATACAATATTTCCTACACACATATATATGTATACATATATCTTTACCTCACGGTGAGAGCTTGAAGTTGCCCTGACAAAAAAAATATATAAAGATCTGCGCTGTACACACAATGACACTATAACCTTTGATGTTTTAATTATCTAACATGTGGCTGATATACTGGAGGGCTTCAGAGTACTTTGGACAGAGGATTGTGGTTCTCCAAAAGTTCATAAAGTAGTTCACTCCCACAACTCACATGCTGCCCTGTTTAGCAAACCAAAACAGATTTTGGGGCTGTGTGTACACACACACACACACACACACACGCACACACACACACACACACACACCACTAAAGCATGTTTTTATTCCCACTTTCCTTAATTCGTATCAAATTAAATTTTTTACTGTTTTTGTTTGTTATAAAATATTGGATACTGTTGTTTTGGAAATAGCAAATAAATTGTTGTTGTTATTGTTTAGAAACACAGAAATGATTCTTATGTATTATTGTAAAGTACCTATGGCTGCTTTTCAGCTTATTGAGAATTACAAGAACCTTTCAATCCAGTCACAAGCCGGTGTCCATCAAGTCAAAGTGTCCCTCACTGTCACACTTTTTTTTCTATTTGAGCTTTTACTTCACAACTTAAAATGTAAGGTTTTATGATTGCTGTGATATTAAAATTATGATACCTCTCTTACTATATGTAGAGAATAAACCTTGTGAAAAGAACAGAGGAGGAAATAAGGTCACCGTGCGTATTTGAATGTATTTGAGTGAGTAAGTGAGGAAATTATAACTGTTATGATGCTAAAAGGACTCTTAGCAGGATAAAGAAAAAAATGTGGAAATGGCTTCCCTCTTTCACACTGAGCTGGTGAGACAATGAGACTGTTACTCACACAAACCACACACACACACACACACACGCATGCAAAAGTAGCATCAGATAAGCTATCAGTTAACGACTGAATTTGAAAGTAATGACATTTCACTCCCCATACCTTCTCCCTATTACAAGCTAATGTAAACGAATTATGTCCCCAAGCACTTAACCGACTGTAACATTCTTATCACAATACACACATGTGGGGTCGTTTATTATTTACATCTGGGCTTTTTTTAGTGTGCATGTTTCTTTACAACTTTGCAATGTCCTTGTTTTACCCAGAACAATTTTAGCGCTACTGTAAAAATAATGCCTTGGTGATGCTCGTCTCTCTGAAGTGTCTTGTTTGTGTTATTTCAGATATCAGATTTCCTGCTCCATTATTCAGTGAGAATAGAAATGGCTGTTTTAAAAAATGTAAGGTTTTTTGTAGTGCATCTCATCAGCCAGAATGAGCACAGATAAAAACATCACTGATAACTTTCTTTCTTTCTATTCTCTCTTAAGATATAAAATGAAGATGCAAAAAAAAAGTGACTTCAAAGGATTGTGTGAGTACAAATACAAAAAGGCAGAAGTCTGAAAGAGGATGCTGAACAAGGAAGGACCGTGGAATCATTAAAAACTAAAGGGTTTATCACCCTGGGAACAGGAATTTTCTCAGTAAAATCCAGCATTTAGAGTTTCAAATATTTATTGACTAATAGTTTGGCGTAATGGTGGCTTGTGGACTGCTGAGAATGAAGGTTCATCCTCTGGTGATCATGAATGTACTCAGTAAATTTCTGGTTTACAGGCTGAAATTTTGGCACAATGTTGGTGCTACAGGAAAAAGATAGGAGGCTGCTACAAATGTGAAAAAGTATTCATTCTCTGGGACCATGAATATGCATACTGCCATTAGCTTTTTAGAAACATTGTTTTGTTTCAAGTGTTTGTTAATGAGAAACTTCAACCATTCTGAAAAACTTCAGATTCAATCCAATAGAAATGTTTTTATAATTCTTTCCACAATATCTGCTACAGTATGACTGAGGTTGTGGAAAATTAACAGTGGCATGGTTAGGTCTAGGCAAGAACAACAAGTCGATTGATTCAATAAAAAGGTGGCATTTAATTGCAAGTGCACCACCCCAACCTCTACACCCTGACTTGACCGGAATTGTCCGATATAACATTTCTAAGACACTGGGATGAAGATTTTGACCTGATTGCAGACAAAAGGTAAGACTTTCACAATGAGGATTATCTTCTTGGTACCATGATTATTCATACCTGATATTCTAGTAATCTATCCAGTACAGGCCATTACAATAAAACTATGATTATTTTTCCTAGTAAAATGGATGGCATTGAATTTTTCAGCTGTATGCTAAGTAAAGTGTAGTTGTTTCAATAAGAAATATGTATTTCAGCCACTTGTACCACTTTCCCATCGTTTCAGTCACTACCGAAAGGCCACTTAAAGCTCATGACCATAGGAAGGTCTGGAACGTAGATTGAGTGGTAAATTGAAAGCTTGGTCTTCCGGCTCAGCTCCTTTATCACAATAGTCCTTCATAGAGTGGCTGCGCTCACCCTTAGAGACCGGGTAAGTAGCTCAGAGAAGAGCCACTGCTCCTTCGAGTCAAAAGGAGCAAGCTGAAGTGATATCTGATCAGGGTGTCTCCTGACTGCCTTCCTTTGAAAGTTTTCAAGGCACATCCACCGAGACACCAGAGTAGGACCAGAACGCACTGGAAAGATCATATCTCTTCTGGCTTGGGAATGCCTTAGGATCCCCCGGGAGGAGCTGAAAATCATTGCTAGGGAGAGGGACGTTAGGACTACCTTACCTCACTGATTCCTTGATCAAGCTGCTGGTGTTTGTTACTTTAGAAAACTTTACTGCCATCGGCCCTTTCTAGTACAACCAAGGCACTGAAGAAATTTAGGCGCTGAGGGGAAATCTTTCAGCTAAAGCAAACATGCAAATTTCAGTACAGACATTTAAATAATCCTCTTTTGTAATACACTGTTCAGGAAAGGATGTCATGTTAAGCGACCGAGGGATATGTATAGCATTTGTCAAATATTACACACAGGAATAGCATCCTATTAAGAACATGCTGTTCTTATTAATGAAGACTACAGTTGTAGCAGCTTGAGCTGTACCCAGTAGATGTCTTCCCCCGAAGTTGGAAATGGAATCACACCCTTGCATCACAGAGCCGAATAAAACAGTGGGGTGCTCAGTGGAGCTCAGACACTAAAATGATTGGAGTAGAATAGTGTGTATGCACACAGCCCAGGTCCACAAAAGTGGTTCAAACACTGGCTCACTGTTTCCTAAGCACTGTTTCGACTAGAAGCCTGTGAGTTTATGTACACAGATGGAGACCAGCCAGAAAACATTTTTAATTTGACAGCTGTGAGACTGTATCATCAGTTTATTTCACTGACTCTTTTTACCACTCTGAATGGCTATCTGGCTCTCCACTTAAACAATATATTGTACAGAGCTTCAGGATTAAGACAAAGTCAAACTATTTCCTGCTGCAGAGCCCATTGACGGAGAAAATGTAAATCCAGGCTAACTCAAAATTGGATTGTTTAGTCTCAAGCTCTGTTTGCCCAGGACTAGTATTATCAAATTCCAGAATCCCCTCAAATGTCCCTTTAAGGAGCAAAAACATAAAGATTGACATTTCATTCTTCTACTTAGAAATGCATGATTTTTTCTCCCTACCTCCTGTTACAAATAATGGAGCAGTGGAGGGGGCTATCGAGTAAGTTGAGAGTTGAAGTGTGAGGGATACTTCTCACAAGCACAGAGTGGCACACTAAAAATGGGCCAAACAACAGAAAAGCAAAGGACATTGTTGGCTCCTGTTTTTCAACAGGATTGTGATCTCTCAAACACTCAAATCTAAACATTCACTATTTCACAAACAGAAGATGTTTTGGAAGCTTGTGAATATGTTCTAAAACAGAGTAAGCAGAGAAACTAAGACTAGCGTGTCTCACCAGGCATCGTCAAGCACAACCAGCGAAACAACAGCACAAAGCAGACTGAATGTGGGGACTATGTGATTGTTTCCCGTGGTGATTTTCTGAGTATATGAAAGAACTCTTCTAAGCTGCAATGCTCTTGTGCAATATGATGAAATTAATCCCATTTGTGTGTAAAAACTTTATGCTTTTAAAATGTAAGCTTCTTATCCATTGCTGGTGGAGCAGGCCCAGAGTGATTCCTTCTGTCTGTGGAAGTTCCTTTAATACACTGAATAAATAGGATGTCTGTCACTGCAATAGGAAAAACATATGTCCTTTAAAGTAGGTTGTAGCTACGGTTTGGTAGGCTAATTGTCATTTTTTGAGCTGGTTTATTGTTTCACCCATAAGTGAGGTGGCTGATACATTGCTTGACTTCAGCTATATGTCATTACAGTTTTTTTTACATTTAGAACAGTTAGACTGCAGACAGCTTTCAATGTAGCTGGTTTGTACATTTGGTTAATTCCCCAGCAAACGTTAGCTGTGCTTATATGAAACCTAAAGAATGAGAGACTGTGGACACAGCAGATAAAAACAACACTTTCTACATGTTTATACTCATTTAACAGATCTATTGATAAAGTATCTTTTTACTTGCGATGGTTTTATTGCACGCACTTAAAGTAATGAGCCCTGCTGTCGTGAACTCGAGTAGTTTGGAGCTAACATTACCCACACTTCACTTCATCGTCTCCACCACGGCTGCGATCTCTGTTGGCCGCAGTGTGTGTGTGTGTAGGAGCAGGCAGAGACTGCAGCCTGGTAAGAAACAGTTCATCTCCCGGCCCGTTTAATACCGCGTTTAGGTGCCCATCACTAAATAATATTAGTTGTTCTTTTTTATTCATCGTGTTTGAATCAGGAGGAAGATTGTAGGAGATTTTAAGCACTCCCAACGTGCCATCTCTCGTCTAAAGAATACATTTTACATGCTGAGGAGTCTGCTGAAGATGTGTCAACAGATGACAATAGATATTAGTTCAGCTACAGCCACAGGAGCAGATGTGATCCCCTCCATTGGCTGAAGTATTTTTCTGCGTTGTTTGTTATGCTTTAAAGCACAGGTTTTAGGTCTGGACAACACCTGATTTTATTTTGTGCCATTAGACAGCTCACTGTTACAGTGCCTTTTGCAGCACAGAAAACATATGGTATATATCGCACAATCGCCCCCAAAGCAACCCGTTCTCACTCCCAGCTCGTCACATATGGACGCATGTTCAAGACCCATCAGCGTCAGTTTGTAACGCACTGGTGATCCCCATAGTTTAACGCAGTTGGGAAGCCCAGTAGCGTCAATTTTGGATGGTAAAGGTACAATATTTAACAGAAGAGCCAGAGTCAGTTGGTTAGGGAGGATGGAGACTTTCAGTTAGGAGTTTCGCATATGAAACAAAAAGTCAACGTTAAATATTTTTATTAAAGTTTATTTGCTTAACTTACGCAAGTAACGTTGCTTAACTTATGTATTGACTGACGTACGTAGTTATTTTAACCCAAACCATGATCTTTTCCTAACCCTAACGAAGTACTTTTGTTGCCTAAACCTAACCAAACTGCAATGTTTCACAAGTCAAACATCGTGCCGACACCAAATATGTGAAAATTGGGCCCTGGTAAAAAAATACCAAAATGATCCTACATTACAATCAATTGCAATTACAAACCCACAGTCTACATTATTGCACTGTGTATGTAAAAGGCTCAAAAAGTCCACGAGAGACCCTTCAAACATTTTCTGTGTCAGTCAAGAAATCACTGGTAGTGGGCCAATGTCTAACACCCACACAAGAATGTACAGCTGAGTCGGAGATGGAAGAAGGAGGAATGGATGTAGAGGAAGAATGGGAAGAAGTGTTTACTCCATGACAGTAAAAGGTTAACTGTAAATATATTCATGTGGCTTCCACTACTTAATAATTCCTTGTATAAAATGTAACAGCAGAACAAAGTTGCTGACAAGAATAAACAGACTTCATTTATTTAAATCTTGTCTGTTCAGGACCAATGACACTCGAATGCACACACCTGGTAAATATAACTCCACGATTTGATTAGGACTAATCAAATACAGCATAACACTAATCCAGAACCCCACTACCAGCATACGCTTGTAAAAGCCACATGTTTATTTACATGGAGCGGTTGTGGGTCACAGCTGGAATACATTAATAATTGTACATCTTGTCTGCAATAATCTGTAATATCTGCAATATCTGTAAGATACAATGTCAATTTGAATATTATTATGATACATACAACAAATAAGGCTTCCAGTTGAGTGAATCATGTGACAGATACAAACTAAATAAGAAACACAAATAATGACAAGCTACTGCTCAGCCAAATAAACTCTGAGGCAGCGGGCATCCCTGAATCCTAATTTACTCTTATATATACACAAAACAATTGTACGATGCATATTCATTATCTCTTTTAGTCAAATATGAATGCAGTTGGGATGTATTTCTCTGAAAGTCGGTCAGGATTTCACTTGTTTTAATTTTGCCAGTATAAGAGTTTAAAAAGTTGTCTTTGATGCTTCATCGTAAGATGCTGACACATCATTACTATCTGTTTGGCAAAAATACTTTAACATTTAAAACAAACCACAAACACTTAAATATTCATAATCTGGTGTAAGTTATTAACCAACTATTTGAAATCCTGTCATGTGATGTCAGTAATCTACACACAGTATGCTGATTTTTACCAACCTGACCTATCAGTAATGGTTTACATCAAAGTTCACATTTCTATGGATAGGATCCTCGCTCAATGACAGTCTGAATTTCATCATTAGGATTTGATTCCTCACCTCCACCTCCTGTTTTCAGAGATCAGTCTCTCCTTGACATCAAGATTTATTTTAAGTGCATAAATTAGAAGGATTGTGTTAGTTTTGTGATTCAATCTGATAAGACATCTGTATGTTTCTCATACAAAAAAAATCTTCCCTGGAGCAGCTGTGATTCAGTGCATGCAAATAAAACATGAGTGTATCTGAGAGGCAGAGAGATCGAGAGGGTGAGTGATGGTGAGAGACAGAGAGATGAGATGAGTTGTGAAGGGGATACAGGTGCAGAAATGCCTCACTGTGATCCCTAATTCTCTATCTGGAACAAACACAGACACTCCAATCCAAAAGCAGAGAGCGTGCCCAGCTCCGGCGGAACAAAACCCAAAAACTTAATGAATTTACAGCCGGTCTGACAGATATGAAGACGGGACAATCGCTCAATGTCAAAGTAGTGCAGGCTTGATATTTAAGCTGTGGAAAAGGGCACAGAAACAGTGTATAAACAAGCTCAAGGGTCTGAGCATAATTACACATATTATGTACATTAACATAAGAATACAACATTTGGTGGATATTTTGATCCAAAGCTGCTCACAGCATTGTTATTGTGTTGTATAGCATCAGGAGGACTGACTGTGGCAGGAATATTGATTTTACGAAATGACGGTGTTGGCAACAGTTCAGTCAATTTACCATTACAAAACATCGATAGGTTTGAAGTAATCACAAGGCTCCTTTTTAAGTTAGGGCTGAAATAATTAACTTCAATCAAAAGAAAATGTATTTATTATAAACACTTTTGATAGTTAAATGAATTGGATATTTTGGGTAATACTGGTACACTTTATTCACTTCACAGGGGAAACAGACATCCAAGCTCAGAACCTCTAAAGTTCACCACATAATCACTATACATAAATATATATATATATATATATATATTTTTTTTTTTTTTTTGTTGTTTGTTTTGTTTTGTTTTTTTTTTTATTAATTTTTTTTGCAGTTTATTGTCTAAACGAGTGGTTCCCTAACCTTTAAAGCAAGATGTTTTCCTTTGTTATTTGAGACACCCTCAGACTTATCTTGGGCCCCCTTGAGAGATAATGACCCTAAGGTTAGGAAACACTCTGTGGGGGCAGACAGTCTGTGACAGTGTGGAAAACAGACTTTTGTGTTCATCAAAGGCTGCTTAATGAACTGCTATGACTGTTCAGAGTCAGGTGCAGAGGGTTGAATGAAGCAGGTGCAGAGGCTGATTGAGGTAGTAACTGAGGATTATGAGGGATGCAGTCGTGCTCTTCCTGTGTCTTTGTTGCATATTTAAATCATTTTCTCATTTATAGTATACTGTATACTGATGAAAAAAGCTCACATTTCAAATCCAGTGATGAATCAAATTAATCATTAAAGCAGCTCTAATCAATATTTTTATCTTACGGCAGAACCTAAAGACAATTGTCACCCACTGTGTAGTTTCTCTCAACTCTATTTAAATTTGAGTATCTTTCTGCTTGTTGTTTTAGGTGTTATGGTCTTACTGTTAAACATTCTTATAAATAAACCTATACTCTACACTTCCTTCCCATCACAAAAGGGCAGACAAAGTCATCAAAATGCATCAAGTTAAACTTTCCATTTTGGTTTTTCTTTCTCCAAGCCCCAATTCCAGGTCCAATAAAAAATAATGTTTCACCGTATAAATGTGTGTTTTGTAGCTGTAGGTATTTCGAGCTACATTTAAGGTATTTTGGAGGGTATAATGTTCCAGCAGATAAACATGCTTGTCAGATAGCTTATCAAAGCAAAAACTGCATCACTGTAATTGAGATAAGCTCCCCTGCCATCAGTATTCATTCCCTCCAGTTATAGACCTACCAAACAAGTCTGAATGAAAACAGATTGCAGGGGCGCACACAACGACATACACACATCAACACACACATACACACGTACGCAGTTTTATACCACCCAGAGCAGTTTTAGTCTGCAGTAGACTAAATGCAGCACTGAAGTCACTGGAGTGATGCCTGGCCCACTCAGCTCCATTTTAACGCCTGTAGTCATTTGTTAGTGAGTGTGTTTTGTGTGTGTTTGTGTTTGTGGCACAGGAATAGAAAGGTATTAAAAATCCTCCAAACTGAGTTCCCCGCTCCTGCCAGAGGGAATTAAGGTGCATTGCTGTTCACTGAGTTCTGATGGCTGCGTTGCTTCGTTAATCTCGTAAAAGAATAAAAAAGTCGTTATCCTGAACACTGAAGGCCCTTGTGCCTTTTCTTCATTTATAGATGCAGTGATGGGTTGGGCTAGAATAAGTGTAAGGGTACAGTTAAAGCCCCTTTACACAATTATGAGAGAAATGTGGTGAAGTCTTTGGTCATCAATCAAAAACAGTGTTCTTTAATTGTCCACTGACAACAGATTTAGAGCTCAGGAAAACAGCATGACACAGATTATGACCAAGACTTTGCAGTGACAGTGAACATGTGAATTTATTGTTATTGCATAGTCTGGAGGTGCAATTTAACTATGGTTTCATTTTTGACTTCATAAATAACTAATACCTGTGGGGGTAAATGGTCTGTAATTGTATAGCACCTTTCTAGTCTTCCGACTACTCAAAGCGCTTTTACACTACGTCACATTCATTCATTCACACACTGATGGCAGAGGCCAAAGTACCACCTGCTCATCTGAACGTGAAGTACTTTGCCCAAAGACACTTTGACATGCTGGAGGAGCTGAGGATCAAACCACCAATCTTCTGATTGGAAGGCAACCCGCTCTAGCTCCTGAGCCACAACTACCCCTACGTGTATAACTGAAACATACAGCATTATTATAGCCCATGCTCTGAATGAATTATGTTACTGTGAAAAAAAGACATTTATAGTCAGAGTTTTTGCAGAACATGCAAATTACTTAGTGACACATCAAACTGCCTTGGTGCTAGTGCTTTACTTAGTAAGCAGTCCTTAATGTTTCAGGATTTAATGAAGTGTCTGAAAGTGCTCAGCGTTCTGATTTCATTCCAAGTCCTGGAAGCCAAAATCATACAGCATCCATCAACGCATCCACTCATTTATGCATGTGTAACCAGCTACTCAATGGCTGGCCACATCTATAAAGGGATAACTACTAAATTTGCCTGTAAGTAATAAATATTCGAGGTATCTAGATGTTTGGAATTAAGCCAGATCAGAAGATTATAGGTTTGCTCTGCTCGCTGAAGCCAAAAATTTGAATTACAACGGTGAAAGAACAACACAAGGCACAGGAATAAGTTTAACTGCATGTATTAAATGCAATGCATAAGAAAGGTGAATAGCATTAATAAATAGTAGCAATTATGTACAGCAAAATAATAAAGTAGAAAAGTGAGATCCCACCCGTGGCCAAGTCTGAACAATCATTGTTGGTATCTTCACCTGAGGCCAAGTGGAAATGCTTGTTCAGTTTCCTGGGAAGTGATGAAAGCACAGCATTGTAAGTGGGCAATAGTTTGGTGATGGTCGATGGGTTGCAGGCTTGAGGTAGTTATTGCAAGCAAGGGTTATGCCACCAAAAATTAAATGTTATTTACTTGAAGATTATTTGTTCCATTACTTTTGCTCACCTAAGAATGCTGTGGTCTAATACAAACGGTGGTATGTCCTAAGTTGTTTAGCACATTCTAGATGTGAATACCAGGAAATAAAAGCTGAAATTCTGAACTCTTGTCTCATGCTCATCTTTTGATCTTAAACCCAAATGTCTTCAGTAAACAACAAAAACAAAGGAATTTGCCTTATCGTTCCAATACTTTTGGAGGGGACTGTACATTAATTAATTTTATACCTCCGTAACCACAGGTCTCTTTAATTTCAAACTCTGGTCATTTGTTCACCACGGGCCTCTGATGCCACGGCGGGGCCCCCAGGTTGGCTTGCGTGGTGCGAAGGGTGTGGCTGGCGCCGGGAGGCTTGGACCCCGCTTACTCTAGTTTTTATTGTTGTTATGGACAAGCAAGGTGATAATAAAATCTTCAAATGTACAATGCAATACAATTCCCACTGTGAGACATCCACCATTGTGTCCCTGAGCAAGACACTTAACCCCTAGCTGCTCCAGAGGCGTGCGACCTCTGACATGTATAGCAATTGTAAGTCGCTTTGGATAAAAGCGTCAGCTAAAATGAATAAATGTAAATGTAAATGCAACTGCAAAACTGTCTGCTTCTTTCTGAGATTGCTTTTTCCAAAAATTAGGCAATATTTCTCCAGTGGCAGCACCGTGATAAAAGTCCAACAGGTCCGACAGTTTGTCGGACTTAGCAACAGTAACTAAGGGTGGCATGGCTGTGATTGGCCAGCTGCATATTTGGGGTGTGGCTTAGCGAAGGGTCAATTGAGCTGTATGATGACATATTTTAAAATCATCGTTCAATACAGCTGTCTTACACAGTAACTTCAGCTATTTGTATTTATTTGTCCACTCCAAGAGGAAGCTAGCAACCATTTTGTAAGAGCAGAAGTCAGTGGCGACCAAGACCTCTTGGGTGAGAGGTGAAATGTCTTCATCTAGTTGCCTTTGAATTTAACCTTCCTTGGATATTACATGCAAGAACTCCTTAGTTGTCTGCCTCTGCTTCAGGAGCTTTGTTTCCAACCACCTCTCCTCCTGTCTTTGTCTGTGTCAGTTTAAGTCCTGTCTTACAGTTCCTACTGAGAAGGCACATTTCACACGTTAACAATTTTAAGTCATCTTCTGAATCGACTGGCATATCACAGGATCAACAGAGGTCGATCATTTACACTGGAGAGAGAGAAAAGGGAGGGTGGGGAGGTGACAGAGTCAATTGGTGATGAAGGATGAAGTGTGAAGTGTGAAGGGTGGAAAAAATGAAATAAAAATGGGAAAAATTAAAAAAGAAAAGACAGGGTGATTTGACTCACAATGTGAGTGGGGAGGAGAGGAGGGAAATTGAAAGCAAAAATAGGGGCAGAAAAACTAGGTAGGGGAGAGGGAGATGAACCCTGTTTAACAAAAAAGGTAGAAAGAGAATGACTCAGAAAGCAAGGGTGATGAGGGGGAAAGAGAAGAAAGAGGGAGATCAGGATAATGAGTGAGAAGGAGGAGGAACAGGGTGAAAAGCATGTTACATACATGCTAGCTCTGTTTCTATACTGTGTAGTATACTTAAGCTGTAAAACCTATGCTAATACAGTCTGATTACAGGATACTGGGCTTGTTTCAGAAGCAGTACATTTTCTTGAAATGTCCGTCCATCCTCAGAGAACTATGGCCTTAGACTGGGAGGTGCTGACTCTAATCCGACCGCTTCACACTCGACTGCAGATCACCCCGCTGCATGGTAAAAGGTCAAGGTCTGATGAAGCCAACAAAACCACGTCATCTGCAAAAAGCTCTTAAAACGTAAAACACAAAAACGCAGACTTAGTGGAGGATTGTTTGAGGTGAAGCCGCAACAAAAAAGATGGAAAACACACAATCCTGCATCATCATTAGTTTGAGAATGAGGGCGAGAGAACTCACAGAGATATGAATCTTCTTTAGCTATCCAGAGCATCTGGTAGCTGATAGCCTGAAAAAGGTTAATTTGATTTAGTCCGGCCATATTCATTACAGAGCAGCATTAAAATGATTCATAACGATTTGGTTTAATGTATCTGCAGTACTTTATTATAATAGGTTTGATAAGAAAGGAAAGAGAGGAGAAGGAGAGAAGAGAAGGAAAGACAGACAAGGGAGAAAAGTGGAGAGAAGAAACGCCTGTTCTCTTGATGGTTCATGAAATTAAATGTCACAATTGTAAAAATATGCTTATTATATTAAAATAAATATCTGGGGGACATGCCCTTATATGCGCAGAGTTCTGTTTTTTTTGTTGCAGTGTTGTCTGGTTGATTTATAATTTTTTTAATTTATTCAGCGATGAGTTTCACAGAGAGCAATGATCACATTCACAAAGTTACAAATTCACACCTGGAAGCTGTCCAGTACATCCACAGTGGGATCTGCTGATTAATATGTCAGTAAAGATGCGATAAAATAAAAAACACGACAGCTTCACAGCTTAACACTGCTGGCTTCCTTTGTGCAGCTACTTCACAGCACAACATGCTCCTTAAATTGATCTCTTTCCCATCCGATCAGACTATCTGATTTTCAGGTAATCAATGTGCAACAAGCTCATTTTTCACTACACGTCATACTTGAGACTGCAGGCGTATTTTTGTGCCAGAAGATGTCAGAGCCTAAGAAAGTGATGATAGATTGAAAGGAACTGAGGAGCTGTGCTGTGCCAAACATGTACAACTGGAACAACTACTGTGCAGGGACGCCAGGGCTTTGAAGCAGGGGGAGGAGCGAGAAAGATCAGAGAAATGAATGTGACAGTGCACCTGTGGTGATCATGGCTTGGAAGCCAACTTCAGCTAGGCCAGGTACTTGTGTTATGCAGGCACAGTACTGGGGGGGTGGCAGTAGCTCAGTCAGAAACGATTCGGTTGGAACCCGGACCGAAAGCCGGTTTGAGTCCAGCTTGGACCAGAGATATGTAGTGTGGACTGGTAGCTGGAGAGGTTCACCTCCTGGGCACTGCTGAAGGAGGCAAGCCCTTGAACCCCCAACTACTCAGGTCGCTGCTCCTTGCTCTGACATCTCTGCATGTGTGTGTTTTCCAGGCTTCTGTGTATAATACTAAACATTAACAGTGAAAAAACATAGACTTTCTATTTGCGGGATTAATAAAGTATGTCTTCTTCTTCTTGTAAAGAGTGCAGCCTGATTACCAATAGACCAATATGGGATTTTATTATTATTATTATTTTAAACTGTTGTATTTATTGCAGTATACCTTTATTTAACTAGGTAAATCCTACTGAGGTCAGAGACCCTACACTGACAAAAAACACAGCAGTGCTTTGAGCTCCATTAACAACAGCAATAGCTACATGCTCACAACAACAATGCCAACCCTGTCATGTTCAGCATTTTAGCATGTTAGCATGCTAAATACCTAATATTAGGTAACTTGTACTTCTCACAAAGTACAGCTAATACTGATGGGATTGTCATTGGTTTTGCAGGTGTTGGACAAACCCTGATGGTAGTGCTAGATAAACGTTAAGGGCTCACCAAAGTAATTATTTTTTCTGGGGAGAATGCACATCTGCACCACAATTTCATGCAATCCATCCGATAGATCTGCCTCAAAGTTTTGACCAAACATCACACAAACATTACCATGCTGGCTAAAAAGGAAGAAGCAGCCACCAGTGTCCCTCCTGTCACTTTGCTGCTTTTATTCCTTATGCCAGACTGGCACGTACTTTATCTTTTGGTTGATTGATGGATTTTATGAGTCCAGGCACCATCACAAGTACTGAGGCATTACCTTCAGATGTGGATCCAGATATGAGTATCATGACTCCCATCTCATCTATCACAGACCTAGTAGCCAGAAAAGTTGTCATCCAAACAACATTTTGGTTTTCACTGATTTAACCTACACATACTTCTTTCCCTGGTTTACTGCCTGTGTTAAATCCCAGTTTTCCCAGTTAGGGTTTTGATACATCTATAAATTAAGTATGAAGAATCACAAGACACTGGTTAAGGATTAAACATGGTTAATGTTTTTGTTTTGGGTTACAGGCTTTATTAATTATATAAGTGAGGAAAATAAACATTGTGTTTTCTAGAGGCTCACTGGACTATTTCTGCCAACCATGGCTGCCAGCATCAACTTTCTTAAATTATACATGAACTTGGGGAATTAAAATCTATCTGTTCTGAAACAATTACTCGATGTGAAAATGTGTCAATTGAAATTTAGTCTGAAACAATTTTGATTGCACTTTTGAGTCATTTATTGAACTTTTCTTTGTTTTTTATAATTGCAAATTTATTCTTTGGGTTTTTGACTCTTGATTGTACAAGATAACCAATTAGAAAACATAAATCTGGGCTCCACGGAAATTGTGTCAGAGTTTTCTAACATTTTATAGAATAAATAATGTATTGAAAAACTAATTGACGGAGGAAATTAAACATTTTTTGCAGGCCTAAAATGAACAGAGGTTGCAAGCATTCATGATGTCTAAGTAATGTCTTGTGCACACGTGTTGACCTTGTCAGCCAATTCCTGGGATATTTGTAGGATGTGCTGTTGCACAGCTTAATACAAAAGTGTAGTTTGATGGAGCCTGAGAGAAACCACAGAGAGGCATTGATGGAGCATACAATGGATGGATGTTGATGGTGAAATTAAAAAAAAATACACTTAAATGACCAGCGCACTTAAATTCACTCCACCCCAGTGTTTCTCTTTCTCATCCTTGCTGCAGGTCAAGTGTGCTGGTCACATCTGATGCATAATGTCTCCTGACTACCATGATCAAAGCCTTGATCCCACTTTTAGCAAAAGCAGTTTTTCTCTCACATAAGTATGTACATAACAGACAAAATTTAAATTAAATCCTTATAAGTAAAAAGAGACAAATTAAAATTTTATCTTGTAAAATGTGTTCAAAGCATCATACTTATAGCTAAAAATATAATTAGCTGAACCTTTTTCCTGTATTTTACTCACCCATACAAGATGTTGTGTTGGCAAAGCGAAACCTGCTATTTTTCATCATGAAATATTCAGAAAACAATAAAACGCTTGGTCAACCTTGATAGCGTGACAGTTACTGCATGTGAGGACAAATAGGGAGAGAGGTACCTCTAGAGCAGATAAAGGAAGGGTTAAAGGAGGAGAGACTGACACTATGGGAGAAGGGAGAGATTTAATTAAAGTGCATTAATTGGGAGGTAAAATAAAGGCAGCAGGGAAAACAGAGAGAGTGATGGAAAGATCTTCTAATGGATGAGACAGGGGATAGAGTTGGTGGTAAAAGATAAAGCCTGGGAGTGGCTGCAGTCATTTCAGATATAAATAATGGGGCAGCTAAGTGGTTTCAGATCACAATGGATGATGTTGCATCAATGTAGACATAATGCCTCAAGGATTACTGCAGCCAGAACTGTATGGATGGATGATCAGATAGCAATACTCTGGAAATGTTTAACTTTTTAATTTCCCTTGATGAATTTGAGGAAATCTGATCAGAACGTCATTAAAGTTGGAGATGCATCTCAGCACTCTCTCCTGGCATTTCAAAATTGCAATGATCGGTGGGATGCGGTGGGAGTGCTTCATGTTCATGTCGAATTTTACGTCAGTAAATTTGGTGGCTTTGCTCTAAATGCACTGACAGTTGAGTCACTTTGTAGGTGCTTTTATTTTTAGATCAGTTGTATATTTGCACTGTAGTGCACTCTAGAGCGGCCATTCTGTATAGCATTATTGACTTTTATTGAAAAAACAATCTCGCCACAAGGTCCAATTAGTAGTGTTCAATCATATTACTTGATGTTCATCAGCAGATGTACTTGGCCCTGTTTTCAAGGAGTTGTAGATGTTAAAATTTTCTTTTTCAATGTGTGTTAAGCTTTTAAAGCCAAGAGACATTCCCAAGACAGTGCAGAGAGTCTCAGCAGAGCTGTGTCGTATTGTTATCAGCTTAAACACCATTAGCTAGCAGAATTCCTAAATTATGAGAGTTATGTACTAGATTTTTCTATTCCAGCAGCAAAGTTTAAATTTCAGTTTTTAACATTTAAATTTAGACACTCCTCTGTTTGATTTCAGAGGAGGACGAAGCCAGTCCTTAACACTTCAGACAAAAGAGAAGGCGCTGCAGGATTGTGGTGGCCACTTTCACTTCAGTCACTGCTTTAGATAGAAAAGAAACTCTTTAAAATGATAAGAGATTCTATCCACGCTCAATCACAAATGTATTTTGTTGTTACTGCATCTGTCCCCATTTTTAATAATAGCTATTGTAAAAAAAAAAAAAGGTTCTGTCAGGAGTGTTTTCTTTGCAAAATGCATTAGCATTCTTAATAAGTGTTTAAAACCACCCACGGGAGGAAGCCTTGTCATAGCTTTTTTAAAATTTCTTACACTGTACCCTTCATCTTCTCATCTCTCACTCCCTTCAGTCTCCTGGGTTTTTTCCAAACAAAAAGATGGAAAAAAAAGTACTTTTTTCTTCCACACACACTCACTCCCATTAGGTTGTACAAGCAGAACACCATGTCCAGAGGACTACCATACAAAATGTCATCGCCTGCTTAGAAGTGATCCCCCTGCTCACCAGTGTACTGTATGTTTAGACTGCTCATATTCATGTGTGCACTGGCCTGTCATTGTGGGTTGGTTGATTATGTATGTGCATTTCCTGCACTTTCTAAAGAAACTATCCATCTGTTTCTCTGTATGGTGCCTCTGTGACAGCAGAAAACAATGACAAATGTCTTCTTCAGGGCTGCTTAGCCAAATGTTGCAGAGTGTGTGTGTATGTGTGCACTTATCAATCTTGAGCCCTTAATGACTGTTTTGCCTCCACTGGGCACATGTAATGATTGGTATTCAGTTTGGCCAAGTTAATTCTTGAATTTTATGTGCAAATTAGTCTGCATTCATATTTATCTTTTATGCACATGTGTTGTTACTGGAGGATACTCATGATTAAAACATTTTAATATGTGAGTGTAGTGTGTCTTAATCCATTTGTCTGTGTACAAATTTGCTTGTGTACATACGTTTTTGCATGCGTGTAGTGGGGGTTTAAAAAAGAAATTTGACTAATCAGGGTCAACATATTAAACCTTTTTAGGATACAGGGCGGCAGACGGCCGCCCACCCTGAGCCATGGTTCTGCTCAAGGTTTCTGCCTCTTAAAAGGAAGTTTTTCCTTGCCTCTGTTGCCTAGTGCTTTCTCTTGGTGGGAATTGTTGGGCTTCTGTAAATAACATCACAGAGTACGGTCTAGACCTGCTCTTTTATGAAAAGCGCTGCGAGACAACTGTTGTTGTGACTTGGCACTATATAAATAAAATTTAATTGAATTTTAATCTAGGAGTTATTGTGCAGCAGCCAACATATCTGACTTGTTTAAACCATGCAACAGCAACAGTTTTCACATGTTATCAAGCAGATACTGTACAGACTTTACAAGCAGCACTGAGCTGCTGAGAGCTGCTGGAATCAAAGCCTTTGCTGCAGGCTGCCCTCTGTATGTCCACAGGACATGGGGGAGCAGATGGGAGCAGCTTGAAGTTTACCCAAACTGTAAAAACTTCCACAGTAAATTGTACCACCTGTACACTCTTCTTTTTTCTTCCAACCCAAAACTAAATGCTTAACGACACAGTTCTTTTAAACTTTTAGCTTTTATTAGACAAGAGACAGAACAGAGGTGACCGAAAATGGCAGAAGAGAAAGGGGAAATCCCTACCTGGCTTGACCCAACGCCGTTTGATTACAGTCAGTATTTTAAAACCCTTACACTAATAAAAATATTCAATAACCTGATTTTTTAAATTTTCATTTTACAGTATAGAAACTGTATAGTCTCAGTTAATATAATAAAAAAAAAAAATCCATCTCTAGTAAAACCTTAAAGCACAGGTGAGGAACTTGGGATTCATAGTGCCAGGACATACACTTGTTTATTGGATTTTGTTTCCAAACAAACTTTCCAGACAACATTGCTGAAAATTTGTATTTGAAAATTGTATTTTTAACATTAACTTTCATTACCTAACCATGCTAGCATTGTCAATACTATATGGTTGTTTCACAATTAAGACTTACCACAACACATTTAATTTGAATTAGCTGCAGGTAGTGTGGTATGCCCAAAAATGTACACACCATTAGTTTGCCACAGGAAAGGGACAGTGCAGAACAGAGAACATTTAGACTCCTACTGTTGCAATGCCACAGGCAAACTGTAGTAAATAAGTCAATGCCACAGCAACTTTGTAAATATAGACAAACATTGAAGTCTTATGTGGCATTCAGACCAAACGCGAATTTAATCCACGTAGCGCTTTCCTCGCGGGGGTTTTCTCGCTGGACAACTGCCAAGTGTTCACACACAACGCGATAATGCAAATAAACACAACTCGCCATTACTACAACTGTATGAACCCAAAGTAAACACTTTGCTGTGATTAAATACCAATAAACGGATCAAACTGATGCCTAAATAACTACAATATGATGCTGATTTGTTAAACATATGAATTCATGCTTTATCAGGTCTGTCAGCAAGACAGCAGGACAACAACTTCTAAAATGTTTGTTTTCTGAATGGAGTTTAGATCAATCAGGACTTTGCTATGCTAACTTGGTCACAGTAAAGTACAACGATAGCTGGAATAAGCTTACATACACATGTTTTCTGAACTCACCAGGTAGTTCAACCTCCTTGCTTTATTTTCTCCCAGCAATGCCCAGTTTTGTCTGTTTTTTATATAAATATGAAGTAGTGCCAAACGACGCAAACAACACTGGAACCGGATGTGCGCAGAATCTAGCTGCTGAGAAACACGAGTGAAGAAAAATGTACGTTGTAATCCCAAAAACTAAAGAAAAAACCTAATTTAATAAAAGCAGTTTACTCAAAGCTCCTATCGCGATCAAACGGCGCAGTTGTCAGAATACAATCCAGACCGACTACGGGTGTGAGTTTGTCCAAAAGCAGCAGCGCTGCTCCCTGCTCCTCTCCCCCAAGTTTAGCAGCTCTCTGCGGGCCAGCAGATTTTCAATCCCACACTCTGCCTGGCCCTCTCCACACAACGCTCTGAAGCAGTCGGTGACATACGGACAATCTCAACGCTAATAGGTTATCGCGTCATGCGACTTTTACTCTTGAGTTGAAAATATTCAATTCCCGCGAAGGTCTTTGCGTTGCCGGCACCGCCCCTTTGCATCGCTTTGCGCCGCTCGACAGAAAATCACGCCTCCATTCGTCTTTGCATTGACTTTGTATGTAGATGCACCACCCCCAACGCTCACTTCGCTTTTGGTCTGAAAGCACCGTTAGACATTACCACACATAATTGACTAGTTGGTGAAACCCTAGTGTATACATGCATATGTCTCTATATTAAGAATTGTTTCTAATATGCATGCATACCTGTACTTGTTTGTGTGCCTAAGCTCACCTTGTCCCAAACTTCTTGGAAACACTCGGGTAATAAAGATTTGAGTCCATTAGCAGCAGTGAGGTGAGAGATATAAGCAAATGTCATCTCCTTGTCTGGGAACTTAATTGGATATTTCTGTCTGCAAGACAAGCATGAAGGAAACTCGAAATTTTAAGGAGTCCAGTATTACTCTATTATCTTGCTTTTTTCTAAATTTCTCTTTCATTTTCATATTGTTTCTTTTCACTTTTGTATCTTACCATATTTTCTTTTACACTCTCTCTCTCTCTGTCTCACCTCTTGTGCTGTGACACTCATGTCCGCCTCTCATTCTCAAAACTGAATTAGGCTGGAAGTGAGGCCAGAGCAGGCCCATTACCACCACATAATTACATCCATCCAAGCTTCAGCTCAAACTAAATTCTCTGGTTTTCGTCTCTGTACGTGTCACCCTTTTGACCCTGTGACTTTATCCTTTGTGCTTTTCACTTGTTGTCGTTTGCGCTAATTAAATTTCCAGCTCCCAGACATAATAATGGCAACATGTGAATGACTTGACATTGCTAGTTTGACAACTTAATTTATTAGATCCGATAATGTAGAGCTCCAGGTTTGTGAAAGCAGCTGTTGAACAGCTGCACCCACTGAGATACAGTGTATAAAGCAAAAAAATGAAATAATGCTGTGTTATGACTCAAGACACATTGAGGTAGTTTCCCAATCTCTAATAAGCAAAAACTGAATTGTTAAGAAGGAGATGCTGCAGTATCCACTTCAGGAAAACAAATAGATTAAGAGTGGCAAAACAGTTTCTCACAGTTTCTGCTGAAGATGGTTCAGTGAACCTGAGTTACTGCAGAGGGCTGTTGGGATAAGGCATAACAGGATGTTTGCAGCATCAATGTGCAGCTGAAAAATCAACATGAATTGAGGTCCAGGTTTATATGTGGAACATCCAGCACCTTCACAAAGGCTATTGTTGAGGTAAAAAGGCAATATGGCGATAAGTTGCAACAGGGTGATTGTAACTGCCCTCGGTGGGTTAAGCAAGATGCAGAGTGTCTCGACTGATGTCTTTATGGTTTCTTTATTTCTTTCTCCATATACCGTAGTGCACCATGAAAACTATAAAAATATACAAAATATACAAACATAAGTACCTTTATACACATTACTTTGAAAGAATCTAAATCTCCTCTAATCAAACATACAAAACCATAGAACCTAATTAAATACACAAATTAAACTAACATTACTTTATACCAATACACAATAACCTTTAAAACACACAGTTGGATTAGTACATCAAAGCTAATTGCTCTTCGTCAATACATAGCAAAACTATTTACAACAGAATCTCAGCTCTGCAAACTAATCCATCGCCGTCTTGAATGGCTTCGACCACTCGTGCCAGTAACCACACTAATTCCTGGGGGTTGGTAACACCTTTCAGTTGTGACCTTTTCCAACCTCTGAAGCTTGAACTTCCATTGCTCCCACCATGCTCTAATGTCTTCTGGTAATGGCCTGTTCCATTTGAAGTTTCTGCAGTACAGCTCTTGTAATACACATTTCCAAATTACGGTGAATGGTGCAATGAATTCAAGTGGGTCATACACGGAAGCAACTGCTGACAGAATGCCTCTGTGGTATCTAAGCTGAAGGTGTCTTTGTCGTCTATTGACCACTGCAGGCCGAGTGCGTGCTCTGGCTGACTCTCTTCCTTCCTTAGTGCGCTTTCTGAAGGATCCACACAATCCAAGACTTCCCTTTGATTTGAGATTAATTTTTTACTTCTTAATCCTCCTCTCTTGGCTCCTTCTGCAGACGTGACACTGGTAAGTCTGTTGTCGATATAAGCATTTTTCTGCATTAAGGCCTGAGACAGTCTGCTTCCAGGACCTTCAAGACATCAGTGACTGGTGGAACCATAGACTGTATATAAAAATGGACGTAGCGTCCGTGACGTCACCCATTGGTTTCTGAACAGCCGTTTTGAAGCTCAAAATTGGCGGAGCTGGCCAACGCCATCTTGGCAGCGCGTCACTTCGCGTCACTCCCGGATAACCAAAAATGGGCAAAGAGGCGGGTCGTAGGTGGAGCTGAGGTGACGTGTTGCTGAAAGCACTCCCGCCTAGCTCGACGTGACGGAGTTAGCTCATGCTAAGGAGCTAATGCTATATGCTACTCTGCGGTGCTGTACGGTGGAGGTTGGAACCTGCTGCTGTGCTGTTACCAGTTTACCGACATTACCAGCTACAGTCAGGGTAAGACACCGGAAAATATTAAAATAACTCACATATCTGTTATTGACATTATACTTCACAAGGTTTTAAATGCTTTTTAATAAATAAATGTGGTAACGTTATTTTGCAACACTAACGTTAGATTTTGTTGAGACCAACGTTAAAAGTTCATGAATGAATCAGTTATTAATTACCTTAAGTTTACTTAACGTTATTGCTCAAACGAACAATTTCAAGCAAATCAATTAACCCTTTTACATACCGTTGGTTACGAGCGGTTATGAGTTGTTTATTTGGACGTCACCTCAGTATGTTACTATAATAAACGTAATAAGCTAGCGGTAGAGTCCTTAGTTACATGATGGAAGCTGTATATCTTGTAATACGTTAGCCATGGCTGCTATCACATTAATTAATTCCCCACACCGCTATTTTGAGTAACGCTGCTGCTGTCGGCAGGGCTGTGTCAGATTATTGTCTGGAATAGGACACTTGAGAGAGAAAGGTACTTTTTATATTTGTCACAAGATTCTTGTTGAGGTTCTGATGCCTCCACATCTGCTACTCAGAGCTTAAACTTTGAGTCTAAAATAACATTGCTAGTCTTGGCTACTGGACATTTGACAGCTGGTATAAAATTGTCTGTCTTAAAAGGACAACACAAAAACATTTAAAGACTGTCTCCCTTGTTCCATTTTCTCCCACGTATGTGACATAATAGTGCTGTCAACATTAAAACACTGAGGCATCTTTTAGAGGACCAACCCAAAAAATTTGAATACTGAGGAAAAGTTCATTGTGAGCGTCAGAACCAAACTGAGAGATTAAAGGCTTCAGAAACCTTTGCAGGTGTTTTGAGTTAATTAGCTGATTAGAGAGCTCTTCTCCAGTTGACATTTCTGTATAATTTATAATGGAGAAATGTATTTAGGCTATTCTAAAATGTTTATACATTTTGAGATAGTGGAGTTTTTATTTCCATGAGCTGTAAACTGTAATGATCAAGATGAAAGCAAAAAGGGTTTGAAATGCTTCGCTTTGTGTAATGAATCTAGAATATATCAAAGATTCACTTTTTGAATTAAATTACGTTAGAAAATTAACTTTACACAATATTCTATTTGTTATAGAATCATCTGTATTTACTTTATATTTTTTATCACCTGAAGAATTTAACGCATTTACCTCCCAGAGTCTCACTGTGGATCAGATGTCCCACCTGCTGCCAGAGAGCTGCAGAGACCTGGAGTCCTCATTGTGCTGATGGGGTGGACTGATGTGGAAAGGCGTTCTCTCCTTCTGTTTACTTTGACTTTTAAATATTGTCCATATTTGGATCATAGATCCATTTAAAAAAAGATATGGTTTATGGTTCACTTGTAATAAATTCTATATATATTAGCACTCCGTCTTTACTACTTACGGAAAAGCTAATCGTATACCACAGATAAAACATGAAACATTAAAACTGTGTGCAGGAGTATTTTTACTTTCTACCTTGTACTTTAAGATAAATAAGGAGCCCTACACCCAGTACCCATATACTGTATAACAGAGCCTGAAGTTTCTGTAGAGTGCCTTGTTTGCTGCTCTGATATAAGTCTAGTTTAAACACAGACTAATGTGGGCACATCCAAACCATCCTGTGGGTAAGTGCTGAAACAAAGAATGATCTGCACAGAGTAATTATGAATCCGACTAGGTGGCTTTTTTATTGTGACCTTGCAAACTCTGACCAAAGCTGACCGAATGCACATGTAGTAAATAGGTGAGTCTATACAATGTAAACCACACAAGACCTTCTCAGAGGTCGCAATAAATGACACCTCCTAAAACTATTCAGTGTGCAGATAATTCTTTGTTTTTCCACAACAGAGTAACTTCTCAGTCAATGTCACATTTGTTTCTTAAAGAAATGTCAAAATAAAACAGTATATAACATCAACCCTTTCATTTTTTACTTTCTACTAACATATGTAAAATGTTAGCCTATAAATAACATCTTAGAGAGCAGATTTTCTAGAATGAATGTAAAGTCACTTTGTGTGTCAAGTAGAGCGTAGGTAAGAACCTCTTTTTGTGGCTCTTGCCTTGTGGATACCAGGACTGGCATATTGAGTCGATGCATAAGACGTGGCCCTGTGGACTTCTTACCTTGTGTGGTTATCCGCAGGAAATGGATCATTTGTACTTGTTTCCGTTGGTCTTTGTCTCCACTCATCATGCAGGCATGTTGGATGACGACGACTGCAAGTGCCACACGTTTTCTGCAATCCTTGATTACATATCCCCTTTTCAAACATCCAAAACACCGGTGGGTTTCATAGATGAACTGTTTCTTGTCTTCCATAGCCTTTGCAGCAAAGATGGAGCAAGTCGCTATGCCATGTGCTTCTTCTTTGCAGACTGGGCATGGTGGCCTCCTGTAGTTTGATGCTTCTTGTCTGTCTTGTGCGGAGTTATTTGTTTGAGCACTGGCGGTAAAGGCTTTAGCTCTTTTTGATGTTCTGTCTTCTGTTGTGAAGTTCAGTAGGAATGGTGAGGCAATGGGGTTGCAGGCTATCCAGACCTCCTTGTTTAGGAATGTACTGAAACATTTAAGAGTCGGAAAATTTCCAGACTTATCAAACTCTTCAACCATCATTCCTCATGATCCACTCTGGCAATTTCTTCATAAGTTTGTGATTTTCTTCACAGTCATCCAAGATGGCAAGTCCCTTGACATGTGGAATTGCTTCTGCACATCCTTGCAGAAAGTCTGCGAACTCTCTTAGAACCAGTGGGTCGGTAGAACTGATTTTGGGCCACCTAGTGAGTTTATCTCTGAATGCCTTTTGTATTATGAATGGGTTGCCATACCTCTCTTGCAGGACCTTCCAGGCGCCTGTATATGCATCTTTCTATAAAAGAAACCTTCCACTGCTTTGCGTGTGTCTCCAGTGAGGTAAGTTTTTAAATAGAACATTTTCTCACTTACTGAGAGGGGCTTTCAGTCAGTAAGAGTTATGAAGAACATTGTCCAGTTGACATATTTCATGGGATTACCACCAAATGTTGTTGGCTCAGGCACAGGCAAACGGTTTATGCTCAGTGAGCTTGTTATTGCTTGAACTAAGCAGACTGTGTCCTCATTTATAGTCGTTCCTGTAAATCTTTGTTGGTGTAGAAGCGATGCAGTGTTTGTGTTAAGGTGAGCTGCAGGTTCAGGTTCCAGGTAAGTAGTGTCCGTTTCTGGATTTCTCTCCTCTTCATAATTGCTTCCAGAACTGTTGTACGCTCTCACTCGAGCAGCTGCTATCTGGTCCTCCTTTTCAGCCTTTAACTGTGTCAGCTTTGTTCGTTCTTCTTCCAGTTTTAGCCGTCGCTCTTCCCTTTTGCGTTCCAAATCAGCCACTACTTTCTGTTTTTCGAATTTCCATTAATTTTCCAGCTTGTTAATATGTGACTGATGGGCGTGTATGTGCTTTATCGCCTTTGCTTGCTCTTTTTTGGCTGAGAGCTCTGCTTCTGCTTCCTGTCATTTGCTGGAACTGCTGGAGCTTACACTGGAACAGTCAGTATGCTGGGAATCCACAATGTCAGTTTTTGTAGGGCCGAACACAGATCCATATTCTTCTTTATTCATGACAATCCTCACTCTTTCCTTCTCTACTCGCTCATGGTAGTCTTCATCCATTGCGTCTCTTCTTTTACTCACCAGAGCAAGCATTTCATCAGTCAGAGTGGCACAGGTATCCATTTTCCCAACTATCTCTGGAGTATTGTTTTGGCATACGCAGGATGGGCTCGTATTGGCGTTGAAGCACATCACGTTTAGTTTGAATATTTTGTTCAATGTTGTCAAGATCGTCCATAGAGCAAAAACATTTCATCGTTGTCCTGCTTTCCTTTGCCGTCTGTTTCCAAGAGTCGTAAGCTTTGTAAAAGGACCTTTTATGTTTAATGGCATTTTGTTCATGTACCTCTTGTATTTTCTCAGTCGTGGTTCTCTGACGAGAGCTTGGTCTGACAGATGGTAGGTCTGAGGGTTTACTTGTTTCTGCTATGTGGAGTGACATTTTTGATTTGTATGTCCTGATTGTCTGTGATTTGAGTGTTATGTAACACATTTGGGATTCATTTCTGCAAGCAGTAATTTTAACTTATTTTAGTGCTACTACTTTAACCAACGTCTACAACCTCATTTAAACACTCAAATTATTAATTTGTCGCAGCCGTTAAAATAAATGGGTTTGATTTTTATTATGTTAGGCTGAATATTATGAGGATATAATTTGGTAGGCCTATTCAAATTAAGTTTAACATGAATTAGTTTATATTAAGTTTAGGTTGCATTTGTTTCTTATATTAGGCTATAGAGACTAGTCATGTACTGCCCCACCTTTTGCTTTTTTGGTGCAGGAGTTTTCAGTAGGCTACATGTTGAGATTCTGTGTTTCAACCAATAGGCATATTTGAACACTTTTTATGACATGAAAGGAATATTCTTTTGTTGCTTTATGAGGTTAATAAAACATTTTTAAGTGTGTTAATTAAAGAAATTTGTCATACTCGGCATAAGAACACATCAAAGCAACACATTCATATTATACGCCTGTTAGCCTAGGCATTCACACTGTCTGTAATTTAAAATGTTTGTGATTGACATCTTTCCTTTGTAAAATGTGTAAACATGTTTGTGATTGGTCATCTGCTGCGGCACCGCCTCTGTTATATGAACATCATGACTGGATTGGGAAACCCTGGGTTGAGCTGATAACCAGCTTTGTGTGACCAGTTTTCCTGATCATGATAGTTAAGGTTAGTCACGCCAGATAACAAAAAGATATCCTGCGTATGTTGAACTTTCTTTGTAGTGAAGGATCCTGGTATTTGAGTTCTTCAAGATGGCTACCATATAACCACAACATTCCTAGTTTCACAGCGTGACAACTACAGGTTTAAAGGCTGGCTCTCCTCGTCCTTTTTCCTCTTCCAAACAGCCAGCCACCACAGCGTGCACACACAACACAGAACTGTTGCTGCCGTACATCCACAATGGTGGAACATACTTCCTACTGACATCAGAACAGCAGAAACTATACACATCTTCTGTCGCAGATGGAAAACCTCATCTGTTCAGACTGCACCTTGGCCCATAAAATATATTGTTTCTACATTTAAGACTTGAAGCACTTGAAGTTTGTGTACTTGCACGATTCTTGCAATTTTTGGGTTGTATCCACATGTTTAAATGCACTTATTGTAAGTCGCTTTGGATAAAAATGTCAGCTAAATAAATATAATGTACTCCTTAGTAAAATTATTGTAAATTCTACCATGCAATTATCTAGACCAGCCCTGGGATTTTTATTAAAAATATATACTTTGACAGGTGTAATCGTTGTTGTTGGTGGGTTTTGGTAGCTGGGATGGGTGGGGGGTTAATGTTGCACCTAGGCCAGTGCAGAACATTGATTTATTCTGTTTATCCCCTTCTTCCCCATGTCTGCTGTAAAGGTCTTTTCTGTCCATTATGCCTACAGTACCCTGTCCATGGACTTTACTGCCCAGTCCTGGCCCTAGAAGGCTCAAAGTACCCTATTACAGTACAGTACATCTAGTGCAAAATAAGATAGGAAAGTGTCTGAGCATCTGTCACATTTTACTAAAATGTATCACTCATCCCAAGAATTGGCTGAGAAAACTGAGGTATTGAAAATTAACAAGAGATCATTACCTAAGATGAAGCTGACCTGAAGCGAATCACTAGAGACTTCCAGTATTTGTAGCGCACAAAAGCACATATTTGTATTTACTGTATGTGTGTCATGTTGCTCTAGGCCACTGCAGAAAATCTGAATATAGTCTTAGTCAACTTGCGTGGTTAGAATGGTTAAAGACAATGTCACTTGTTCTCTGCAAAAAAGTAGAAACATGGTCATTTTCCACATTTTCCAGCAGGTATTATTCAGTGTAATTCAGCTGTTAGAGTGAAATGACACACAGAAGAGAAACCTCTTGTGCAGCTCTCCCACACAAATAGCTCTCATCTTGTCTCCTTTCTGCATCCAATGTTTCCAATCCACACCTCTCATCTGCCAGTTCTCTTCTCCCGGCTGTAAAAATAGCACAGTTACCTTCAAGAGAGCAATTACACTGATTACCCCAAGAGGAGTATTTAGCATTATTCACTAATTCAGCTGCATCTACATGACGATGATATAAAGTTTAATTTCTATGATGTATGTAGTGCTGGTCAGATGACAGATAGGCTTGAAAGCTTAAGGCCAGTAGAAATGTATTATTTGAGATGAAATTACATATAATCATTTACAAGTGGTGGTGGTTTAGAAAGTGTGTAATTGTTGTGGAAAAAAGCAAAAAGTATACAATATTTCCCTCTAAAATGTAGTGTCGTATCAGGACATCCAATAGCAACGCTTTCAGAAAAAGTGACAAAGTGTAGTTATTTGACACTAAAAGTACCCTTCAGCGTCTGTGTGAGATGCACCAGGTGCGTCACTATGAGATACGGACTACTTCTGTTTATACTACCTTCTGCTGTCAGCTTGGCAGACGCGTTCCACACATGCGCAGAAGATTGTTGCCCCGATAGCGCTAGTCGCGGACCTGGCGGTTGCAAAAAACAGGAGGCACGCGGACGTCCGCACAGACCCTACGCTTACCCCCTCTGATGACGATTTTTTTCGTCACGCGGACCTTAGGGGACCCTTGCGTACTCGAGAACCCCAGCGGACCCTTGCGTACTCACGGACGCAGAAAGTATAATCCTTGCGATAGCCTCCTTTGTGTTGTGGAGACGTAGCAAATGCTGGCGTTTCATACGGACGCTGAAGGGTACCTTTACTTTGTCATGCGTCCGAAAGCGTCGGTAATGACGCACTGAGATGAGAAAGCGTTGGGTATACACGTACAGCACTAAAAAACTAACTGGGTACTCATAGGGACTATTTGTTTAGTATTTCTCACACAATCACACACACACACACACACACACACACACTTCTGAAATGAATCCGGTGCCACTGACTCTATGACAATTCAAAGAAAACATCATCATCGTCATTTCTGAAATAATGTCTACTTGATGAGTACGTTTTTGCATGTATGTAGATTTTCTTACTCACTGTCAGGTAATCATGGAATTGTGTAAACACAATAATTCTGTCTTTAAATCATCAGTCATTGGCCATCTCTATTCTACTTCCACTTTAAACAGAAAAGTCATGAATAATGAGGCTTGAATGAAATATTTATGCCGTCTACCTGACGTCACTGGAGAAAAAACAACACCCAAAATGGTTTTCCAGAATAAAAGAAAACCATTTCAGGCCTATTTCAGGACTGTGTGAACATGCTAATGTTAGTGCAAGTGTGTGTGTTTGTGTGTTACGTGAGGTGTCATCTATAAAAAGCTTTCCCAGAAAGTCAATGGCTCATGTCCGTTCTGTCTCTCCAAGGCAAAACTTCCACATCCAACCAAGTGGTCCAGCTAATTCTATTACTGCAAGCTAAGGGGTGCAAACTGGTAATCCATCTCCTGGATGACAGCGATGATCCAAACAGCCAAACAGAACATAATTTCAGGTCTGGGAAGGTTGCCATTACAAAACAGTATCCCCTGTGTCTCATATTCCAGACCATTGTCAGAGTAGCCCTTAAAAGGAAATCTTGTCTTTCCTCTTTGTGTTATATTCATGGGAAAGTGGAGAGGGGGGTGGGGCATCAAATTCAGCATCAAATTCTTGACTCTTCTTGGGACTTGACAGTCTAATAGGTATTAGTTGTTTGAGCATTCCAAGTATCAGTCTGTTATTTTCTGAAGGCTTAAGCAAGTTGTCACTCTGGCTGCATGGCTAAGTTACCCATCACAATCTCTGAATAATGATGGGGATGGCATTTGATAAAAGACAGGCAAAGGGAAACAGAGAGGAGAGATGAGGTGCATAAGTCTCTACAAATACAATCTATTTGGTAAGAACTGATGTTGCACACTGAGTTGGTACTGCAGGTGCTGGTTGTTTGAAATAAACCGTAGTGTAACCATTCAGCATTCACATGTTGTCATCTGTGATATGTATAGTCTACAGCCATGCTAGCTGCTCTGTGAGGCTGTACCAACATGTTCACAATGACAACGCTAACTTGATGTATAATGCTTACAATGTTCATTCTCACCACGTTTAGCATTTCATTAAAAAACAAAATTGTCACCCTTATATCGGCACAAGAGAATAAATCATGGGTTTGCCAAAGAAATTAGGATTCATCCTCTGGAAACCATGAATATCTGTACAAAGCTTCATGACAATTCGAAAATTCATCCTTTAGTTTTTGAGATCCAAGCGGTGGACCGACTGACTGGGAGAAATCCCTACAGCTAGGCTGCCAGTGTTCCTAAAAACCTGACAATATGCCATGACAGTGTGTGTTTCAAAGATGACTATGTTTACTAGAATGACTAGAATGCAACGCCTGAAAATGTTACAACCTAGTCTAACAAAGTTAAAACTCACCTGACAGAGTGCAGGTAAATGTAACAAACCTATTTTGTTTTAGATTCCACACATTTTAAGACATTGTAGCTGATTAAATAGGAATTTAATGTGCAAAGTTGTTGGTCAGTAGTTAGTTTTGGTAGCTACTAGGTATGGGCCAATAGATGATGCCATTGTCCTTCGCCAAAGGCTGACAGACATCACAATGATGAAGCGGCATCGTGATTTAACAACCCACCCGACCCTCCGCCCACCTCAGCTTTGCACTTTCCAACTGTATTTGGATCGGCCCTAGATGAGGCTAATTACCTGGCAAACCTTTTCTGATTAGTTGATTATGAAAAATCTCCTTCTCTCATTTGTGCGAGACTGGCTGTCGGACTGTCTGCCTCTGCCACCATGTGGCGCTAGGGTGGTGTTGCTTTGTGCATCATTCCTGGGTGGCATCACAGCCTTCCATCTGCCCCAGAATGACGCACTGCATTAAAAAGTATGCTTTAGAACCTTTCTGGCAGTCCGACCCCTTTCTGAAGTAGAAAATATTTCGCTAGCGCTATAATCTTTGATCAGACTGACAGGACAGCTGCTAAATTCAACGAAAAAAGATATTGCTGTGCGCCTCACGTTTTCGAACCTGCAAAGCGCTTTCTATCTGATCGGAGCCAGATTTTTCTTTGTCATTTTATAGCGGTTGGCATTACCACCAACTACTGGATTAAACCGTGCAAAATATTTACTCAATCCACCCAAAGTGTAGTCCGTCTAGTTACTTTTAAGTTATTTTTTTCCTATTTTTGTGACTATAGCAGCATTCTCGCAACCCCCAAGTTAAGAACAACTGCTTTATAAGATGACTGCTAGTGCTTGTATACAGAACCTTCAACAGACACACACATTTTCTAATAGTAGAAATGTCTCAGGGTTTAGAGTTAGCAGAGTCAAATGGACACGCACTGATCACAGCAGCTCTATATCACACTGACCCAAGTCAGTATGATCCAAGTCCTCCATTAATGTAATTCACTCAATCAATCAATCAAAGCTTCAGCCCAACAGACAAAACAAGACACGATGCTGAGGTTGCACTGACATGAATTTAACAAAGCTCTAGCATAAATCTGTGGTGGTAAAACTGAGTCACTTGGAATCATTGCAGGTGTTATGTATGGTTGCCAAAGTTAACAGTGTTTGCCCTTATAGTTACAGCAAAGTCAAACAGTCTCTATTAATACTGTATTATTTCGGAAAGTAACCTCTGATGGTCTTAATACATTTGATAAAAAACACTCAGGTCAACCATCTTCTTACCTAACCTCTAGCTTAGAAAGTATACACTAATAATTTGTCCTAATTAGGCCTCGGTTGGATCCAGCTGTGTCTTGATGCCTAAATCCTCAGCAATTAAGTCAATCTCAGAGAAACAAAAAGTGTGTAAATCAAATGTAACAGTAGAAAATCAAATCAAAAACAGACAAACTTAGTTGTCATCAAAAGAATTATATACATTTGCTTTTATTAATGCTGTTTATTTAACAGTCAGTTCTTGCACACATCCCACATTAGGATAAAGCAAGCGAAAACAGATAAAAAATTGTCCATGTGATTTACAGCAAATTCCCTTAAAGATTAATAAAAATGACAGTTATTATTATTGTAGGACCATGTAAACTTAGCTTAAAAGCACATGTTGAGTTTCTCTTACCATCAGACACACAATCTATTACCATGCCATGCTCTGTGAGGCTGAAAATGCTATCATGCTGATGTTTAGCAGATATCATGTTTATCATGTCCAACATCTTTTTTTAACATATTAGCATCCTAACATTTACTAATTGTAACTAAGCACAAAGTGAAACTGAGTCTGATGGGAATGTAATTTGTTTTGTGGGTATTTTGGATATAAACCAAAGTAATGGTCAAACGAAATGTTGGAGGATCACAAAAAGCTAATACAATTCATCCTGTATCAAATCCTATAGCAATCTTTCCAGTGGTTGTTGAGATATTTTACTCCAAACCACAAATGACAACCTCACAGTGGCACTAGAGGCAAAATCAGGGGACAACGAAAGTCATTACAGACATTCATGATCGTCTGGGGATCATGAATGTCTGTACCAAATTCTGCACGGATCTATCCTGTATGTGTTGAGATTCTTCACTGGAAGTGAAAACCTTGTCCTGCCGGTGGTGCTGGAGGAATAGAAAGGGAATCACCAAAGTCAGTATAGGTACAGTCAGTATTTATCCTCTGGGGACCAAATTTGTACATTTAATTGGAATTCATCCAAATGTTGTTGAGATATTTAAATCTGTACCAAAGTGGTGAGAAGATTGCCTTTTGGGATTTGGGGCACTATAACCAAATCAGGCAGTGTAGCTAAATGCAGGAGGAGTAAATGCAAAAGAGAAGACATTTCCTAGATGCAGTTTTGAAATGCAGTATTGTCTTTTGTATGCCCCTTTGCGCCTTCCATCATGAAGTATTTCATAATTTTAAACGAACAATGAGAAAAAGACTGTGGTCAGCAGCAATCCTATTTAGCTGGTTTCTGGAAGGTAATTACCAGCAGAGTCTTGGGAGAGCAGTATTATCCAAAACATTCACCCTCTCCATGCAGACTTGAGAGGAGAGCAAATCAGACTCAAAGCACTCACACAAGCACTCAGAGGATACACACACCAAAAACGTAGGTCCACACACTCGGCTGTAATTACACTTTTTTAAGGAGTACAGATGAGAAGCAGCAGCTGGGACTGGATTTGGCACTCTGATACCCTCCACAGAGTTTGACTCAGACCAGCACTGTTAGGTTCACAGAGCCTCATCATGATCCGACTCACTGCAGCGATGATGAAAACCTTATGGATACATCAATAGTACAAATATATCTCTAAATATAAGATTCAGACCTCAGCACTTGTTGTTACAAGGACTTGATTCAACCCACTTTTTAAATAACAATTTGCAATTTAAGGGCACTTGTAAAGATATGTCATGTTTGAACGAAAAGCTTATTGTTTTTTTTAGCCTGGTATTTTAGAAAATAGATGTGTTTGGAGGGGCTAAATGAAAGCCAGCACTATAAATATTGCTAAGCTAATTTTTCCCTTTCAAACTAAATTTAACAAATACACTTGTGACTATTTGGAGATCTTACTGCTGATTTAATTTAATCTAGTAGGCATTTTGACAGCCCTGGAAATGAAAATAATATTTAATCAAGATCAATAGGAGAGACAAATCAAACAAATGTCCTTGTTCAATGTAAACAATATTTGATTATTTCGCTGGACTCAAGAGGATCTATTAATTATTTCTAGAAGCACTGCAGAAAGAAAAATGTAACAGTGAAAACTATTGGTGCAGGTTGCCATAAAAAACACCTAAAAAGTAGTACTCAGCTAGTAACAATAACCTGGATGATCCTGCATTTGTAAACCTTTATCCAGAAAACAATCCTTATGGATGTGTTGTATGTTGTCACCCAGGGCTTGAACCCAGAAAGAACCAACAGTACAGTTTATTGTATTATTGTGTCAGTACTAATTACAAACAGTTGTGAGTTAGTTGAAGGAACAACCTAACACAAGTTATACATTAAGCAGTAGAAACAAATGAAACATTTTTGTTTTATTTGTAAGTGTAACAGTTTTTTTCTAAAAGCCTTTCAAACTTGCAGTCCATGGAAACATTGAGGAAAAAATGACATAAAGGACCTACAACATTATTATTTCTTTGCATTTCTATAGCACAACTCAAACATCAAACTACCTTCAGAAGCAAATTCTATTTTAATACTGTACTTAGTACTTAATATTTGCCAAAGATAGTAAGCTTAAATCCATAAGGCCTTAAGGCCATTTTGTGTAAATTAATGTGTAAACGTCAGAGTGTAAGTAAATGAAGATTAAGCCGACATTGTAAACCCACCGGGACAGGCTCATCTCTTCCGTCTGCCAACTAGCCCACTGATATAACACAGGGATAAAGAGACAAACAGGAAACTATTTTGTGCAAAGAGGATAACAGCTTCTGTCCTATTATGCTAAAATGGGAAAGCTAAGAGCTCTGCACTGTAATGTGGTAGATTGGAACAATTTTCTGCTGACTTCAAAAGCACAGCCATATCTATATCCAGATAGCTAGTGTGGAGTAGATGAGTTCACCAAGTTAATGTTGTGAGTGCTTTTTGTGGCTGAAATTGTTACTAATGACAAGAATATAGGTACAGTTATAGAAACTGCAGATGTAAGAGTAAAATGTTCATTTTGGGGGCTAGAGGGTCTGTTACAAAAGTAGGGTTGAATGTCAATTAGCAGCGTCTCTCAGCTATTAAAGTGGTTTGGCAATCAGCTCTTTGACATCCCTTTGAAAACTCACTAATCACATAGCAAACAGTTCCAGAGTTCCAGAGAGGTCAAGTAAGTCCCATATTGACAGTGGTTCGAGACGGGACATGAAAGCAGACCCAAACAGACCAAGGCAGGTGAAAAGTTAAAGGAAACTTTATTTGACAGTCGCTTAGTGGAGTGTTGGGATTTGAGGTAAATGGAGAAGGTCAACAGGCACCAGAGTGGGATGCACAGGAGACCAGAATTAGCTTGTTGAGCGAAGACAGAGGGCAGCTGAGTAATAGATGGAGAGAGATGAATACAGACTGGTTGTAGACAACAGGAGAAGACTGGCAGGCTTCAAGTGGGATTCACCAGAAAACTGGTGGGCTACAGCAGGATTCTGGCACAGCACACAATGTAAACTAGGGAGGACTGGGAAACCGGATATACATTGAAAACTCGTTTTTCTGTCTGACAGGCTCACAGTTAAAACAGAAAGGAAACTTGATGAAAAGAAGTGACTGAACATGCTGTCTTGCAATGAGCAATGTAGAGCTGTTCGGGGATAGGGACATCAGCTGGCACAATTCAGGTAGATTTTGAGAGCTAAAGGCCAGGTCTCATCAGCACTGAAAACAGCTACATGTCAGAAAGAAACAAATTCATGTTAATGGAAACAAGTAAATTGCTTAATTTAACACACACATTTGCATGATAGTGCTGACTTGTGAGGTTTGAAGATCCACAGAAAAATCTTAACGCGCTGGGGAGGCTTCTGGTGTCATAGTTCAATGCACTGGGGGAAGCCCTGTTGTGTCACTTTTGAACGCTAAAGGTAGGCGTATAATATATAAAGTAAAGTCTGAGTAAGGAGGTGGTTGGGGTGGACAGACCAGAAACCGGAGTTACCCTTTTATGTAAGTTGCCTAAGTCACGCAAGTAACCTAACCAGTGGCGGCTGGCCAATAAAGAGCACTAGGGCCTGGTTTCTTTTTAAACTAAACATTTTTTTAATAAACAGTAATTACGTATGTTTAAAATGCACAATAATGTGTAATATATAAAATATAGGCTAAATAATTATGTTGGGGTGTAAAATTAGCTTCCTGCTCATCCACTGATCTCTTCTGGGGCACTAGAAAGATCGCCCAGGCGGTACAGCAGCACAGCCAATAACTGACACAAGATATGTGTGTGCCCATAGCAACATAAAATTAAGCCAATCAGCGTTCTCGAATCTGGCGTTTTCAGTAGATCTTTTTGCCTCGCTGGGCAGTGTGTTGGAGGAGCACCTTAAGACAGCTACCGTTTTCAAAGACACCTCAAAGACTGTGCAAAATGAACTTTTGGACTGCATGCTGTCAGTTCTTAAAGATCACCTGCAGTTAAGTTATTATCCTGCTGTTTGTGTTAAACTGTATTCGGGATGTTACTGAAACTGACTGGATATGGCACAGCCCCACCTAAAATATTTTTCACCAGCCGCCACTGAACGTAACCTAACTGTGTAAGTAACGTAATATTATAATAATAATAATAACGAAAGTAACGTTATTTTAAGCCAAACCATGATGTTTTCCTAAACCTAACCAAATTGCGACGTTTCATGATGTTTTACGTTAACAACGTTCCTTTTCACAACATTTAATAGTAGTTATACATTGAAAGTCTAACCGGACTTTGCATATTTATTTTTTCTAACTTGACCACAGAGCCCTAAACGCCAAAAAACAACACTAAAGGTGTCTTTACAAAGCGTGTGATGAGTTGGGAATGAGAATGTGTTATTCAAGCTAAATTTCAGGATGGCTACCTCCATTAGTATCCTTGTAAATAACTGGAAATTAAGTTTTATGTATAAAATGTTTATTAGGCTATACATTATGAATGTGTCACTATCCCCATGTAAGGTACATCTTTGGTTTCATTCTCCACTATAGTATGTGTTTCACAGTGTGATACTGTTATATTTGCAGTGAAGGTAAAGATGCATCAAAACATTGTAGCTTTATGATACTTTGCTGCATTATATTTTTATTGGAAAGACAACAGCAATGAGCAATTCACAACAGAGTACAGGCCATGCAGTTGTTACCAGCTTGGTGTCTGCATTTAGCAGCTGTATCATCTTTATGACTGCGACAGTTGTGCAGTGAAACTGTCATAAAAAACAGCACGACAACAGCATGAAAGTGATTAAATCCCCCCTATTCTGATTTGATGCAGTGACCACATACAAAATGTTTTATCACTCCTGAACAAATGACTGCAAAGTATCTGTAACTACATTTATAAAATAAGTACATTTTAGAGGTTTAACCAAATGTGTTTTTCCAATAAACACTAAACTGCATTGAAACCTGTTCCCCAAATGGCTAGACAGCAATCAGCCTTTTGATCTAAAATGTGTTGGATTGGTTTGTTGTCAAACATTGAAGCTTTAAGGCCATTCAATTTCCTTTATTGCCATGTGGTGAAGACTGTATGATGTGGGAGACGTTTTCTCCCACATCATACACACAGCTTGGAGTTGTACAGTGGCCTATTAGAGTGAGGCTGTTCAGTTTAGTTTGCAGTATGGGTTTAATGGAGCCCTTGGTGTATAATAACTGGTGTAGCTTTATTGTAAAATGACTTCAGGGATAATAAAGAGCAGGACTGACAGAGTGACACCGAGGAAGTGAAAGAACATGGAAAAATATTAGATTTTAGTTCTTGCAATAGTTCTTCCTCAATAGGTATTTGCTTTAGACAAAGGTCATTTAAGCTGGGATGTATAATGGATGATTGACTGTTCTTTCCATTTTTGACATCAGCATTAACCGTTCCCTCACCTGACGGTATAAACGCAACATTCACCAAGTTGGCATTAGTAATTATACCTGGCCACATTACAAAAGACACAGATCACACTGACTGTCCAGTTCACTGTACAGATAACTGTTGTTTCTGATGGCCATTGCTTTATTTCTCCAGATATCACAGCTCTCAGGGTCAGGATGAAGGAGTTGTAACATCACCACTTTATTACTTTTTCTTTTTTTTAACATACAGCATATTGAATCAAGCTTAATTAAAATAAAATACTACCTTTAATACTACTAGCTAAACTCTCAGTTGATGCTTTCCAGACTTAAATCCTGTAATGAAAGCGGAGTATGCGTAGCTATGTCTAATTTGAGGTTTCTCTTTGCATGGAAAAGTTATAGCTTCAAAAGAGTCAGCACATTTAAAAACTTAATTATTTGACCACTCTTGGGCAGCTACATATTAGCTTGTAAGAGTATGGTATTTGAAGATAACAGGTTGGCAAAAGGTGCCTATTTTGTCAGGATTGCTGGGTGCGCAAAACAGGAGAGAGCCCAAGTGCATGACACTGCGAGCAGAGGTTTAGTGCCAGGGTTTATTAATCCAAAATTCACAAGGCATGAACAAAACTCACGGGTACAGGAAACTGGTAACATCAAACATGCAGGAACTGGTAGTACACAAATCATAGGACAATGACCAGACGGGGACTGAACAGAAAAACCAAACATATATACACAGGGACTAACGAGCAGGGAGCAGGAGCAACATAGGTGACAGGGATCAAGGCTAATGAGGAAGGCAGACAGCAGGGAAAACAGAGAGACTGGCAGGCAGGCAGATTACTGGGGGAACAGACAGAACACATGTTACAAAATATCAGACAAGAATCTAACCCCAGACAATAACAGAAACCCATGTAAACAGACAAACACCGACCAACTATAACACAGGGATCATAACAGACAAAACCTAAACGAGAACACAGAACTACAACACAGAGGCAGGGAGTTGAAAACAACATAACGGGGCAAGGCAGGACTGAAACTAGGATTAGACAGAACACCAGACAATTACAGAATAAGACAGGAACTAAGGCATAACCAGATAATTAATAACCCAGACTAAATAACAGATACCGAACTGATCAATAAGTAAACACACAGTGAACTATACTTAACAGATGACAGAACTAAAAAGTTACAAAGATACAAAACCCAAAACTCAAGGCATGGCCAAAATAATATAACAGAGACAACCTCAGGACAGGATCGTGACATATTTATAAAGCGAACGCGACAATGTTTTTGAAAATTGCCAATAATTATTGACTGAAGAATCTTTCGTTAGATCAAAACATGTGGATTTTGTAAATGATCTGGAGTTATTGGAAATGTTTGAATCACAAGGAAACTCAGTTCAGCCTTGATGTTACTAGACGCTCTGGCCTCCTCCATCAACTGTGCCATGAGTCTGTGACAGACAAGAGTGCCTCAGTCCTGACTGCATGCCAATAATGACAGTAAAGCACACCCTCTTGTGTAATATTGCTTAATTTTCAGCCGTGTTTCTGGCCACTTGTTAAATTCTTTTTACCTGGTCTAGGTAAAATATCCGGCTCTTCTGCGGCTAAATATTCTAGAAATGAATGAAGTCTCTTGACCTCTGCTGGGAGGGACACATTGCATGTTTAGGAAGAGCTTAGAAACACTTCCAGTATGGCCGCATTAAATCAGAGTGTGTTACAGAAAATGCGGGGAAGAAAAGCATTTACACAGACAGACAGAGGGAGAAGAGCGATGAAGGGAACTCAGGAGAGAAATATCGAGAGGGAAACAGCTGAGCAGGGGAGAAAAAGCTGATAGGGAGTGCAACAAGAGAGAGTGACACAGTAAAGCAGGTGAGAATGAGATGAGGGACAGAGAGACCGACAACATAAGATTTTAATGAAGCTCTCACTGCATTGCACAATCTGATAAGGTGACACTCCAGAGACAACAAAATGGCGGGAGTTTCAGAGGGGGACGGTGTGTGCGTGTCTGTGTGAAGGATAGAGAGAGTGACAGATGTGATGTGTACCCCAGGCCTCATGTTGCTCGTACACTCTCGCTGCCCAGCAAGCTGTATGCCACTGCAGTGCAGGTATTCCAGTCACTCACATGCAAGCCGCTGCTGCAGCCATGACCCTGAGGGTGTATGTGTGTCTGTGAATGTCTCTCTATGTGTGTGTTTTCCAAAACCTGATTAAGATTCATGATTCACAGCCAACCCAAGGGCGTGTGACTGATGTCTGACCGGGAGGCAACACATGCACACACGCTGCAGATCTTTGCCACGTACCTAATTAGGAATCCAATATCTATGAATACTAAGAAAGGCAAAATACAGGGACCATATGTAATGAAAGAAAAGATAGTTTAGTAAAGCTTTTACAGAATATCTGAATTTGTCCTGACCTCATATGTGTTTGTCTGGTTCCATAAGCCTGATGTTTTGTCACTCCTACTGTATTTACAGTTTTAACGAGAAGAGACCCTTTGAACGGACCCCTATGTTCACAACAACTTAGGCAGAAAAATTCAGATTGTTGTGTAGGGAAGTTACTTTAGTTATTAGGGTTCAATCAGTTAGGAACAAGAAGTATTATACAACAATACTTCTTGTTCCTAAACATTATATTGAAATGTAAAAAACACAAAATCATTTAAAATGTTTGACAAGTGTCTATTTTAATGAGGTACAGATGTAGTATTAATGCTAATGGTTAAACATTTTTGGAAATGCCTATTTCAAACTGTGTTCAGTTTGTGCGTAGCTAGCAAGCTAGCCAGCTATAGCTAATTCCACACTGTAGCCTATAGCTGGTTAGCATGCTATAGCTATAAAGGAGCCCAGTAATGGTATACATTTTTATATTTTTTTTAGCTGAGGAGCCCTGACACAACGTCATGTTTGCATTATATGAAGTCGATGCAATGTATAGGACAACTTATAGTTCCCTAATGTGAGCTACTCAGAGAACTGCAGTTATGTAAATTACACACCATCTGGTAACAGTATTACAGTGAGTGAAAATTAGAATAACCAAGATTGCTTTTATTCTATATATAAGATTTTTTCATACTGACCTGGCTGTCTTTCCAACATTATTTTCATCCTCATGTGGTCACCTCCATTTTATGTCAACCTGTCAAAGTCTGGTCATAAATAAATTATACAGTAACTGCCAGCAGATGTGGAGAGTATGTGCCTGTACTGTATGAAGCCAATGTTTGCTTGTTTTCTTCCTATAAGAAAGAAGACAACAGGTTTTCCATTTCAAACTTGTGCTTTATAATGCATTTTCAAACAATAAACTTAAATTTAAAGAATCTGACATGGTGCTATTATGGGTTCTTGAGTGCAAACAATCAGTATGTGTCACTGCAAACAAAGTGTGATGATAGCTGCAGACATTCTAAACATCCTTTTAGCAACTATCCCATGTCAAATGACAATGTTGCTTAGCTCCTGCATGTAAACGACCAAAAATACATTTAATCTGTCACTACTGTCTTTTGCAAACAAGGAAAAGTGGGCAATAAGATTTTCATGATTTGACAGTTATACAGCATAAAAGAATTCGTTTTCATACTCAGGAATGACGGGCTGTCTCCGAATTGTTTTGGGAAAAATGCGGGGGACGCCTTGAATTGCGTAGAACAAAGTGATAAAGAGTAGGGTATGTTGAATGCTGAATCACCATGACAGCAGTGTCATTAGAGAAATAGCAGGAGGCGTGGCTGTGAAATGCTCTAGTGTGAAACCAGAGCCTCAGCGATATGATGGCGAGACGAGAGGCCATTTGAAGGAACGGTGGCAGGACGGAGACAAAAAAGACTTTACGGTTTTACAGTGACGCGCAATGACAACTTGACAAACACGTAGACACAAATGCATGCATAGTCAGGATGTAGACACGCACACATACTGAGGTGGAGAAGAAAAAGGAAGATATCAGAAAAAGTGGATTGAAGTAGGATTTTGCAATTTTGTGGTGAAGGGATAAAGCAACAGAACACCTCTTGCAAGCAGTGGTGGAATAAGTACTCAGATCGAAGTAAAAGTACAGCAGGTCCCAACCAGACACTTTGCTTTTTTGTATGGAGTCACAAGCCAAAGAGGACTGGAAACCTAAACTCTTCACCTAAACAATAGAATAGGATAATTGCCAATGACTCCCAAAACAACCAACCCGTTCTCACCAGAAAAACGACCTTGTAGGTTGTTTGCTGAAGAACGTTATTATAACCCATATTTATGTTTATTGCAGCAGTGACCTCTACTGGCTGTACAACAGGAGCAAAGGAAGAAGTTGGGTGACGTATTCTAAATAATAAGAAAAAATCGTGTAAGAAGCTGGATGGGATGGATGGTTCGGTCAAACCCCTTTCTTTCACACAGGAGAACGTTGTTCAGAGTCCCATGTGAAACCAAGTAAATGTTGAGTTATTTTTATTTAACTTGACTTATGTAACATACGTGTTTGAAACCAAACCACCATGTTGTCCTAAACCTAACCAAACTGCTACTGTTTCACAATGTTAACCAGGTGTTTTACTCACATGGTGTAAGTCTAGATAACATTATTTAAATTTAAATGAGTCAGTCTTGACATGGTTATCAGTACTTGAAGTATTTGAAGTAAATGTACTTTCCACAATTGCTTGCAAGGGTGTGTGGTTGACATCTGTACCTAACTTGAACTAAGAGTCATTTGTAAAAACACTTCAGCATCTGCAACAAATTCTCATCTAGTCTACGGTGAGAAGGACGCTGGAACTTTCCTTGGCCCACTGGGAGGAAACATTTGCAGAGGGGAAATGAGGCACAATTCCGTGTAATGAAGGGCAATATGGTAAATCCGACATTCAGCCTAAATCGCTAAATTTAGGAGAGTCAAATCCCTCGGCAGAGTAAAGCTCAAATCCCTCGGCAGAGTAAAGCTATGCGTGACTCTTGACTTAACTCCCTTAGAGACTTGAACTTTAATTTTCATTTAGTGGTTATTTATATGTGTTGGCAGAGACATTTCAGATTGATACTGAGCTGTTTTTTGTAAGATAATAACTTATTTGCACCATTACGTTAATTTACAGTTGGGATGTGTGTATTATGAGTTTATAGTGGTTATTGGCCAGGGTTCTGGTAGGGACCCCGGGGCCTCTGCAAGGGTCCTTCCTCATCCCCGGCACCACAGCGTGTTGCTTTGTTGTCCTTTTGTTTGTTTAGTTAACCTGGCACTATGTTTTTCCAGCCACATTTGTTAAACTTTGAAATTATTAGTTATAGTGGTTAAATTAAATTACTTTTGTTAATAAAAGTTTGGCATATTGCTTTGCCTGTCACCATTTTGGCTTTTTGGAACCAGAAGTGACCATATTTAGACGAGAAGATGGAGCTGGGGAGGGAAACGCTGACAGGTCACCATGGTAGCAACTTGTCAGTCACAAAGTAGCCATACCCTAAAGCATACCTTGCTTTATTGTCTATTTTCCTCTAAATGGGAACATAATTTGCTAAATGAACGTCATGCTGTGTTGAAGAAGACTTGAAACTACTATCTGAGACTATAAACTAATTAGGAAAGTGTTTACTGAAGTAATAAATCAAGTAAAAAGTCGGGCCATTTTCTCACTGGCATACATACAATTTGACTTCTTTTTGCAACCAGTGCGTGCCACTGATGGTTGTTAAAAAGAATGCAGGTTTAAGTCACTTACGCATTGGCTTCACTTTTCAGACCCGAGGTTCCCGCATGGTTAAATGTCAAGGATGTGACAGTTTCATTTAAGCTATTGACTGACAGGTAACAGGACAATCGTTTAGGGCATCGACAGGCCCTGTCATCTAACATATGGTGCATCATCCACAGACTTGACACACATTTCCAGCACTGTGTGCCATATGGCGCTGTTAATTATGACACCTGAAGTCATAAAAGACACACTGAGAGAGGGTAAGTAAGCAATATGGGGAAAAAAGAGAACGACATGTAGTGCGAATCAAATAAAAAAATATATTTTAAGAAAGAAAGAGACAGGTAATAACGTGATAAGTGGCTATTTGTATGAAAGGGTTTGTGGCATGTTCGGATGTGGCTTTTGTGTATGTACATACATACATACATGCTTAAGAATGTGTTGTACTTTTCTAACAGCTGCGAGCAAATGTCTTGATGGTTGATGAAAGCCCCGTATCTGCAACACTACTGTTGTGGCTATGTTTTTTTGTGTTGTAGTTGAATTTTGTTGTGTAATATTTTCTCTGTTTTTACATTCCTCATGTTTATCACTCCCTGTCTATGTATTATAGTTTCTAGTCCATGGTTATATTTTGTTTTGCCCATGCTCTTTTCATGTTCTGTTTTACTGTTGTGATCGACAAGACAATTTTTTTAAACAAAATTTGTTTATCTACTCAACAAAGAGTCAGCTGTAAAGTCTACCCAATCTCCAGCGGACTGGTCACTGTCTGTATCCTGCTGAGCGTGAAAATGAGTAAATCAGCTGGGCCTGATAACATTTCTGTACTAAAATCCCGTGCCAGTCAGCTGCTTGATGTTAATACTGGCCTTTTCAACATCTCACTGTCTCAAGAGTTTTCACCCCTGCTTCAAGACAGTGACCATCAACACTGTACCTAAAAAGTCTGCAGTGTCTAGTCTGAACGACTTCCGCCCTGTGGCTCTCACCCCCACTCTGATGAAGTGCTTTGAGAAACTGGTTCTTCAGCACATAAAAAACATCCCAGCCAGCCTGGACCCTCTTTGCTTTCAGAACCAACAGATCCACAGAGGATGCCATCTCCACTGCCATCCACTCAGGCCTCACACTCCTTGAGAAAAACATCACCTACATCAGAATGCTGTTGGTGGATTTCAGCTCAGCATTCAACACAAAATTCAAACCACTCTAGTGCTCAACACCAGAGCCCCCCAGGGTTGTGTGCTCAGCCCCCTCCACTTCACGCTGTACACCCACGACTGCATCCCCAGTCACGGAGAGAACTCTGTTGTGAAGTGTGCGGACGACACCATCATCATCGGCCGGATTTCAAACAATGATGAGACTTCATATCGGGAGGAAATTGATAATCTTGCAGAGTGGTGTACAGAGAACAACCTACTGCTCAATGTCAGCAAAACTAAGGAGCAGATCGTTGATTTTAGGAAGAAGGACATAAAGACACACACTCCTGTCTACATCAGTGGGGCTGAGGTGGAGCAGGTGAACAGTTTCAGGTTCCTGGGAATCAGCATCACAGATAACTTGACATGGTCGTCTCACATCTCCACACTTGTGCTGTGCGGGACTCCTGACAGATAGGTTGTGAGATTGATTCCATCTTATTGCAGATATTTTTTTCTCCCTTGTTAAACAAATTGAATAAAAGGACACTTTTGCACATGCTAAAGTATGTGCTGCAGTGTGTGTGAGTTCTGGCGTTTGATCCGCATTCATAAAACTATGGACACTTATTTTCATTTCCCTGAGAAAATTCAGGGGAATCCAATCACACGTTTACTGACGGCTTTTTCAGAGGTGTGTCAAGCAGGCCAGAGACTCTTTTGGATTTCCTTCAGAACCCTTCAAAGTAAAAGCTCTTAAAAACTCGATATGAAGCACTGCTGCATAATACGCTTTAGCGCTTTTATTTTAGAGGCAAAATCACTTATGAGGAAGTGGTTATGTGAGTAACTGTTGCTGTCATGACTGAGATCTATTTCAGCACCAGCCGCTATCAGTATATTTATTTTTCTGCTATCAAAGCAATCTGGCCACGGGACGCCTATTGCCGACCACTGTTATATATCCTGAATTGTTCCCTTTGTTCGGTTTAATACGTTTAGGTTCACTTCTCTGTTGATCGCCCTCAGCACTCGCTCATTGACCATGACATCTACTTGATTCAATGATATAATTAGGTTTTGGGAAAAATGTAGAAATTAAATAACAGAGAAAAGTCTTGAAGTTCAGACCACACACAGATAGCAGTAACTGCAATGGAATTCCAGAAAAAATGGTTTAAAGTCTAAAGGCTTATTATTTACAAAAATAAATCATTGTCATAAAACCTACATAATTCCTAAAAATGCAGATACTGCACACTGCTTTTGGATAATCTCCATTTGAACCAACCAACCACCAATTAAGCTATTATTATTATTACTAAGCCAATAACACATGAAAAGGGACCGTATCTGTACTGCATTCCTGCTTTTGTCAGTAGACAAAACAGAATATTAACATCTAAAAAAGCATAAGGTTTGGCTAACATTTCTGCTCAATCCTGTGGAATTATCATGTTAGCCCCTCTTATAATTAGGCTATTATTATTTCTACATGACATGAGAGTCTGGTGTTATTTCACTGGAAGCACAAACTGAATCAGAATCTAATAGTTTTGTTGAATGTTGAATATTGTGTGGAAAATTTAAAATTATATATCACAGATTGAATGTAATGGTTTGAGTGTAATATCGCAGTATTTTTTTGATTTTGGTGGTGCTCCAAATTCAGTTAGGAATTCAGTTTCTCAAAATTCAATTTCTACTCAGAAGGACTCATCTGGCAACACGTCCTCATATAGAAACGACAGAATAGGTCGATAGTTGATGTCTATAAAACCACCAATATGAGCTTTTTTAATGACTCCCAAAACGACATGTGAGCGTTTTCTCCAAAATGACATATGAGTGTTTTCTGTTCCCCATTGCAAGACATGTAGGTTAACCCTACCTGGTAGGACAATGTGCTAGCAGGTAGGGTTAACTGGTCGACATGCATACTGTCAGGTTTTTTTTTTTTTTTAGGCACACACCCCTGTAAGGGTTAAGGTAAGGGGCTGCGAGGGGCTGTCAATGTATTTAATAGTAATATAGTTGCTAGTTCTATCGTTAACACGCTGGCGCTAATGGTAGCTAATGCGACAAAAAACACTAACGCTAGCTAGCTAAGGGTACATGAAACTAGGGCTGACCCCAAATAATCGAAGATTTGATGCTTTGATGGGCGGAGCCCGATTCGATTGTCAATCTCACAGTCAAAGCTTCGCAGCGAAACAAGATTCATGCCATTTGAGCAATATGGGGTTGCTCAACGTCCAGTGTTGGGCAGTAGCGTCACTACAAGTAGCGCCGTTACTAGTTTAACTATGTTTCTCAGTAGCTCGGTGGTAGCATTGCTATTTTCTGAATCAAATAGCTTTTCAGTAACAAAGCTCTTTTATTGACCGAGTAGCGTGTTAGCTTCCACACACGCTACATTTTCCCAAGCATTTCTGAAGGATCAGAAAGTGACACCATCACCACACACGGACCTGTATGTGCAGCCGGGACAGGTGCTGTGCCAAATTCTGCCTGCCTGCAGAGAACTGCATGTACCTCGCGGGTGATAACAGTCATTAATGCTGAGAATAGAGGTAGATGCAAATCTTGGCAGGTAGTCTACAGATTTTCATCTGCCGAGATTATGCATACAGCTCTTTAGGTCCTTTTCAGACACTTTGCTGTGCTCATTGATCAAACGCGGTTTTCACCACATATATTTAGGCCTACTGAATGTCAAGGAATATGGTATTTCTACTAAGTGTATTAAAATATTAAAGACTCTAAACGTTCATAAAATATATACTTATATACTTATACCCCACAAAGAATATTATAGCATTTAAAAGCAGTATTTGGAGGTGCATGCAATTCTCGGTAGGCAGGCAAAACTCGGTATAACACCGGCAGAAGCACTTCCGTGTGACGGTGACATCACGTACTTTTACGTCTTTCTTCTATTGCTACAGTGGAATGAAGTTAGTTCAATATAAACCAGGCCTTTACTGTGTGTTTGCTGTAAATGCTGTATATAAACTTTTAAAAAGAATAAAACGTTCAATAAATGTTTTAAAAGTGTGTGAATAAATCCAAAATTGTAACCCTAACCCTGGGTCGTCAGTGCGCATGTGTAGGCGTAGCGTGTATATAGTAGCTGAACAGGAACACTTGCTGAAAAGTGAGAGCCCCGGCTTCACTGGTGTTGTGCCGAGTTGTCCACACCTCGCAGGACTTTTAGATAATTTATCACCGTTGATGAACCACACAAAGAATATTTCATTGTTTTTAAATAGCCGGCTACTTGAAATAGACCCGCGAGGAACCACAACGTGCATACAGTTGTCAGCAGCACGGAATGCACGCAAAACTCAGCTGAGAGAGAGAGAGAGAGAAAAAGGGTCCCACGGCTCGCAATCGCCACGCACAAAAACACATGATTCGACTATCAGTCAACTATAGGCAGGACTTCAAGATTCTAATTCGACTATGTAAATCCTTTGTCGGGGACAGCCCTACATGAAATGTTACAAATTGCTACTTAAAACACTAAAAATAAACACAACAAAACGCAAAAAACACAAACTGTTGCTAATACTGGCTAGCTAACGCAAATAAGAAAAACAACAACCTGATGTTGGCTTTTTGTTTCACATGGGAACTAAACTCCAGTCTCCTGGGTGAAGGTCGCCTAAGTAACCATCCATCCACCCAACCCACCACGTCCAAAATAGGAATTTTCTAGTTGTTTATATCCTACACCTGGTGTTTTTTCACATGCAGATCGTCACACGGCAGAAACTACACAGCTACCCTCATGGTCCACATATTGATTGATTGAATTGATTAAACTTCTTTGATTGTAAATTTAAAAGTGATGCCTGCAGCAAGAGATGCCCCAACCACATACCATCAAAAGGATAAAAACACAATTAAGCTAGACGGATCATTTCCATTGTAGTACTTTTACCCAGAAAGTCTTGTAGTAATCTTCATATCATATTTCATATACAATTTCTGATAACGTCTTACTGATAGAAATGGCTGCAGTACTGTCAAATTACTTTTTACATTTACAGCTGGTAGTTTACTTGTTTGCAATTTGTGTGCAAAAAGATGTGTAGAGGTCTACAGTGGGTTTAAACTGCACCATATTCAGTTGAAAAGTGAATTTTTGGAATGTAGTTCACAAAGCCTATACATACGTTTTTTGGATGTCTAGGTTATGTAATGTGTTTCGATTGCATTTAAATGAGGATATTCAATTCAGAAGCAAGTTCATACTACTTCAGGAAGTCTGTATACACTACCAACCTGATCAAAACAATCACCTTATGTTTTGCCTGTCAAACATTTGCATAAAATTCTCTTGACAGAAACACAACTAGCCCCTCTTCCACAGCTACAGTCAGTATGTGTGCATGTGTTGCATTTGTGTGGGTGGATGGGAAGGAAGGAAAACATGCTAAAAGGGATTGACACTTCTGTTTGTAATGAGAGGCAAAGGAGGCTGCGCAACACTACCCCACGATGTCTCTATATTTAAGTAACTGGCACCAGAGGTGTCAGCACAGGTTGAACACCATAAGAGGGCCATGCACAGCGATAAGTGTGTGTGTGTTTTTGGCTGTATTTTTCCAGGCAGCAGAGCCTGTTATTTAGCAGCAGTCTGCTGTATGTTAGTAGCCGTACACTCATTGTTGACTGTGAATTATAGTACTACAACCAAAACCAGACATGTGTGGAAACATGCCCAAAGGTACAAATATTCAGAACACGGTACAACTAAGCCACTTTGTATATCTAAAAAAACCCCCACAAGTTTGTCAATTGGATTTGATGACTATTTACACTGTTTGATTTTCTATTGTTAGCCATGCTAGTGGCAATGTCAGTCAGTTGGTCCACACAATTTTCCCAGATGGAAATATCGCTCTATTTTTTGAGATCGGCTATGAAATGTTTTTGTTGCTCTGTGAGGCTGAACTTAGACTCAGCAGTGCTTTGAGCTAAATGCTAATGTCAGTGTGCTAACACGTTCACATTGACAATATAAAGATTTTTAGTAGGTATGGTAGGTAGGTAGGTTCGGAGTGGTTACTGTTGTTGTTCATATATATATATATATAGTGTTTTTATAGCCTATCTTTTTATTAGCCTTTTCTCTCAATATTAACCATTTCTTATTAGTCTGTTCACATATGTAGGGTTCATATATTTAGGGTTTAGGTCTCTTGTTGTTCCTCTCCTTGAATGTTCATTCAAACCCGGGAAAGGATCTCTATTCCCTAAAACATAGAAAACTAGACTGTGTAAATGATGATTATGCTTCCCTTTGCTCGGGGCCAGATTGCCGAAGCTGCCCTAGGCAGCAGGTCTCTGGACCAGTTGTATATGTGTTATAGTACTTTTTCGTTTATTCTCTTTTATTGATAAATTCTTCAAAGACAACTGTTTGTTGTAACATAATTATTTGCTTAATCCCTCACCAGCAATATACATTTTCCACAACAGTTAGTAAGCAATGAGTGAGGAACAAATCAGGAATGACCTGATAATAAATTAATCATTAACAAATAGTAAGTGAATATCTAGAGTGGACGACTATATAGTAAATAATGATGATTTACAAGAGAACTGACTGGTAAATACTATATGAATGAATCGGCAGGTAATAATTACTTAATAAATATCTGAATCAACATACTGACCACTCTTCCCATTTGCAGCTGGCCTGATCAACAAGGACCAGGACCTTGTGACTCGCATGCCCCCGCCCCTTTACAGAACATATTGTAAATGTTTGCATACACATATTTATAGAAGTTTGTTTATTATGTTCCAATTAAATTCCTCGTATGTGTAAACCTACTTGATTAACTCTGAACCAGCTGCTGAACAGCACAAAACTAGTAAAGACAGTTGCTATTTTTAAGTTAAGTGCTACACAAGTAGTTACTAAGTAATCCCTTATTACTTCATGATTATGACAAAGAGCCACAGAGTTTTTATTGTGAATAAATTTCTTGAGTAGAGAAAGGACAGAAATTATGTTATGTATGTTAACATGTTTTCCTCATTATATAGAGATGTTTCTTCTCTATCCAGCTCTACCTGTTCCCCTCCTCTCTCCCCTTGTCCTCTACTCTTTTTTTGCCTCCTCTCCAGTTATTTCCCACATCAACACAGGCGCTGTGTTGATATTCACAACAGGATTCTTATCTATTTTGTTATTTGCTCTGGAAACCACTTTGTGACACATTTGCTTTGTTAAACTTACTCTATTATCTCTTATATGTCACTTTACTCCCTGTGGGTGAAACCAGATGCCTGAAAAGTGAAGTCAAATTATTTGCAGGCTGCTTACTTGTCATACAGCTCAGGTCTGGAGCTGAAGTGCGGGATCAAAATCTTCGTGGATACATTCTGCTGTTGGAACAAGATTTTCTCCTCCTCCTTTTCTTCCCTCCGCTTCTCGTCTTTTCTGTTTTTAATTCCCATCTGACTGACAGCTGCATCAGTCACATGACCTCAACTGCTTTCTTTAGTTTTCAGCACGTAGAGGAAAATGGATTGGAGGAAAGTATACCTCCCCCCAGCATTCCCTAGCCCCTCGCCCCTAACCTTAATTTCACAACAAAGTGCCTAACCCTAACCACATTCTATCTGCTTAACCCTTAAACCAAGTTTTAAAAAGTTGGGCAATGTAGGGCTAAAACCTTTAACACTTATATTTTTTCTCATCCCTATGCATGGGGAATAAATGAAAGTATAGCACATAATACAACAGATTAAAGATCCAGGCTATAAAAATCACGTTGGAAGCATAATCAGCATGAAATCAGCTTGTGATTTACTAAAGCAACTGCTGATTGCACACAACATGACTGGAAATGCTCAAAATGCATGTTGAGTTAGCTGAGTAGCCAAGTAAGGCAGAGCTATGAAGGGCCAGTAAAAAGATCTATGTGCTTAGAAAAAAAAACAAAAGGGAGAAATGCCTAATCTGTTGATCCATTGACAGAAAAAGTAATAAAATGTATACAAGTCATTCAAAAAAGAATAACTAACAGAAAGATGCAGAATGGGAAAGATTACTACAAGCCAGGCTATTTTTACTACAGAGGTTAGCTAACTTGCTAATTAGCTACTTTGTCCAAATCAAAAGCAGCACCTTATCTCTTCTGGTCTGGTGGTCTGATCTACATTGTATGTTTATTAGGCTGAACACAGTCAGCTGGCCACAGCCAGCCTAAAATGCATCACACAACACACACACAGCCCAATACATGCAATCATTTTTTCACACACTTACTACCCCGTGACAGACATCACACAAAAATACATACACACGCCTATGCCCACTCACATACAAGCACAGATAGAAAGCTGAATATGCCTCTTCCACCACACACACACACACACACAGGCAGAGAGAAAACAGTGTGTGGGTAGTGACAGCGTGCTGTAGCACACTGGGACAAGGCGAAGGAAAGGGAAGGGGTGTGCTCCAAAAGCCAATGAGAGCTGACAAGCCTCCCCACAAGCTTTCAACAACCCAACCAATCCAACACAGCCGTCTGCTTTAAGTGTGTGTGTGTGTGTGTGTGTGTGTGTGTGTGTGTGTGTGTGTGTGGGGGAAGAGGCATATTCAGCTTTCAACAAAGATTGTATTTTGATATGTACCTTTTAAGAAAATGCTTTAATGTATACCAATTTAAAGTTATAATCCATAAGATTTTCATGTAATAAAACTCTATTATTGAACATTATTTATACATTTTTATTTTTCTACAATAACAAAATTATCTTTCTACATTGTAGTTTATATTGGTAGTGGCAGAGTTAGCCCTTCCAATGCATGTGTTTGGTGTATAAAAAAAAAAAAATCAATACAGGGTAAAAGTATGGGGGGGAAATAAACCAACACTAAGACAGCAAAAAACAAACAAACAATAGCAAAGTATAAATGAAGAACGCATTTAAGGTGAAATACTGACACTTGCAAGTTTGGGAGCAGTAGTTGTCCCACATCACAATGTTAGGTAGCTATTTTTGCTCTCACATCCTTTACTTATTCATACAGATTCCTTACGTGTTAAATCACACTGACATCTGTGTCTGATCCATGTCTGATGCATGTTCTGTCACTGGAAACCCAAGCCTCCTAAAATAAATATAAGGTTATAGTCACCTCTTTTGAAAATGCGTGCACATCATTCGCCAAATAAATCCAGCAGCATGTGTGAGATTCTGCATGGAAGCTAATAAAAACCTGGCAAGACATATCATTCCATAAATATAAGAGTAGCGGCAGAAAACCAGCCCTAATTCAGGACTTGCTTGCACGGCATTCAGTGTATACACAAAATAATAACAGCAGGAGGCTGTGGTGATGGAGGGAGTCTAAAGTGACCTAGGTCACCAGTAGCAGTACCATGGATCAGCAGATATAGAGTGAATTCTCAGATAAGAAATAGACCTTATTTGCTTACTGGGAAATCAAAAATGCAATCCAAAGTGGTTACAACTAATGTTGTAGTCAAGACTAAGACCAGAGTTTATCAAGACCAAGACAAGGCCAAGACTTTTAGGGGCTGAGAGCAGTCGAGACCAAGACCGAGGGAGGGCGAGACCGAGTCAAGACCAAGGCCAGTTTCCTGCATTGCATGGCACGCAATAAAATGTGGAACAAGCTCGTAGGTACTCATTTCCCATTAAAACACCCACATACTAAGAGCTGAAATCAACGTAAGCATCGCAGGGAGGGGTGACAGTTGTTAATTAGGGTGAGTGGTTGCATTTGAAGCAATAAGTTTTACTTCCAATCAAAGTTATGATGTTAACAAATCAGACAATGCAAAATAAATTTATTAATATTCCCAAAGTTACGGTCTTGACTGGTCTTGACTGGTCTTGAAATAAAACTACAAGTCCTCAATGTCCGAGACCGAGACAAGGCCGAGTACAAAGGTGCTTGAGTCCGAGACTACTATACTACAATACTAGTTAGAACACAACAATATAAGCTGCTACCGCTCCTCGATTGACAGCCCTGTTAAATACACAAACAGACACTAGTCAGCAATCAAATCTCAAGGGAAATCTTCTCTGTCCATGTTTTCTGGAATGTTTTTGACTTGACTGGTCTTGGAATAGATGCAGTTCTATTTCTACAAATACATAGATCCACACAGAATCCACGACATGGATCAATGCACAACACCCTCAGTGAAATCTTCATTGGCAGCCATTCAAATCACATACTGTACATCTTCTACTTTCTGTTTGTTATGAACATATTAAGTATATATGATGATCGATTAAAGGTGCCCTGTGGAGTATTCACATTCATTCATTTCTACTCACCAAAATGCATTATGTGTCCTTGAGGTCGTTGTTCATAAAACATTTGCAAAGCCAATTATTTTATGTTGTAAAATGTGTACAATGTCTGTACTTGCTATTTTTCTGCCTTCTCGCCTTTGATTGCACAATGCCGCAACAACCACCATCAACTGTCGATCAGTGGAATAGCGTGAAACTATTGGCAGGAATGTGTTTTGTATGCACAATACTAACAGGTACCCACTTTTTCTCCACAGCGCTAATCCAGGTTAAAAACTCTCCACATAGTACCTTTAAGCTCGCCAGTTTCATTATGAGCTCTCTGTTTTTATACTGTGGGGATATAAGTAAATTAATCAATAATTAAAAACTATGCTGCTCCCTGTATACTCCTTATGGAACCTTCCCGAAGACCATTATTTTCAATTGAATTTCCAGTGGAAGAAGTATTCAGATCCTTTACTTAAGTAAAAGTACCAATACAACAATGCAAAAGTACTTTACTGGTTCTACAGAAAAATTACCCTTGACTGACATATTATTATAATATTACAGGTTGATGATAGAAATATGTATTCATCAAGCTTTTACTGCTGTAGATCAACATGCTGCTTCATAACCACTGGTTAAATCTTTAACAATGTGTTTTCTTAGGTGTATCATATGTGTTTAAAGTAAAATATAACTAGAAGTTACTGTAGATGTCAAATTCAGTACTAAATTTTAGTGGAATAGAAAAAGAAAGTAGTAGTAACTGGAAATACTAAAGTACCTTTAAAATGTTTTTAAAAGTATTAACATGTTCTCATACATAATCGACAAAATAGGTAGCTTGGTAGTGACACCCAAAACGACATACATGACTGTTTCCCAAAATTACATATACAGTGTATACAGACTGTTGGAAAGTACCAGGCCAGCGACAGGCATACCCAACCTTAAGGATGTTACATAAGTCAAGTGACGTAAGTCACATTGCGTTAAATACGTGGTTAACGTTAGGCAACAAAACTACTTGGCAGGGTTAGGTAAAGATCCTGATTTGAGTTAAAGTAACTACATTATGAAAATCACATGACATAAGTAACACAAGTCATGTGACTTAACTCACATGTTGTAAGTCATCTAACATTATGTAACTTCAAACTTTAAATATGGTAAAACTTCAATTAATAGCTGAGACCCAAATAGCCGCCTACCTCCTTTACTGGCCTGGTGTGGGAACACATTTTGACAAATAAAAGCCTGCCTCAATTAAACGCATGGTCTGGTTTTTATAGAAGTTCTTTGGATGTACAAAACCTCTTAAACCCCGTGGTGTCACCCGCTTTAGCTGCTTCTAAGCTGCTTAGATCATTAATACAAATATTAATGTTTCAATGTATGATCAATATGTCAATATGGACATGCTGAACATAGTTAGATTGGTTAGATTCTCCACAATACCACTGTAAGTTCATTTAACGGAAACAACAAGACCCAAAGTCTAATTCTTCTACATTTACCGGTGTAACCTGCATGGCTACAACAGAGGAAAAGGGGGAAAAAGTGCTGACTCACGTAAACTTTGAAGCGCTCGTTAAGTCAGCTCGTTATGTCCAAATATGTCCGTTCCTAGATTATTTATATTCATTTAGTCTGTAAGGGTCCACTGATCAAAAGAATCAAAACAGCTTTTCAGAAAATTTTATTCAAGTTGTGAATCCTGTCATGTGAAGTCCGTCGCTCTCTGTCTGCTAACTTCTCCCGTCCTGCACCATGTTGTTGTTTTCATGAGGTTGCTGCCTTCAAAATAAAAGCGCATAAGCCGTCTGTCGGAGCTAGATCAACTGAATGACGTGTATTTGATATTATTATATTAGGATTATAATAGTATTATTCTGTTTGAAATAAATAAACAGTTTCATAGTAGTTTCAGTTTTGTGCAAAAAGAATTAATGGCCTGACCCATATGGACGCCTGTCCCATAAAGGCAGGATCAATTCAGTAATTTCAGCAAATAAAAGCCCGGGCTATTATTCAAAGTTTTAGGGTATGCCAAAATTTATTCTATGTCAACTGACTTCATTTGCTCCCATCATACTTACTACGGCCACTAGAGGTCCCGGCCTAACAATAAACGTAACTATTGGTCACAAAAGCTTCGTGAACGATCGACAAATAAAGCTGTTTGTGAGGTGAGGACAGGCTGGAAAAATTATTTGATACAGTAATTTTACTGCTGAGGAAATCAGAGTCGGTGTGAAGTTTTAGTTGGAAATAAATGTAAACCATGGTTTTCATTCATTTTCATTCATTTTTGCTTAGAACACATTGACACTGCTTCTTCTTTTCCAAATACGTATGTACGAGTATGTGTGAATAAGCCTGTAATTTAAATTGTCAAAACGTACAGATGGGGCCTATCTGCCATGCCTATGTCTGTGAAGGTTCTCAGTCATCCAGGTCATAGTTTTCCGAAGACTTTTTGTCCCTCATGAAAGAGACTTCTTTTGTTCTGACTAACTGGTAGGGAAACAGCTATTTAACCTCGGTGGAGTCATTTGACGAGATCATGGATACAGCTGGTTCGTTAGTCCTCCTGGCTGTTGTAACAACAGTTGTTATGGTCGTTAGAGCCAAGTCGTTGGCAACTTCACATGAGGCCAAAAGTAACGAAAATCTTCCAGGATCTTCAACCAAGTCCAGTTGCCCTTGATTTTAACCTTCCTTGGATGACTGCCATGCCTATACTGTAGTTTAACAATGCAATGGATTATTGTAATGGACATTTTAGGTATAGTAAGTTCATACATGACATATGTTGGAATGTTTAGAAACTCAATATACCCAGCACCTTTGAGTATGATGTGACAATTTTGTTATTTTTTCTTTAATCCCTTCTGGACTAATCTGACAGCCTGATCAAACACTCCAATTTGTGTGTCTGACTATTGTTTTCTGTCAGTGTCTCTCTCAGGTTATCTGTCTCTCTGAGTCTATTTCTCTTTCTCACTCTCCTAATTACCATCTTCTTCCGTGTGTGTTGTCCATTATTTATAAGGTTGTCTTTCCTTTCCCCCCTCTGTTGTGTACACATACACAATCACCGAGACACATCTGTCTCTAACCCTTGTTTGCTCTCTCCATCTGCCTCTCCCTGTGGCTTGGCTTAGGGCTTAGACACACAGACACCTATTTATTTATATACATGTTTATCTTAATTAAGACACAGAACTTTGATGCGTCAGCCCGATCTGACCTGGTGGCTCTGTCCTACTGTGTATCTTTTATTTTTTTTTACATGCAATCACACCAAACTTCTATAAAAAAACACCGAAAGGGCAGATGTGTTATTTTTACTTTCATTAAATAATTGCTGAAATTAGAAAATATGAAAGTTGCAATTTATAGTCCAGTTGGTGACACATGTATTAGTAACTTTACAAGCCTGTGCAGGGGGGTTTTGTTTAGAAAGAAGAAAAGTTTGACCAAAATACACTTTCTTTCATTCAATAATTTATAAGTCGAACAAAATAATTTATCGACCCCACCACCATTACGTAATATACAGTACCATTTTAAGAAAAAACACAGATAAAATGAAACTTTAATAATTTATGTGGGGGATTCAGGTCATCACAGAATAGAAAAATATATATACAGACGGTGATTATATAAACATTTGCAGCTCAATTCAAATAGTTAGTGGATAGTGGTTGAAAGACTTTCAACCACGGCTTCAGTTTCCAACATTTACTGAAAACTCACCCACATTACCTGCGCACCGAACAGCTAAAGGTTGGGTGTTACATAAGACACCAGCCTCTTTATCATAAGAACCAAATGCAACCTAAAGTGATAATAAACACATTTATATTAAACTTAATTTGAATACCATAATATATGGTCATAATATTTATACATAAAATTTTACATTTTATTTTAAAGGCTGCAACAGGCTCTGTGAAACGTACATGGAAGCAAATTAATAATAAATATAAAAACATAATTCAAAGTTGTAAGTATGTTTACTTTCATATCTTAAATGTACAACCAGTAAACAAGGCTTTAGTGCTTCATCAGTCTCTGTTGTAGGATGATATCGGTACAGTAACATTACAGTCTGTTATGATTGAACTTGAGGATGGTCCTTAGTCATACCCGTATTGTACCACGCATGTGTATACATTGTACTTGATGGCAGCCAGCAATTTATCAATGTTATACAAATACGCTACAATACAAATACAGTAACACAATACAGGGAGTCATAACACTTGCATAAAGACTGAAATCTAAATTAAAGTCCTAGTTGCTCATGTTGTTCTTGTCTCCACAGGATAATCGTTGCAAGAAATGGTGTACAAATGAAATAAAAAATTGCTAATTTCTGCCATTCATACTACATAATTGTCACCCAGTCATGATGTTCTGGAAACATTTTTAAACTTAAAACTCAAGTTTCCAATAACAGGAAGCATCATATTAGCCATATTACCTATCAGTATTAACAGTTAACAGTCCGATTGTATGTTATCATAGTAAGCAGCATTGATGAACAATAAGGCAGAAAGAGTTCTAATAACACAGCCATGGTAAGCAGGCACTAATTAAGAACTGTCTTTTTTGCATTTTTTTTGAATTGCAATCTCAAATGCTGTATTCTTTACTTTGGCTTAGATCCAATAGCAACGTCACTGTCCAGGGGTTTAACTGGAGGTTCATGATGCGCCACCTCACGACCCTGGTCTACAGGCCCCAGACCGACCCTTCTCTATCAGTATACAAAAGCATCTCCGCATTACCCACAGCAATAGAAGTAGCCGTTAAAACTGTCTCCGGGATCTTGTATGAATGGTAATGCCATTCTCCAAGAGAACTGATTGGTCAGTAGATGGTGCTTTGATAGCGTAGTTCTCTTATCTCCAACATAACCCGCTCTGGAGCAAGTTAGGTGTCGAACACTTAAGTTACAATGGCGATGTATCCCAGTAAAGTGCAATTTCTACTTCTGCATCAAATCGACAGCGTAGCCTCTGAGTGGCCCCCTACCCAACACCGTCACCTACAGCGTAGCCTGATGTGCACCTCCTCAAAAATGTAACTACACGTCGAGTCAACGCGGACCGTAAGCTCTGTGATTAGTCAGCTGGGTAGCCTAGCAATGCCTCCGAGCCGACAGGAAGTGCCCGTGCTTTGAAGTAACTTTTACTAGCTGCCAAAACGGCGGCTGTAACACAGTGGATCGATATATTTGACCGTCACAACCCGAGCGAAATGACTCGGTTCAGTATCAGAATGTGATCCATTCGGTCGATAACATTTGAAAAGGCTACACCAGCCGCTCGTTTACAATTTTACCCCCACTCACGTTAGCGGAGGGTTAAACCGGAAGTTAGCCTGCTCGGCCAGTAAAAGTCAACACAGTGGACGCTGTAGCGCTACTGCCGGCTAGCGTTTGGGGGTGTTATTGCAGATTGACAGACACACTGACGCACAAGTATAAATGCCTGGCTACGTGCGTAGCTACGCTGTAGGCTACGCACGTGGACCCTACGCAGGAGTATAAATCAAGCTTAAGAAGTTAACCACCGTCATAGGATTAAAATATTTATTAAAAAAAACAGGGTTAATCCTGCTTTGTAGTACAGGCCTTTGGTGAGTAACACTTAAGTAACTCCCTTAGCACTGCTTACCCAGTATTTTATCTAAAAATGTTTGTTGTGTCATGTATAGTCCATTCTGTAAAGTGTCCTTGGTTTTCATGTGGCGTTATATACATTTAAGTTATTATTATAATTTGCCTAATATTAGTTATTTGTAGGGGTGTAACGAAATCTTGTACCACGAGACACATGCATGTCTACCACGTCATAATTTAATCTAAGCTGTCTCTCGAGACTTACACAATTAATATTTTTTACATGCTGTCCAGCCACACATTAATTTTCTCACGCAGTGAAACACAAATGTAATTATAGCTGATAAGATCTTCGCCCACCTGATGCAACACTGGCGTACGCCTTGATAGTAATCAACCAAACCGCACCTCTGGTGCTGTGAGTCCAGACAGTTGTGATGAGTGGTAACAAAGAACATTGCAACATAAGCATCTAAAAACTGGGGCGCAAACTTGCTCTGTTTGGGACTGTGAGCACTTTATGAGCTGCTGAACATGTGTGGTTTTGTGGTTTCGGCCTGATCTGAAGTGTTTCTTTCAGTTTCTTTGTTTCACATACAACTTGCAATATCAAAGTGCGTAACTGCGTAACGTAATGCCCAGCAGAGTGAAGGGCAGGTAGACTACTCATTAAATGATGATGTTAGTCTCGTTATATTATGACTTTTCTATGCACATGTCAGAGAACACAGATATTTGGGAGACATTCTGAATGTGAAGAAAGTTTTGAACATGAGCAGAAAACCTGCTGAAACACAGGAGCTATTAAAGTCCAGGAGTTTATAACTGAATTAAAATTAAATAATTTATCATTGATGTCAAAAGATGCCACATGCACATTTAAAGAGGTTACTTCCCCAAACAAAGACAAAAAGAGGATTGAAGACTAAATCATGAATAAGCAGATATTAAATAAGTTGATCTATAGGAGAAACAGATCTGAAAGTGGCACAGAATGACTGAGAGCTGCACTGCATTATATTCATCAGAATGCAGGAAATAAGTGTTTAATGCTCAAAATCTTCATATAATTTAGCAGTAAAGACTCTTGTGGGTTATGTGTTTTGCCACACGCCTAGTTATTTGCCTTATTTTTAGCCTGCTTTTGGATCCACACCCTTGTGTTACCTTGAAAAAGTTTGAAATAGCCAGTATATTTAATTCAGGGAATTATTACAGTACACACACACACATTTGACATATTTTGGCATTACTGGCTTATATAAACTGAAATGGCAAATGTGTTAGCAAACAGTTGCCTATTTATAAATTCAGCATGCTATTTGACAAACGTCAGTCCAATATTCACCCTCCTTCCAGCCGACTTGTCCAGGGGTACCCCGCCTCTCGCCTAATGTCACCTGGGATTGGCTTCAGCCCACCACCCACCACCCCCGACTCTGCACAGATAAGTGGTTGAATATGATGGACGGATGGAATAATTGTGTTTTTCATACAGTCGTACGCAGCCTCTGTAATTTTCACCAACTCTGGCTTTGATCACAAACAAAATAATCATCTTTCAGGAGAATGGAAGAACATAGGCTGCGCTGTGTTCCCATAACTCATCTCATATACTGTAGATTACAATCACATGGATAATGCCATACAGTAAGAAACAGCACGTACACAGTGCAGTCCTGGCACTAATGGAGATAATTGTCATTATGACTTTCATTCGTAGTCTGAGAATGATTGCGTCCGCTTTTGAATGGCTCTGAGTCTTATTCAGATAATCACAACGGTAAATTACAAGAGATGAAACGACTGCTTCACCGCTGCAGAGCCGGGATCATGACTTATTCAGATTAATATTTGGAATCTAGAAGACTGACTTTGATTGATGATTGCCTCATTTTCTCATTACTCAAAATTGGCTGGAGCTGGTCAGCGGTTTATGATTCAAGCAGCATCATATCATCAGTGGTCAGTCTTTGATTCACAGGAAACATCTGCGTACATCAGTGATTTTCAATCCCATCATGATCATAATTGGCTCTTGAGTTTTTTTTGAGAGTGACACATCATACACTAAATCTTTATATAGGGATGAGCTTGGAAGTATATGTGACAAAATTATCTCAGCTCAAAAGTCCATTTCCTGCTTGAGCAGCTCCAAAAGTTAGTCTCGAGCTTGGTGGTGATGAATTGAGCACTGTTTCTAAATGTACTTCTTACAAGGAAATACAGATAATCTTTGTGTTAATTTGCATTTTTTAAATCAACATGCATTCTCTCACAATAAAAACATCCCACTGAAATGTAATGAATTGCTTTTGGATGTACTGTAACTTGTTAGCTACTGATTATGATTATGAGTAAAAGATAAGTTTTTGTGCTTAGCTACACTACAATTAATAAATCTCTTTATTGAACGCCCCTCTAGATAAGATGGCAACAAGTGTACTTCCAATAATGTCAGAGCACTGCTTTAACCATGGGCTTAACCACCTAAAAAATCAAAATCAGTTTAAGAGTACACTATATTTAAATATTTTCACAGCTTTAGCACAGAATAACATAAACAAACTAACTGATCGAGGTAGTGGTAGACCAGCAACTATATTCTGCAAGGTAAAATGACTGTGTTGGTCAAAGGAGTCTGGTGGCATAGATGGATATAATGGCCATGTTAGTGTTCTTTAAACAACTTATTATATTGCTTGCTAATAACATTAAAATAAATAAAACTATTAATACAAGCAGGATATTCAATGTATCAGATTAAAATGATCATCAAGGTCAGTCCTTGTTCTTCTGGTATCATAATGGTATCTGGTCACAATGCAGGCAGCGCAGACAGAGAGGGAGACGGAGAGGCATGCTGAAAGCAATGGCCAGATAAGGACATCATGCTCTGAAGATACAAATGATCGGATGAGAAAATGGAACGTGAGACTAAACACCTTGATTACATTAGTTTTAACCTATAGCCTAAATGTCAGCAGTTATTAAGACCACTGGTAATAAAGCAGAATATTCAAATTAAAATGATCATCAAGGTCAGTCATTCTTCTGGAAAAATAATGATATCTGATCACAATGCAATTATTTAATTAGCAAGTGGAAAGGGGAGGCCACTATCCCGGAAGAATCACAGAGCATTTGTTTAAATGTAAATTCAGATATTCAATGTAGTCATCAAAACATGTGTTCTTAATGTGCACATTTTCATATATACATATAATATAATCTAGCTCTCATTTGGACCCCCCCACCCCATGTCTATACCATGGTTATGCCTATGGCTTAACAATAAATAATTCTGAAGCTACTGGCCTTATTGTTATAAAGGTTATAAAAGGGCTTGGAAGGATGGTGTGCACTCATGCACTGAGCTGAATTGTGCAGGTTTAAAAAGGCAAACCTGTTCTGCTCCCTCGAGCACTCTATCAGCCTCAGGCATTGGGTGCTCATCCCACCCCCCGACTGATTCACAGCTGAAATGAGAGATGGTGAAACAACATCTGCACTGAAGTGCACTTTCTTGTGGGCTGCAGAAAGGCCAATTCAGGGAATGTGTTTTTGTACAAAAAAATTACAAACAAATATGTCAGCCTCCTTTTACCTACTCACATTAATAGTAATGATCATGATACCAAGACAATTAATAAACAAAATGTGCAATTCAAGTAATGCGTGTGTTCCTCTCTGGCTGCATACAAATATCTCCATGCTAGGAACAGCATACTCCGAATGTGGGATTGAGGGGGGCCTGAGAGGCAAAATTCAGGGAAAGGAAGTATGAATAATTGTACTTACAACCATATTTTGTTTTTATATATACTTTTATAAATCCAGGTTTTGAGATATCTGCCACTGAGATATATCCCTCCACCACAAATACAATGGTGGTAGGTGGTGTTTCATTTGTAGTATTCACGCGCATGAAAATGACCACAAAAAAATCTCTTTCCAAAAACAATGTCCCCATTAGTCTAGATAATCAACAAAACACTTTGTCAATTTCCATAGGGGGTATTTTTTCGTCTTCCACTTTTTGCAGTTTGGGTAGGTTCACTGTTTAAATTTGGTCAATAGTAGCACTTTGCCGTCTGTGAAAAGCTTGCTGAGTCAGGATCACTCTGTCCCCATTGATGTTACAGCTTTCAATCGAGCTTGTTCAATTCAGCTATTGGGAAACAATGTGGCGAAGTGGATGTTAACAGCCTGAACACAAAGACTTGAAGATAAATCCTCAGAGGACACTGTAGAGATTTACTGCGGTAAAGAGGGATTTTCATCCTCATTTAAATCGATCCATTGTTGACTGTGTGAGAGAGACAGAGAGTAGAGATTTGTTTGTGTACTCGCATGTACAAGTGTGTGTGTGTTTTGGCAGAAGTGTGTATTTGTGTTTCACAATGTAGGCAGGTGAGTTAGTGTGCAACTTGGCCCAGGTGGGTATTTTTGCTGCCAGTGTAATTAAAATCTGTTTCCATGAAGGCAAAAATCATTATTGTATTAAGAGAGAGGATGAAACAAACAATTAGCCCAACAAGTCATTTGTGAGTCGATGAAAGGCTCTTTATTACTTTTAATGAGTTAGGTGGCGTCCTTGAAAGAACACTGAACGAGATTTATTGACCTGGGGCTCCAAGTTTCAGATGGAAATGGAACAAAGAAAGAGAATACAATAGATAGAAAAGGAGAGACAATAAGAGGAATGGAGGAAGGAAAATTATAAGTTTTAGGATTGAGGACACAGGGAGAACCAAGAGAAAAACAAAAATAGATACAGAGATACGTGAATTACAACAAAATTACTTGATGTCGCGCGCGTGCGTGTGTGTGTGTGTGTGCTGTTGGGGTCTACGGGGTGCAAAGAGGAACCAAACAGAACAAGAAATACAGCATTGCATTAAAGACGTGATTAAAATAACAATAAAAATGAGCAACAAAAGCGACAGGACATGTTCTGCTGCATGTTGAGTGTATGAGTGGGTAGACTGGAGGCCTACAACTTGTTTCTGACCACCTTAGGGTAAATGCTGTCTCTGAAGTGCCTGATCTGGTTTCTGATGCTTTCCCAGCATTTTCAAGATGAAAGAGCTGAGAATAAACCATGCACAGGGCGATTGGAGTGCAGCATCACACTACACTTACAGTTAGATTTATGAAGCTCATGGACTTGTGGTTTTTCTACACCCATGGTCTTTGATGCTGATTTCAGTATTATCAGTAGAATGTGGTGCTTCTCACTGATTTTTAAAACACACTGTGATGCTTTAATATCTTTGTTTTGGTGGATAAGAAGAAAGTATGTCTGAGCGTACACCGTCTGTTGAACATTTCTCAGGATACAACAGGGGGACTTGTGGGGAGAATGCAAATACTGTCAAACAAGTGGATCTATTTTAACTGTGAAATGAAAATTACATTTGTAAAGGAATGAATGAAGATCAGATAAGAAAGGTAACTGATATTAAATTAATAATCATTAAGATTTTAATTCACCATCACCAAATGCTAGATTAGTATGGATCTGGTGTTGTTTGCTCCGTACCATTCAATTTAGATTTATTGTTGTTTTAGCGATACTCGGGTGCACCACTTCTTTGCCTGTCACAGTCTCCGCAAATTAAGTCACCCACATCAGTTTCCCACAGGATTTAGTGAGACTATGGTGGGTGCACCTCAACCATGTAGTAGAAAGTAGTGGTTGCAATCTAAAACCTCACCACTAGAGGCCACTGAAAACTACACATGGCCCAGGAAACACACCTAAACCAGGAAATAACATCTCATAGATTGTTAATTGCAGGGTTTTTTCCATTTTTAGTCCATTTATAACCCCAGTTAACCATTTCGCAAAAAATGCTATCTCATTAGAAATTTGAATTATATCCGCTCTAACAAGCATCCATTGGTTTCCATTCATTTTTGTATTTTGCACTTATGCTGCTTGAGTTGTAAAATCACAATGAACAACAAATCTGCTTTAATTATTGTCAACTACATTGTTGTTGTGGAAATTTACTTTAGTACAGAAATTAATGGAAGCCACTGGCTGCCTGGAACTGCAGGAAAAATACATTTAAAATATCTATAAATATATAATCTCAAATTGACTAATTTGAAGTCATAAAATTTCAGAAAGTATAAATAGATTTTTAGGAGATAAAACTTGCAATAATATTACAATTGTAAATATTACAAACAATATTCTGGGTTTTAACAAACCATAGAAAAGCCATTTTGTTCAGCTTTTGAAGTTGCACAGTTTGAAGAAATGTTTGGATAAACAAAACCACAATGGAAGTAGGGTAAAAAAGGACTATGTAGGAAAGAAGGAGAGATGGAAAACAGCACAAAGGAAAAGCCAAGAGAGAGGAGAATGGGCAAGAGGAAAGCAAGATGAGACGGAAGAGTAAAATGAATCACTTGCGACTCATTCATCCTTGGGGGAATAGTGATCGATAGACGGTTGGATGGATTAATGGGAAAGTAAAAGAAATACGACCAGGTAGGTGAACAAGGAAGCCCACACACACCTGCAGGGCCATTGATTGGTGCACCGTAAGTAGCTCTCGGCATGTGATTGGTCCCACTGTGTGAGAGGTACCCATTTACCTTGTGTGATGTGTATGCAGGTGTACGAGCATGTCCCCATGTGTGGTTGCAAACACTTTCCCATGTTGTTAGGGCACGCTGTTTGTGCAGATAGCAGCCAAAGCTTGATAAGCACCCAGCGAAGGAGAGCACCGCAGAGCAATTATTCTGAATGACTCAAAGGCGAGACCGAGAGAGGGAGGAGGGGAAGAAGGAGAAACAGAGGGGTGCAGCACAGATGAAAGAAAGAGAAGACAGGGAGGAAGAGGGCAGGAGGGGAGTGAGATAAAGAGGAGATAGAAGGCAAATGAGCAAGAGATGAGACGGAGAAAGACAGAAAATGTAGTATTAGAAAGTGGAAGAGACAAGTTCAAATGGAATAAATGACAGAGGAAAGAGAAAAAGGGAGAATGAAGGAGGACAAGGGCGAGTAAAACAGATAGGACCTATGTCTAACAAAGAAGAGAGATTAGTATGCCTGTCAGTTAAAATGATGAACTCTTCCTTCTGCATTTCACCTCGTCTCCCCTCCTTAGTCTTTCTCTCTTCCACCCATCATCTGTTTTCTTCTGCTAATGTCTTCAGTCTTGTTTCCCGCTCTCTCTGTGTCTTTCTCGCTCTTCCTCTCTTTCCCCTTCTGTCAGTGCCCCTGATAGGAAGGTGAATCAGACCGTGAAGAAGGCAGTCGCTATGCACAGTGAAAAGAGCCGGGATCAAAACTTCAGGGAAAACTTCATACTTATCTTTTATTTCCCAAATTGAAACTGCCAAGATCGGAAGTGTCAGAAGGTTGTTTGAGGAACCCCAGAGAATGATGAGAATATTTCATTACAGTCATGATGCCTTCTGTCAGTTTCACTTTCTGAAGAAAGACTTAAAGTGAAGACCCACAACAGCCTCTACTGGAAGTCTTTTAACAGCATCCTTCTTGCAGCTCTGTTGTTGGAATAAATAATTTATCATTTGGATTTTAGATATGTTCTGTGAGCCCAGGAAAGACATTTATCTAAATAAGTTGTGCTAAAACAAAATGTTTATTGATCATTTATTGACTGACAGAAAATGAATCAACAGTTCAAGAGTCTACAGCCATGCTAACGGATTTGTGATTGAACAATGGATTGTTTAGGAACAGCAATGCTAATATGCTGTTGTTTTTGAATATATAATGTTCACCACTTTAGTTTTGCACAGCCTGTACTCACACAGAAAACGTCAACATAGGTCAATCGTTGAAGGGCTTAAAACGACCGAATTTTATGTTATGAGCAGCCTCTTGTGGCCGTGTGAGGAACGGCATGTGTAGGCTATATAAAAAAACAGAAAATTCCTTTAGGGCGGCTGGATAGATGATTAGGCGACCTTCACCCAGGAAACTGGAGTTTGGTTTCTGTGTGAAACAAAAAGCCAACATCAGTTTTTGTTTTTTGTAATATTATTAGCATTAGCTAGCTAGTGTAAGCAATAATTTTGGTGTTTTTTTTGCATTTTGTACTGTTTATTTTTAGTGTTTTAGATAGAGTTTTGTAGCATTTCATGTAGCCTTAGCTAGCTAGCATTGCATAGTGACAAGTAAAAACCAAAATCAGATCAGATGGGCAACCCTGGCACAAAATTTTATCAAATGGGGGGTCTCTGGTGTAATTTGTGTCAGTTTAGGGGTCGTTGACGTCAAAAAATTTGAGAAGAAAGTAGTAGGGACCATTAATGACCATGAGTGTTTCCAATTTCAACACACATCACTAAAAAAAATGCTTTATATCATTGTAAATTGATATACGAATGAAATAATTTTCATTTTGACTGTTGGTTAGAGAAAACAGTACGCCACAGGAATTTTTGCAATTTTCTGACATGTTTAAAAATTAAACAATTCAGGCCCATAAATCAGGAACAGGAACATTTCCTTTGGTAATATTATTGACTCTTCACGCTCGTAAAATATAATCAAAAACTTGTCTTAATCAGCTTATTTAAAGATGTTAAAAGTCATTGCTACAGAATCATTAAAACAAGGGAAACCCCACTTCCTGTCTGAGGAAAAATAATTGTTGGAGACTGAATCTGAGACCAAATGTCTTGTAAAAAGGATGTTTGTTTTGTAAAACAGAAAAACTCTCACTGCAGCTTTTTGTCACTAAAGTGTTAAATGACTTAGTGCATTTTAATGCTGTTTGTTACACGACACTGAAAATTAAAGTTTTTAATTAATGTAGTTAATACTGACTGTTGGCCACTTAGCACCCTTACAGCAACACGTTTCAGACCATTGCTCAAGGGCTATTCATCACTGAAAGGCTTTTTTTTACTTTTCCAGTCTCTCACAGTTTTCTTTGGATTTTCTGCTAAGAAATTAAAAACTATGATCAAATGTTTTATTTATGTGCCCAAAAGCCTTCCAACAATCTAAGGTGCTAGTGTATGTCAATGTCTTTTGCATCTTCAAGGCACCCAAAAATGGCAGGGCAGTGCACTGCAACATTTTTAGAAGTGTTTTCAAAGATTTTGGTCCTGTTGAGTTTTCACAAAGGGTGGATTTTAACACAATCACTGTAAGGACAAAAGGTTCAATTCTCACTCGGACATCCAATGTTAATGTATGCATTCATATCACTGAACTAGCGATTTTGGATAAAAAAAAAGAAGTGCCACCACAGCTTGTTTTTTTGTTACGAGCTGCCCTGAGGAAATTACATCTGAGAAGTACAACAAAGAATGTGTCACTTCGAGCTCTTTTCTGTTACCATTCACATCAGAGACTGAAGCCATTCTCTCTCCTCCCCTTGCTTTGTTGTGTAGGTTTCCCCATCCTGTCTCTGCCTTGCAGCTTGTTCTCAGCAACATGCTCATTCCTATCTGTTTCCAGCACTGTCTCTCTGTCTCTCCTATCCATTTTTGTTTTTACTTCATTTGCTTTCAATGTGGTTGGCAGCATCTTTTCAGTCAGGGCATATTCTGTCTCCTTTTGCCAAATTCCCTCCCCGTCCTCTCTTCATCTCACATGATTTCTCCGTCCTTGTTTCACCCCCATTTATCCTCTGGGCTTTGTTTTTCCTCTCTCTCTCGCTTCATGTCTCTCTGTCCCTAGGTCCAGATCTCTTAGCTAATCTGGGTGTTACTTTCAACCAGAACCTGAAAGCAGTGAACACATTCCCTAGGAGGCTGCAAAGCCTTCAACTTGAAAAAGGAAAACACACAGAAATCTGCTTACGCACACATGCACTAAGGCCATTGCACACACAAAAGATACACAAAGTATACTTGGAGCATGAGATCATTTCATCAAATCTAGAAATGTAAAATATTGACCTACTGAATTACACTCACTGCCCACTTTATTAGGTACACTTTGCTAGTACTGGGTTGGACCCCCTTTTGCCTTCAGAACTGCCTTAATTCTTTGTGGCATACTTTCAGCAAGGTATAGGAAACATTCCTCAGAGACTTTGGTCCATATTGACATGATAGCATCACACAGTTGCTGCAGATTTGTCGGCTTCACATCCATGATGCAAATCTCCCGTTCTACCACATCCCAAAGGTGCTCTATTGGATTGAGATCTGGTGACTGTGGAATCCATTGAAGTACACTGAACTCATTGTCATGTTCAAGAAACCAGTTTGACATGATTTGAGCTTTGAGACATGGTGCTTTATCAAGCTGGAAGTAGCCATCAGAGGATGGGTACACTGTGGTCATAAAGGGATGGACATGGACACCAACAATACTCAGGTAGGCTGTCACGTTTAAACGATTCTCAGTTGGTACTAAAAAAAGTTGGTGTCCTTTAGTTTCCTTTCATGCATGTCTTTGAATTCCCCGACGGGCAAAGCGTTGAATATGTTGACCTTCATACATAACTATGCCAAGTTTTTACCTGTTATTCAGCGGTGGGTCACATCATCAATGGTATTTTCATACGGATGTCTACAGTTTGTCTTCTTTTTCCCTGGATGTACCCCACACTAGCCATGCCAGGCTGAGGCAGTGGGCTGTGCAGTCTCTAGAAATGTTGGCTTTAAACGTTGGTTTCACTCCAGAACAACAATTTATCATTCTGGCCCGACTGTGGACATCTTTTAGACGACAATCCAACATTTGAAGATGCCCCCAACTGCTGGGTGAAAAGTGAAAAAATATAAATGTTTCCCCTTTGTGTTGTTTGCTAGTTCTACCTCACCCAGACCTCTTTCTTTCCCAGCATTTGGATTTTGTTGTTCTTGTATCTGACAAATAAGATGGTGAGTACTTGACCCATGATTTTAAAACTTCCTTTTAGTTATATAATTCTGCAGTTCTTGTTGGACCCTGTTTTGAGTGAAGAGGTCTGCATAGGGCTCGTGATAGGGCTTGTGAAAGGCTACATATTAATTTTACAGTGATCTTGGCAACACCTGTTCAATATTTAAACTCCGGCGATGGACTAGAACCACATTAACATACATGATACATGGAGAGACAGTCTCATATGGACTTTAAAAAACCCCACTGAATGTGCACAGGGCACCCAGCGTGGATAACTTCATTAATTCATTAAGTTCTGTAACATGGAACCCTTTGTGCTTTTCCACACATTTGACTGATAAACTATTCTTAAATATCAAGCTTATAGTTAAGTCATTTGGTGTTTTCTGTATGATTAATGGCACATCGTTTATCTGAAGCTTCACAAACAAACAACTACAGTTTACCTTCTGTTGTTTTGCCCTGGCTCTGCAGATATAGATCAGAACTCAGATAAGACACATGTGCAGATAAACTTTGGAGCCTAAGGTTTTGGTTTTCCAGAATTATTTAGAGGCTTTAACAAGGTCTCATTCTTTAACAGATTTGATCAATGTTTTAATCAGTTATTACCAAAATGTGTTGTATTCTTGATATCAGTCAGCTTCACTAACATAGTTAAGATGTACATTAAATAAAAGTCATTACAAAACACAGATGTGTGGAATATGTTTTGAATGTGCAGAAAGTTTGGAACATGAGCAGAAATCTAGCTGAAACACATAGGAACTATTAGTCCAGGGGTTTATAAATGAATTAAATTAAAATTAATACATTTTTCATAGATGTCAATAGGTGCCACATGCAAATTTAAAGAAAAGACACAAAAGAAGATGGAAGAGTAAATCATGCCAAAATGTGTGTTGACTCAGCAGCGATAACATTAAATGAGAAAGTTGATCTACAGAAGAATACATTTTTGAAAGTAATGCAGAATTTCTGAAAGTCTCACTGCATTATATCCCATTATATATTTTTTGTATTTTGTTACCACAAATTGATGCAGAAACGAAACCTACGCCCTTGGTTTATGCGAAAATCCTGTGCCTCTACTTCACTTCTGTGGTGTTGTTTACCGATGTGCTTTAGGGGAACTCCTCACCCACTAGAGTGTGATTTGGTCCAAGCAACTGCTGAGCTGAACTGCCTGGTCCTCTGAAGGAACCAAAAGCACACACACAACAGCAGGCGAGTTTTTATTTGAATGGAGACTCTGTCGAGAGGGATTACTCGCAAGGAAACTAGGGCAGTTGCTTTCGGTCAAGTATTGCATCTGGCAGGCTGACCCGGGCTGCGGTTTCATACCGAAGCTTCTTGTGTGACACATGCACGCACGCGCACACACACACACAGAGTTTCCCTCGCATCCTCTCTGCACTCTTCTATTTTCCACCCACTCGCTCGGCCTGTGGATTAGTGGTTGTTACTTCATTGCACATACGAGTGAGAGAAGGATCCAGAGAGACGAGGAGAGATTGTCTGTGATTGAGGGGGTACCGGAGAGAGGGAAACTGAGAGGCATGACTCTAGGTTTTTCCAATGTCAAAGCAGGTTATTGTTTAATCCACTCAATGTGAAGATAAGGTAGCAAACACACATGTTACAAGGGAACATAAAATGAGATGAAACAGCATATTCCTGGAAAGGGCTTGACCTCAGTGCTGGATTAGATGGGACTACAAAAATAATTGTGGGGTGGTTTTCTTCTTCTGTGATCCAATCCCATTGCATGGCAGATACTAATTACATTTGTCATACTGTATACTGTATTTGTATACTATGTCCTTGAAATAAGTCCATGTATAGAAATGTGAAAAAAGAAATTTCATTTCCATGTGGCATAGGTTTCTAAGGGCACTCCTAGAGAGATCGCGCCAAATGTCTTGTCACTTGGATAATTGGACTCACTGGATTCAGCCAAACTAACCCCTATTTCTGACCAATCTCAGATATCTCCACCAGAATAGTAAAGCCATTTAATTCCATGTTCTCTCTATTCTGTCTTTGTATTTTGTGACCCTATGATACATACAGGTGTGCTGCAGTCGTAATTATTCTCTGAGGTCTCTTTAATCATCGCCATGTTTCCCAAAACAAACTCAACTGGCTACGAAAAAGTTATGCTCCTGAAGAAATTTGCCAAAGTGCCTTGCAAAAAAAGCGAATACAGGTCAATAAGATCCAAAACATGAGATATAAAACAAGATAAATCATTTTAAATAGTTACAACAAAAAATGGGGAGGTGAGATGGGGTGGTGCAGTGGTTAGCACTGTCGCCTCACAGCACGAAGATCGTGGGTTTAAACCCCGGTTGCCCCGGCCTTTCTGTGTGGAGTTTGCATGTTGTCCGCGTGGGTTCTCTCTCTCGCTCTCTCTTCCTCCCCCCAAAGAGGCTGGGTTAATTGGTGTCTCTAAAATTGTTCTTAGGTGCGAGCGTGACTGGTTGTCTATGTGTGGCCCTGCGATGGAATGGTGACCTGTCCAGGGTGTACCAGCCTTTCGCTCAATGTAAGCTGGGATTGGCTCCAGCCCCCCGCGACCCTGTACACAGGATAAGCGGTTGATGATGGAAGGACAACAAAGCATCATCCTAAGACTGATACATTGTAGGATTTTTGAACAGATTAATGTCAGGCTTGACCAAGAGGAAATTCTGAGATTCAGATGGATTCAATCTTAAGCAGATAGACTCAAAGAGTCAATTCTCTGTTGTGGATTTAACCAAGATTTACACGTGAGTCAAGCTGTCAATCAATCAATGCCAAATCAATTATTCCAAAATCTTTACATTGCTGTAATCTTGAAAGCTCAACCTTGTCTCTTTGGAATTACAATTCATATTTTGCAGCAGCAAATGTGTTTTAAGACAAATGTGAATCTGAATTACATTTTTCATTAACATAATGAGGAAACATTTTTAGTTATGTGCCAACAACGTAACATCCAATAATGTTCATGCAGGTCCACAACACTTCACAACCCAATTGACTTTTCATGTATATTTATTAAAGTGGGGGTTAACTTCTCGGAAGAGATGAGTTTTCAAGAGCTTCTTGAAGTTAGAGAGGGACGCCCCTGCTCTGATGGCGTGTGGTAGCTCGTTCCACCATCGTGGTGTCACAGATGAGAATAGCCGGGACTGGGATTGCTTTGTGTGAAGGGATGGCAGAGCCAGGTGGCATTCGTTGGAGGAGCGTAGCGGCCGAGAAGGAACGTAAGTTTGTATTATGGAGTTTAGGTAGATGGGTGCAGACCCAGTAGTCACTCTGTATGCAAGCATTAGTGACTTAAATTTGATTCAGGAGGCCACGGGGAGCCAGTGGAGGTCACTGAGTAATGGAGTGACAGGAGTCTTTTTGGGCTGATCAAAAACCAGATGTGCTGCTGCATTCTGAGCCATTTGTAAGGGTTTCACCACACAAGCTGGAAGACCTGCTAGGAGGGCATTGCAATAGTCGAGGCGAGAGATAACCATGGCCTGTACCAGAAGCTGGGTAGCATACTGAGTGAGGTAGGGCCTGATTTTCCTTATGTTGTATAGAGCAAAGCGGCATGACCGAGAGACAGCAGCAGAATGGTCTGAAAAGGACAGCTAGTCATCAATCATGACACCCAAGTTTCTCACCACCCTGGTTGGAGTGATGGTTGAGGAGTCAATTTATAGTGTGATGTTATGGTAGATAGATTGCTTGGCTGGAATGACCAAGAGTTCAGTCTTAGAGAGGTTTAGTTGAAGGTGGCAAGCTTTCATCCATGCAGATATGTCCGAGAGACAGTCCGTGATCCGCGCCGAGATGGTGGGATTGCCTGGCGGGAAGGATAGGTAGAGTTGCGTATCGTCTGTGTAGCAGTGGTAAGAGAAGCCGTGCGAGTGAATGATCGGCCCCAGTGAGGTGGTGTAAATTGAGAAGAGAAGGGGCCCTAGCACTGAGCCTTGGGGAAACCCTGGGGAGAGGTAGTGGGAGGAGGATAATTGTGCTTGTCACAAAACATTGTAGGAACGCCCCGAGAGGTAGGATTCGAACCACTGTGTCAAAGGCAGCTGATAGGTCAAGCAGGATAAGAACCGAGGATTGGGCTGCAGCTTTAGCTGACCTTAGGGCTTCTGTTACAGACAGAAGAGCCATTTCAGTACCAGACTGGTATGGATCTAGGAGGTCATTCTGTGAGAGGAATTCTGAGACCTGTTTGTATACTGCCATTTCGATAGTTTTGGATAAAAATAGTAGAAGAGACACTGGTCGATAGTTCTCCACTTGAATTGGGTCAAGTGAGGGCTTTTTGAGCAAGGGTGTAACCCGGGCCCTTTTGAAAGTGGTCGGGAAGGTTCCTGAAGCCAGAGAAGTACACTGCTCAAAAAAATAAAGGGAACACTTAAACAACACAATGTAACTCCAAGTCAATCACACTGCTGTGAAATCAAACTGTCCACTTAGGAAGCAACACTGATTGACAATCAATTTCACATGCTGTTGTGCAAATGGAATAGACAACAAGTGGAAATTATAGGCAATTAGCAAGACACCCCCAATAAAGGAGTGGTTCTGCAGGTGGTGACCACAGACCACTTCTCAGTTCCTATGCTTCCTGGCTGATGTTTTGGTCACTTTTGAATGCTGGCGGTGCTTTCACTCTAGTGTTAGCATGAGACGGAATCTACAACCCACACAAGTGGCTCAGGCAGTGCAGCTTATCCAGGATGGCACATCAATGCGAGCTGTGGCAAGAAGGTTTGCTGTGTCTGTCAGCGTAGTGTCCAGAGCATGGAGGCGCTACCAGGAGACAGGCCAGTACATCAGGAGACGTGGAGGGGGCCGTATGAGGGCAACAACCCAGCAGCAACCGCTACCTCCGCCTTTGTGCAAGGAGGAGCAGGAGGAGCACTGCCAGAGCCCTGCAAAATGACCTCCAGCAGGCCACAAATGTGCATGTGTCTGCTCAAACGGTCAGAAACAGACTCCATGAGGGTGGTATGAGGGCCCGACGTCCACAGGTGGGGGTTGTGCTTACAGCCCAACACCGTGCAGGACGTTTGGTATTTGCCAGAGAACATCAAGATTGGCAAATTCGCCACTGGCGCCCTGTGCTCTTCACAGATGAAAGCAGGTTCACACTGAGCACATGTGACAGACGTGAGTCTGGAGACGCCGTGGAGAACGTTCTGCTGCCTGCAACATCCTCCAGCATGACCGGTTTGGCGGTGGGTAATGGTGTGGGGTGGCGTTTCTTTGGGGGGCCGCTCAGCCCTCCATGTGCTCGCCAGAGGTAGCCTGACTGCCATTAGGTACCGAGATGAGATCCTCAGACCCCTTGTGAGACCATATACTGGTGCGGTTGGCCCTGGGTTCCTCCTAATGCAAGACAATGCTAGACCTCATGTGGCTGGAGTGACAGTTCCTGCAAGAGGAAGGCATTGATGCTATGGACTGGCCCACCCGTTCCCCAGACCTGAATCCAATTGAGCACATCTGGGACATCATGTCTCGCTCCATCCACCAACGCCACATTGCACCACAGACTGTCCAGGAGCTGGCGGATGCTTTAGTCCAGGTCTGGGAGGAGATCCCTCAGGATACCATCCGCCACCTTATCAGGATCATGCCCAGGCATTGTAGGGGGGTCATACAGGCACGTGGAGGCCACACACACTACTGAGCCTCATTTTGACTTGTTTTAAGGACATTACATCAAAGTTGGATCAGCCTGTAGTGTGGTTTTCCACTTTGATTTTGAGTGTGACTCCAAATCCAGACCTCCATGGGTTGATAAATTTGATTTCCATTGATAATTTTTGTGTGATTTTGTTGTCAGCACATTCAACTATGTAAAGAAAGGAGTATTTAATTGTGATTATTTCATTCATTCAGATCTAGGATGTATTATTTTAGTGTTCCCTTTATTTTTTTGAGCAGTGTATTTATCACATGAGTGATTGTCGAGACCAAAGTAGGAGATATGGCTTGGAGGAGATTCGTAGGAATTGGGTCCAGTTGGCATGTAGTTGGATGGCTACGGGTCAAGCATTCTGATACTTCACTCTCTGTGAGAGGAGTAAACGAGGTGACTGAAAAACCACTGACCTGGGAGGGCAGAGGAAAAGATGTAGGTGGACTGATACAATGGTTGAGTTTGAATGTTTCAGAGAATTGGCTAGTTATAGCCGCCACTTTGCCTGTGAAGAAGGCAGCAAAGGTATCAGCAGACAAGTTTGTGGGCGGTGGAGGTGGAGGAGGATTTAGTAGCGCTTTAAAAGTGGAAAATAATTTCCTTGAGTCAGTGGCACTGCTAATTCTGTTATTATAGAATGCAATTTTGGCAGCACTGATGCTTGTTGAGAAGGAGGATAGGAGCAATTGGTAGCCCTTAAGGTCGGCAGCTGAGATCAGTACGGAGCCCACGGATGGTATCAGTTAGCCACGGGTGGGACTGGTTTGGGCGAGCAGGCTTGGTGGATAGAGGACACTGGCTATCCAGGCACGAGCTTAGTGTAGAGCAAAGAGATTGTGTGGCATCATTGACCTCAAGTGAGGAAAATGTGTTGAGGGAAGGTAGAGCGGAAGCTACCACTGAGGCAAAGTGAGCGGGAGACAGGTTGTGGAGGTTGCAGTGGTGTGAGACCAACGGCGTTGGAAGAATGAGCTTTTCCTGTAGGCATACCTTGAACTGAATGAAATAGTGGTCTGACACATGTAGAGGTGTGACTGTTAGGCACTCTGTGGCACAGTTTCGGACAAGAATGAGGTCAAGCACCTTGCCAGCTTTGTGGGAAGGGGGGCTGAGAACCCGTGTTAGATCAAAGGACTGAATCAGAGACAGGAAGTCTGCTGAGTTTTAATTGTCTAAGTGAATGTTCATGTCACAGAGGACAAGTAGGGGACAGTCATGCTCTGGTATTGAAGACAGCAGTGTGTCTAGCTCCTCCACAACGTTACCTATTTGTCCTGGTGGACGGTATATGACAATCACAGAGACCTTTACCAGAGCGGACACAAAGAAAGCATGGTATTCGAAGGAGGCGTATTGATTTGGGGGTAGCAGCTGTGTGAATTTCTATTTGTTGGAAATTAAGAACCCAGTCCCACCCCCCTCCCGGATGGCCGGGGGGTGTGGGTGAAAGAGTAATTGGTGGACAGCGCAGCGGGGGTAGTAGAGTTTTCTGGTTTGATCCAGGCTTCAGTGAGCGCCAGTAGCCCAAGAAATAATGTGTTAGCATAAGCAGTGATAAAGTCAGCTTTGTTGACTGCCGACTGGCAGTTCCATGACCCAACAGACAAGTAAACAGATGTGGGTGGTGCCTGTTTTAAAGGCTTGAGGAGCGCCTGATGGCATGATACCTCTTGCGTGGACCGGAGACAATAGTAATAGTATAGTAGCGCATGGCCTGAGTGTAGTTGTAGCTGGCAGCTTTAGGTGAGTAGGTGTGCCTCGGGAAAGGAAAAAGCTACTCTTGTACGCGGCCTTGCTCAGTGGACATGCACAGGTAGACTCGCTGGTCTTTACCCAAGGAGCCAACGCTAATGCTGACGCTTCACTGGTAGGTTTCACTGAAGTAGTGTGAGTCTAATTGCACACAGGTGTTGGGAATTAAGACTGACTGCACCCAGCGGAGATCGCCCTCCGGATTAACAAGACAAAAGCTTGGTTTCAGTGGTTGGGACACACATCCAGTTGTTTGATCTTGCTCAGCCGGCCTTCAGATTGTAGTGGATTGCTCAGTAAAAGCATTTAGCTGACAGTTTTTGTGTATCTTTCAACGGGAGAGGCTCAGCAATGTCAGCATAGCTAAATATATTGGATGATAATGAAAACAGTTGGTGAGCTGGACTGAATGAATAAATTGAGATTGTTGCCACACTTTATAACAGTTAGACTGCAGTGAGTAACATCACTGTAGTGAATGGTTTTCCACTATGGTATTGTCCTGCACCGTTATGTTGCATTATTGAATATTATGTGGGAAAGTTATGGCGACTGAGACCGGCGATGAAGCTATGTTCCTGAGTATCGGTAAAACGACAATAAACGTAAATTAAACGTTACAAAGCCAACAATGCCAGTCCTTTGCTAATGTATGGCTGCCCCTGGGTTGCCTTTCTATTGGTTTCAGAAACAATTACACAGTTGCATAATTTTCTCTGCAGGCTAAAATTAACACTTTTACATAATACCAGTACCAGCATTATCTGATGACGTAATGTGCAATACAACCAGAGTTTGAACGTCTTTTAGGCTCACTATGCACGTTGATTTTACGTTTACAATTTGATGAAAGGATGAAGAGGTAACTATGCTTCTGGGCACAATAAGAGAAAAAACTCAATGAGAGTGCACTGCAGGAACAGCAGTCAGGTAAACTGTTCTCCCCTTTGAAACTTTGACGTCAGCAGATAACAGTATTGGTTAATGTGCAGCTGAGTCGCTCCTCTGTCTGTGTTAACCCAGCTGGGCAGCGCATCTTTTGGTCTGTCTGTGTCATGGTTGTTTGCCAGACTTTGTCTCTGAACAAAGTTAGAAGAAAACTACATTTGATAAACGGCGATGGACAACAGCGTTTATAAACGGCAGCTCAGAAATTATAACCGCGTCGCACGTGAACATGCGTTCATACATTTGTGTCGATCTATACAGTTTATGGTGCCAACCACCAATAGTATTTTCCCTTTGAAAATGTATTAGAGGAAACCTGGGGGAGACAGTTTGAATGGCTTGGAGCAGCTGATAACATTAATATCTTACAAGTACTGATATTTATAATTTACAGGGGCAATGCTGAAGTTTGTCAGGAGACTAGATGGTGGATCATCAGCCAGTACAAGTAGGCTCAGCCAGTTCTAGTACAGACCAAGTGCAGAGGTCTTTAGCAAGGCACACAGAGCCAGGTGAAACATAGGCAGCCTCAGGCAGTACGAGCACAGCCAGTATCATATACAAGCAGCTCAGACCCTAATGGAACAGTTGCTGCTCCACCAAATGACCCAGCAGACTGGCCCCCAGTGTAACACCTTTAATTATTAGTATCACTGTAGGAGTTATGGCTGTGCTTTTAATGCTAGTTCAGCATGGCTCTTCACTGAATAAAATCTGCTTTATGTGTGTGCTGCTGAAGGCTTTAAATTTGGGCCAATCATTCTTAAACCCAACTTTTCATCACATTAATAGGTGAAAAGACCACTATTGGATGAAATAATTATAATAGTCATAGAATTAGACCAAGTGTTAATGATTCCCAAGAGGAAACCTGGTATATTTCTCAAGGGATTGGAATAAAGGCTGGTTACACTAATAATCTCTGTTGTCTGAAAAGAGGTAATTTGTCATTGTCCCTGACATGGCGGGGACCATTATTAGCACTGGGTTTTTAAATTCTGTGCACACAGTGTTTTGGAAATGCAGACTTAAATTGAAATTCAGTGTCACATTTGATGATGGAGCCACCTTGCAGAGGATTCACCTTGTGTCTCGAGGACGTGTCGGCACATCTAGTGCTAAAAACGACACACACAGACAAGGTATTATGAAAAACAAACACCCAAACAGTTGTTGCAGGGAAAATTAAAACAAGCACTATAATTTGTCCTTTTTTTCTTCCAATTTATTGTTTTTGTCTTAATTGCTTTTTGATCTTTTTCTTGAAGTTTTTCTTTTGAGGATGCAGTTCTAAAAGTTTATTCTTGAGGGGTTTTTTTGTCTTTGTGATAATTTCCAATACTTTCTCACACCCAACTCCTCACATATGGACGCTTGGGCAAGACCCCTTGGCATCACTTTTAATGCACTGGTTTAGTGTTATTTCTGGACAAACTGGGCTGTCTGGTTAGACTTTTAAAATAAAACATGTGGTTAAAGTCTGGTGTTTCTTGACCAACCCATCCTCCCTAACCACCTACCCACATGACCGTACTGCTTTTAGTACTGAATAATTCGGTCTTCAGCTCCATATGTGAAAACTTGGAAGTGAGAATGTGTTGTAATTTCAGGAAGTAAAAAAAAACTTGCTAACTGGACAGGTGTTGTGAACAAACAGTGTGGTTTTGTGCATTTTATATCAAATAATTTGGAGACTCAAATTATTTTGAAGGGGGGGGGGGGTGAGATATCAACTCTCAACAGATGGCTGAGACCCCAAAGGAAGAGGTGAAAGGTTTGCTTTCCCTAAGTGCTATTTCTGGGCAGTTTGATCATAAAACTTGCCACCTCTGATGCTGCAGCCAGATAACGCTTGGTGGCTGACTGTTAAAATGACAAAGAAACACTAACCAGAGATTACAAACAGCCTATCAAAACTCTTTTGGAAAGAGGGCAGGAAACCCTAAACTGCCCCCCACACACGTAACCATGGCAACTGACCTTCCTCTTTGTTAAATTATCGCACATCAAAGGATATTCTCCTTTCACAGCCAGATGTGAATTCGTGAGAAACTCCAGGACACCCGAAAGACACTGCCCTGAACTCTTTGTGTAAACAAAGAGTACTGTCTCCTCAAAACTCAAAGCATTACCTTGTTTAATTAAATAATCTTTTAGTTACTTGACTAGGTCTCTCCATTCCATTTGAGTAGTTATGTTACCATGTTGGTGTTATTTGTTGTTGAAAAGAATCTAAATAAGTTAATTTTGCAGTGTTTTAATTTTCTGCAAGGATCCCTGACCATTAGTCATTTTATGTTGTAATCAATGCTTCGTTCCCAACACTTTCTGACACTTCCTTTAGAAAGGATATGATAAAGAAATGTCATCCTATACTGCTCGAGTAATTTTCCAGCTCGAATTTAAGGTTAAATAACTAAATTCCCCACCTCCTGAGCAGAAGATTGTTTTTAGATTGATCAAAGCTATCTTCATGTAACCAGAGCTCCCCCAAGTGGACAAAATAAGTATTGCATGTCATTCGTGTATCTTGCTTATATTCTCTAAGAACGTGTAACAGCCAATATATCCAGAAAGCTAGTTAAGTTCCTCTCATCTGATGTGATTCCTAGGAAATGCTAACCTCAAGGTTTAACTAACAATTGTTTTCCTTTTTATCAAATGCTTAAACTAAGAACGGTATCACCGTTTGACAATTAAGGTTTGATTGTGGCAAGATATTTGATTACAATACGCGCAAATAGATTTTTTGATTAGACATATTAAAAGTTAAAGAAAAGACTGTCTCTCAGGAAACCAGAAACAAGCCCTCCCTCAGGGGAACAAAGGATTTCCCTCTGGGAACCACGCCCCAACCCACAAAAGCAGCGACACACACTCACTTGTTCTGCTCTTGTCTTTGCCTCTTCAACTGCGCTTCGGCAGGCGCCCAGCGTGCCCCGTCTCCTGGCAACGCCCTAAGAAGTTCGACCTGGCGCAGCGAAGGCCCTTTGTTCGTTTTCAAGCCACACATGCAAAGCGCCGCGACCTCGATTTTTCCCTCGTTTCCAGCAACTTGCTTGCTTTTATTTTCTTTTGTTTGTTAAAAGTTATCAGACCGTTAAGTTACACTAGTTTAATTCAAGTTATTTTTAAGCTTTATTTGTCGAGCTAATCTCACCAACGCCGGACCCAGCCACGTGGAGCAACAAAGGACATCCAAACAGAAGAGCCTAATTGCCAGACCGAGGACGGTCAACACTTGAGGGTTTTTCTTCATCCAGACACGGAGAACCCCCGGAAGATTCCCTAGCACAAAGCCAGGAATCGGGCAGATAGCGTGGGGACCCGTGCAACAGGCCAAGGCAGGCTGACGACCCACAGTGAGGCAAACCAAGGCATTCTGTGATCAGTGATGTCCAATAGTCTGTTAATCCATTATCTTTAGTCCTTAAAACTCATAGCTTGCGTTCATTAGCTGCCTGTGTGAGTCAAATTCTCCCCACATTCTCATTGTTTAGCCATTGTTCATTTGTTTGATGTATATTTAACCTCATTTATGTCACCTTAGCTAGTTAATAAACTTCACTGGAATCACAGGAACTGTGTGTGTGTGTATTACCTGTCTCCAAGTCCCTGCCACGAGAATTTACCCCTTCGATATGAGACTGACTGACTGATTGATTTACGATAATTGAGCGATTGTTAACTAACTGATCACTAGTGAATAATTGTGTAATTATTAACCATACCCAGGGAATACCGAGACCCTGGGCGAACGGAATCTCGGGTGATGCCCCGCGAAACGAGAAGCTTTATAAATTAATATCCTCTGAATATTAAAATTCATAATTTTGTATTAATTCTCATAAATGTATTAGATCATAAGTAGACATGCTACACAGGCTACAAGGTGTATTTACTAACTGTGTAAAAGAGCCTTCTCAGTGAATGACGTTCAATGACTTCAGGGCACAGAGTGACCACTGGATGGATGCCATAGTCTTAACTGTCTAATGTCTATCATGGTGCTTAAAGGACTATATTCGGAACTTCACTATTTACAAATGATTCATATTGACTACAAACTCATTATTTTTTTAAATATTAAATATATTAATTAATATTAATTAATATATTTATATTTATTCTATAATTTGATATGTTGCTTTAGACAGTCTGTCCTAATGAAGCTGTTACACGTTTGACATATTGCATTTTAAGATGCTTTGATGCTGACAAATGGCAGTAGATCTGAATTAATGCCTGCTACTAAAATGAAACAGAATAAATCAAGATCAGTTAATTATATACTAATGGTTTGAAGTTTCTCTGAGCAGCCTTTTATGTTTTCACATCAACATTCCAAAATCATTAAAGACAACTTGATACAAGCTGATGTGACATTGAATAGCACTGCATCCTTGCAGTGACTGCTCATTTCATACCCACACTTAACAGTTGTGTCTTACTGGTAGGAGGTGGCAAACATATTAGTAAGATAAACTAGCGTGGACACAACTCAGTCTTAACCCCTTTTAAATCCATTTGCCTTGCTTCGTGATGCCAGCAGATACAAGAGCAGTTGCAATTTCATGTTAAAATGAGTGTCACAAATAAACACAACCTCCTCTGTAGCCATGAAATTACCAAACAGGTGCAAATGCAAACAAATTGACTTGTGTCTGACGGAAATGGCATTGGGACAGCGTTAATGGTCTTTGCAGCAATGATGGGCAGGAAATTACAGACAGAAGATAATGGATGCATTGACCCATAACATGGGTCCCTATACAAGGTGTGTAGATGTTATAATGCATAAATAAATAAATCGGACAAACAAGATAAAAACTCAGTAACCCTTCCCATGACCTTTAGTTTGGCTTCAGTCCTGGATATGTCTGACATTGAACTGCTCATTTCTCTTGGGGTATGTCAACTGCTTCTGACATCTACAAGAACAACATTTCTGAGGTTTGCCAGATGTGAGCTATAAAAAAGGTTGGAACGAAATCACTCCCTTATCAAATTCCATCAAATTCTTCAGGAGGATGCAAGAAAGTCAAGTATTCACATTTTCAGGAGTATCAGTAAAAACCGACAGTATCATTTTAATCACATATGTCAAATAGTGTTCTAATCATGTGAGATCAACATTAGCAGAATACCTTACTTTAATTTGCTAAAGGTTTGTACAACCCTGTTAATGAAGATTAATTTGCCTCATTTGTAAATTTAAATCTCTCTTTTGCTAATCACTGAATAAATCGCTGGACAAAAGTATGACTTGTGCATCTCAGCATTTTAGTCACAACAATTAACAGCCATAACAGCTACTGTAGTTAGTTAACTATCCATATACTTACACAAAGAACTACTATGACTCGTATTTATGAAAAGTTCTATCACCTTTGCGGGCAACATTCGCTCAGTGTGCCCTCTGTATTATCGTATTTGTTGAAATAGTTGGAGCTGCTGTCCCAAGCGACAGGGAGAATGACTAATTTCAATATGATTTGAGCTGGCGTTATCAGGACAGACACTGTTATGTCGGTAAGACCACTTACCGACTTAGTTACACATAGAAGGATTTCATTTTACACACACTCCTGAGGGAGATGGATGCATTTACACCTTTCCAACTTCTGTCTAGAATCATATTTCAGTCAGTCTCAAATGAATTTTGTTCAAAAATGGCACACCATAAAAGCAAACAATGCCTGTGTGAGCTTTACATTTCATTCAAATGTCATTTGAACTGAATTCTATTTTTGAGGTTGAGCACCCATTTGAAATGCACACTCGTTGCCTTTATTTAAGTGTGAATGGAGTCACTGTTTGAGTGGCATCATGGGTCAATAGCTAGTGCTTTTGCCTCATGATAGGCACATCCCTTGTTTGAGCCTCAGTATGTCCAATCTTCCTGTTGATAAAGATGCTCCTGTGATAGACTGATAGACAACATTTCAACGATTCAACACATAGGTGCAGGTTGTTTGGCTAATTAGACTTACAAGTAAAGTGAAGCAAAACATTTCTTCAAAACATGTCTTCCTGGCAAATTAAGCTGTAGGAATAAATGCCTCCCTAACAAAAGGTCTATGTTTCAAACCTTAAGCTTAAGTGTGGTTGTTGATTTATAAAGACAGCAAGTGGTCTTACAAATGGAAATCTCTAGGCTATGATACACATTAAAGTACTGTGTTTTTCTTTTCTAGTAAATCACACAATTCTAACATTGTGAAAACTATTTTCGTGTCTGGCATTTACAGTATCCTCCTTCAATATTTAATCTACACTAAGTGATTATGCTCTAAATGAAAAAACAAAGAGGCTTGCTACAAGTTAAATAATGGCGTTATTTTTGTGATGTTTTTATTGAAAATTCAGGACAGGAGCCTGTGGCATGACACTAAGTTAAGCTCCCTGCTGTCAAGTGAAGAGGAGAACACTGATACTGTGAACTGCTGGTCCACAGTCATTTTTCATACTGTCATTATCCTTCCTGGCTCTTAACAAAAAAATGTCTGAACTGATGTAAATTAAATCAGGAAAGTTGAAGATGAATAGTGTTGGTGAGAGGACGCAGCTTACAGATGGAAGCTAGCCAGACTAGATCATTAGAATCAGTTCATTAAAAAGATTTGTTTACAGAATAGTTCAAACAGTCCTCATATCGACAGAATAGATCGATAGTTGATGTTTCCAAAACAACCTATGAGTGTTTTAAATGACTCTCAAAGAGACATAGGCTATATAAGTGTTTTCTCCAAAATGACATATGAGCATTCTGTTCCCCCATTGCAACACAGGGAGGCTATCTACTAGGCCAATGCATACAGCTGTAGGGTTAACCGGTCGACATGTATACAATCACAGTTTAGGCATACACCTCTGTGATGTTTAGGGTTAGAGTAGAGTAAAGGGCTTCGGTTAACAGTCACATATTTAGCTAGTGCTAACGGTAACGTTAGCTAATGGTAGCGCTAATGTAGCTAATGCTACAACAACCCGCTAACATTAGCTAGCTAAGGCTACATGAAACGCTACAAAAAGCTACCTAAAACCAACTAAATTATTACCAAGGTCAGCTAGCTAATGCTTATAATACTACAAAAAACAAAAACTGATGGTGGCTTCTTGCTTCACACAAGAGCCAAACTCCCGTCTGCTGGGTGAAGGTCGCCTAATCATCTAACCATCCACCCTACCCACCAAAATTTTCTGATTATTTATATCTTACACCTGGTGTTTTTTCACATGCACTTCTTCACAGGGAGAGGCCACAAGAGGCTGCTCATAATGTAATTCGGTCATTTTAAGCCCTTTAACTTTTGACCTATGTTGTCATTTTCTGGGTAAGAATGGGCAGAATCCTTCGGTGCTAGACTAAGGCTGTATAAGGGTTAGCTGAGTGCTAAGGCAGAAATACTGAGTGTGGACCCAAGATGCAGACAGTAGCGAGGCGGATGCAGTTCCAAAAGTTCATTATGATAAACAAAACAGGCTTATGTATGAGCACATGGTGAGAGTCCAAACAAAAGGGTAACGAGCCGTCTAAAACACTGTGAATTTAAACAATGGCTAAGTTGCTAAACGCATCTTGTTGTCATGTAAGGCCCTGTTCATGTTGGACAGGCATTTCAATTGCATTTTGTGTCTGTTAAGAAGCACAAAGACACTCTATATGTATATGCCCCCATAACTGCCATTTTAGCTGAGTGGGAGCTCTGGGCATTAGCTGTAGCAGCTCCGTGTTGCAAGCACCAATCCAGTTCATTTTTTTTCTATAGACAGTACTCACAAAGGTATAACGATCAAGATTAACTTAAAAATCGCCCGGAGTTCTCCTTTAAAAGGCGACAGCAAAGGGCCTTGACCAAGTGTCAGAGCTCTGACTGCATTGTCCCACTTAGCCTAAAGTTCAGTTCAGTTGTTTACTAGCAAACTGAGAAAGGTTGTTCGTGAAGGGCAAGCCAGTGAGCTGAGAATTTAGTTGTATAAAGACACCGTTTGTAAACTGAAATCTGCTTTAACAAAGTTTTACCGTATTATGTACAGCATGTATAGTTTTTGAGACACCAAACTGTTGAAAATATTTGTTTGCTTAAAGCTGTTAGATGCAGGTTGAGCCCCAACAGAAAAGGAAGCTTTAGGTTTTGTCAAAACTTTGACAATATTTACCTCTAATATAAACTATTTAGAGAAGAAACATATCTGTATCAATGTCCAAGTGGTGGCATTCTTCTTACAACTTTAATGATTTCATGTTCTCTATAATATAAATAAGCACTGACTAATTTTATGGAAAGCAAGTGCTGCTGTGAAGGGAAGTTAGGCAGTAAGTAATGCAGCTATTTGAAGTGTTTTTAGGGAAGAATTGTAGCCAAGAATGGTGCGTCTATAATGTGTGTCTATGTTATTATAGTCTGATAGTTTTTAGTTCCAGACATTCTTTGTTTTCAGCGTTCCGTACCTCCTTCCCATCCTGTGTCGGGAAAACTGTCTACACATGGAACAGAGGAAGTCTTTCCACAAAGGTAAATACCAAGGTAATCGTCCAGAAATGTTTATATATGTGCATGTGTACTGTACATGTCAAGTCAAGTTTATTTCTATAGCTTAAAAATTATGAACAGCGTTTCAAAGGGATTTTCAAAAGTAAAGGGTCCTGACCTATTCAATGATCTACAAGAAGACTAGGAAAAACTCTCAAAGAGATCACATACCAGAATAGTTAATCCAGTATTGAGAAGGCTAATGAAATAAATCCAAGGAATGGGACTTCGGATGGGAATAAACATAATATTAGTTATTTTTTAATCTTTCCTTGTCTAGTGTGCCAGGTTTCTTCCATGCAGGCTATCACACCAGTCTTGTTAACAACCCAGTTCCAATGGTTATTCCAAATTAAACATATAGTACATTAACATTAAATATATTATGCATGAGTGAGAGGTTAAGGGGGAGGTCAGCTGATGGCGCAGCTTGGAGGATGTGAAGTGTGAATACTTTCAGTTTGGTGAAGAAGGGGGGCTGGGTAATTTGATGGGCTTATTTCCTCCAGGGCACACGACAGTCAGCGACAGACTGCTGGTATCAGGAGTGAGTTGAATTACAAGACCCTGATAGTAGACTGGGAGCCAGAGCCTTCAGCTATCAAGCTCCTCTCCTGTGGAACCAGGTACCAGTTTGGGTTCAGGAGGCAGACACCATCTCTACATTTAAGAGTAGGCTTAAGACTTTGCTCTTTGATAAAGTTCATATTTAGGGCTGGCTCAGGTGAGTCCCGAACCATCCCTTAGTTATGCTGCTATAGGCCTAGATGGCTGGGGGACTTCACATGATGCACTGAGCTCCTCCCTCTTTATGCAACCTCATCCCATTAATGCATGTTACTAACTCGACTTCTTCCCTTTCCCGTAGTCTTGTGCTTTCTTGTCCCTCTCCTCCTATCACTTTCTGCAGGTGTTTCTGGCTCTGGAGCTGTAGAGTTTGGATCTGTGGTTGCAAGTCATTTGCTGCTCCCATGTTGCTACAATTACTAGTCCTATTATTATTATCATTAATATTACTATAATTATCAGTACCCTCTATTCATTTTCTGTATCTCCTTTTTACTAATACTGTCAAGGTCTGTGTTACAGGGGCAAAGGGCCCTGTTGGCTCCCCCCCAAAACCGCCACAGGACATAGCCATCCCTAGAGTTTCTGTATCAAGTTAAAAGGCATAAAAACTAAAATACAGTCAAACCTATGTACAATAGAAGAAGGGAGAAAGACGGAAGAGACTGTCTCAAAGACAGCCATGGTCACTGATGGCCAGTAATGATCAGTTTTGATATGGATCTCCAAAGCTGTCTGCCTTAAGTAGATTTTGCAATAAGGCACTTTATAATTTCCCAAAATAAGCTTTAAAGTGCACTATCAAAACTTGAAATGTTTAGTTCCTTTTAAAACAGTCAGGATTTGGCTTCTTGTCTAAAACAGCAGTCATAGAAGGATTAGCTTGAGACCATACGTTAATGCATTAACATCATCACATAAAGTTTTATATTTGCTGAATGAACAGTTTCCAGTGAATTTGACTTCATATACAGTAGGTTTGCTGCTCTACATGCTTTTGTTTTTCATATTTTTGGTTGAAATCTAACATAACACCTTGACTGACTTTGTAACAGGACATTTTTGCAACTATCACACCCAGATGATCTATACTTTATAGCTGAGTGATTGATTCTCAGCTTGAAAATGTCATTCCTTTCCTGAACCGAATCCTGGTCACATTCACAGTTCCAGGGTTTTTCAATTCATTCTCTGCAGAGCTGTTCTGAAATCACAGATCAAATGTCAAGGTCAATCTACAGGAGACAGTAATAAATGTGCTGCTCACATTTGACTAATGTTAGGGCCCATAAACCAGACTGCAGTTACTACCAGCTGTAATAACCTCTCAAGAATCCACAGGCACAAGTCACTTCCGATACATTAAGGCGCATAAAAATCATTTGCCACACACAATCGCACGTCGTTCATTAAGGACCCCATGCTGCAGAATCTGTCGTCATTCCAGGAGTATAAATTTACTGCCGGTATCGCCATCCTTACTGTTATTACCATAATTCCCCATCAAATAATGAAACCTGTTACCTGACTCACAGTTTTGTTTATAAAAGCTCTTACTCTACTAATCAGCCCTACACACACTCCTCATGTAGTAATGTGTAGGGGCTGAGTATCACTGTGAATGGATATCACTGCATTTACTACCACTCTCTGTGTGAATTGCTGCAAGTGTGTCACATCCGAGTCTCTAATCTGTGTGTGTGAGTTTGCACGGGGTCAGCATGTGTTTAATTTAGCATGGTTTAATTGACTGTGGCTTGTGTAAATGTAGTAGTAGTATTATTATTCAGTCATCACACAATATATATATATATATATATATATATATATATATATATATAAATAAAAGTATAACAGTTAAAAGTCAATGTATAAGAAGTAACAGGCAGAAGCAAAATACTTATGTCTCAAAACTCTCATTTTCAACATACCAGATATTTAATTCAATCAATCAGTGTCTTATAGTGAGATACAATTTCTTAACATCATACAAAGTTTAGAGTATTTCCATCTCCCTTTCAATAGCATACAACAGTTCCTTAAAAACTGTATGAGAGAGAGAGAAAGTGAAAATATAAAGAGAACTAAACATCATAAAAATGAGAGCAATAAGGAGTGAATAATAGGAGGAGAGGTACTCACATCACAGATTTGGAAACTTGAGGACAGCAGAACAAGCTGTAAACACAACACTGACATTATCACCTTATAAAATTGTTATGGCTAATATGATAACAAACATTTGCCTATTTACGTATCTAACAGACAAGCAACATTAGCATTCATTTGGAGTATTTCTGGCCACCTCACAAATAGAAGTCCAATTAGGGATGAAACGATTATCAGTTTAACGGCAAGCCATGCTAAAATTCCTGACGGTTATCACTGGAAAAATTTTAATTACCATGATAACCAGGTACGGTTAACCGCACTATTATAATCTCAGGGTAAACACTGTCCAGCGTCTCTCAGAAGCAGGCGCAGAATGCAACGTGGGTTTGTTTGGGTCAATGACAACACAGTGGAAGACAACGCTGCGGAGATTTTTCAGTCACTCTGATGTCCGGTGGTATTTTAGTTTTAATGAGAGCGCTAAGGGAAACTTGATTGAAGTAAATAACCTTATAATGGACGCAGGGTGAGTTAACTTTTAGCTTTGGTTTGTCTCTCCGACTTGCTAACAGCGTGTAAACTGAAGCTCTCAGTGTTGCTTCTCTTGTAAAAACGCTACATGTTGTTCTGTTGCTGTGTGCGTCGTGTGTTGGCAGAGTCTATTCGTCCACTGCACATGATAACACGTTACGCAGTTTAGTCAACCAACCAGAATATCTAGAAATGCAGGGTCATTGTATTACCTATATAATATAAAATTTTGATAATGCACACCTAGATGATTTTCATATGTTTACAAAAGTTATTTGCTGTTATTTTATTTTTTTATGCAAACAAAATGGCAATTGTATTTGTAATTTTCAATATAAAAAAACTTATTGAAATGGTTTCAGTGTGTATATCAGTATATTTTTTGGCACATTTTTCGCAGATAGCACTTGGACATATTGTGTATATTGTGTATATTGCACTCAGAACATTTTGCTCACGTAAATTTACGTTAATTGAAGTATTTCTGACGTATTGTGTGGCTGATGTTGCCCTTTTTTATTTTATCTTTCATTTCATTTGAAGCCTGGCTGCATAGCAGTGGGACAATAAAGATAAACTGAACTCTATTTAGCTTTGTTATGGTGTCTCCACCAACTCTTAAGCGGCTATATGCTCCACTATGCTCTGTAGAGAGAGGTGAACTGCAGAGTCCGGTGATAATTTTATTACATGAAAATTAACACTTTCATTCATTTTCAAAATGAAAACCTTTATTACTGCAGCTTTGAAGTAGATCATTACATTTTTTTGTTTATCCAATTGCTGAATTTGAATAAATGGCTGTGGAATTCTACTGCAAGTGCTAAAACACAATATGGCTTATATAACTGCCAAACAACCTGATGAAACTTGGAATTATCTACATTACAATACTGTCACACTTGCCCGCGTTTTCAGGCAGGAACAGGTTTTAGGACCCAAACGCATGACAAAGAGGCAGAACAGGTACAGTTTCTGAGAATTTATTCCAGCCAACAAAACTCCAGCAGTCCAGAATTCAACAAAGGTAGTCCACAAACACAGGTAATCCAAACAGGCAACAGAAATACTAAGTCCATGGAGCAGAAAGCAGAGTCCAAACTATCCAGCAGGTAATACTCCAACAAACAACAGGAATCAGGAACGGACAGGAAACAGGCAGACACACGGCAAGCAAAAATACATACAATGAACCAGCAGCAACAAACATTTAAGCACTGGCTAACGAGGAGGGTGGGAACAACACGGGTGACAAGGATCAAGGTTAACGAGGCAGGCAGAGAGACAGCAGGGAAAAGGCAAGACACAAGTTACTCAACATTAAACATCAGAATAATATAAATAACTAATACAAGCAGACAGATCACAAATAAACTAACACCAACAAGGAACACAGACAGAAGCTAAGGTAAAACAGAACTCAGATAGACATGGGCAAAACACAGAAGTACACAGACCAGGAGGGAACACTTAAGACATGAACTAAGGTACAGGACGAAGAACTAAGATACGAGACAAGACAGATACTAAGTAAGATGTGGATGAGTAATTATAAAGGCTACACACAGACTAGAGCAGAATGAACAAAATCAGATTAATTAATGAAACTGGCAGAGCACATAAATAGACAAGCAGACAGAACTCAAGCATGATGGTACAGAAACTAATACATGAGACTGGAACAGAACTGAAATGAGGAAAATACTAAAACACCACTAAACACCAGCTGACAGATAACAGATAGACAAACTAAAGGTAGCAAGCAAACAAAAACTAAGTCTAACTAACAACACAGCAAAAGGGATTCAAACTAATAAGACAGGGTGGCTAAGGGAGACGAGATAACAGAACAACACAGACCACGATGACTGGATACAAGACCATATGCTATATAACAGATACCTAACTGATAAATGAATAAACTCAGAACTAAACGGAACAGATGACAGGACTAACATGCAGAAACAAAACCAAACCCTCAGAATCAAAACACAAAAACAGGACAGGATCTTGACAAATCCAAGAAGGGCTGGGCGATATGGCCAAAAATGTTATCACCATAAAAAAAATTGATACGATTCGATATCAATAATAAATGTCAAATCATTATTTCTTTCAAGTTTAAAGACAGATTTTTACTCCGGAGTAAAAACTGAAGAAACCAGATGATTAAATGTGTGGTTAAACTTTTCTTTATGGTCAGAACTTGACAAACACTTGTTGCCAAACAGTGGATCACTTCACAAATCTGAGGGAGAACATTGCCGGTGCTGACGTATTGCGGTAAGCGTGTCGACTCATTTCCGTTTCCGGTGCTTGTGTGTTGGTACCGTGTTGTGCTGCTCTCGCTAAATAACAGTTACATTTGTTTGATTACAGCGGCCAACTGTTCGCTAAACACTTATTCTTTACAGTAATTTTGCCTAAGCACTCACAGTTCTTTCCACCTTTTAGTGACTGCTGTTCAATCTCATACTTGTTCTAAAGTTTTGGTAGCTGATGCTACAGTACTTTAGCTTAGCCGTTAGCGACTTTAGCTTAGCAGCTAGCGATGGCTTCTCCTTCTCCCTCTCTCTCTCCTACTTTCTCCTGCTCGGTGTGTCAGATGTTCAGTTACTCCTCTGCCTCCTTTAGCGGTAATGGTACGTGTAATAAGTGTAGTTTATTTATAGACATGGAGGCGAGGCTCAGTGATTTAGAAGTCCGGCTCCGCACCTTGGTAGATCAGTCTTTAGCTACTGTAGCTAGCCAGTCCCCGGTAGTCGGTGCGGAACGGCCTGAGTTAGCCTCTGGTAGCCGTCCCCCGGCATCCCCTGTGCAGCCAGGAAAGGGGGCGGGCTGGGTGACTGTCCGAAGGAGGAATAGTCGTAAGCATTCAAAGTCCACGGGGCATCATCAACCTGTTCACGTTTCTAACAGATTTTCCCCACTCAGCGACACACCCGCTGAGAAACCAACTCTGATCATTGGC
>NC_060161.1:28059793-28060875 GCF_021292245.1 Micropterus dolomieu | reverse complement strand
CAAAATGAGTGACAGACCATAGTAGGAATGGCAGAAACTGACAATAATAAAGAGGTGAACTGAATATATCAGTGTGCAGTAAGCTACAGCTGGGGTAGGCAATTTATTTCACAAGCATATTTTGTTATATTTGTTTAAATCATCTTAACATCCAGACAGCAATCAATTAATTAAATCCTGTGACACAAAAATGAAAACAATCCAGCATCTGTGGCTGTCGCAGGACCGTAAAAGGCATGGCCAGTCATCTTTGGAGGAAGGCCTGAGGGGAGGGGGTGGGATATCTCCCTTTACTTTCTAAATCTAGCAGTCTCATGCAAGTTTCTCCAACGTTACCTACCCCAGCTTTAAAGTGGTCTTATTATGCTCATTTTCAGGTTCATAATTTTATTTGTTATCAGGCAGTTCAGGTGCAGTGTTTTCTGTGGTAGATGTTAACTCCCTTTGGGGTGGACTAAGCTATTACATACACAAAAAAAAGATATATATAAAACAGTAAAGGAAAGGTAAAAAGGCAGAAGCATAATATGGCCTATATGAATTTCTCAACTGGGGTCATCAGTAACTCACTCTCTTTGTGTGTGTGTGTGTGTGTGTGTGTGTTTGGGGGGCTTATATTGCTATCTTTGTGAGGGCCAATTTGTGTGTGTGTGTATGTGCGACCAGCATTAATCTAACAGAGAGATATTATTCCTCCAGACCTCCATTTAGCACTTTTCCCCTCCTTTTTTTCCTGAGTCCTGCTCTTTTACCAAGTTCATGTGTGTGTGTGTGTGTGTGTGTACACGTAAGATCCATTTTGCACCAATGAGATTAACTGCATGCACAGTGATGCCATAACATTGAGGGAAAAGGACAAATGAGCAGGAAAATCTGGATTTGTGCTTTGAATTGCAAAACCCTTTTTTAGGTAAGACACAAAACTGTTGTAAGTAGGGCTGAATATATGGGGAAGATATAGGAGAATAATAAATGGCATTATTGTGAGGTCGTGAGGGAAATCTGTGCTGTCCACGACAACATACACTGGGGGCGCCAAAGTCAGGATTTTCCTATTCTACACTTTGCCTATGAAACCTAGC
>NC_060161.1:28042319-28059773 GCF_021292245.1 Micropterus dolomieu | reverse complement strand
TGTGTGTGTGTGTGTGTTTGGGGGGCTTATATTGCTATCTTTGTGAGGGCCAATTTGTGTGTGTGTGTATGTGCGACCAGCATTAATCTAACAGAGAGATATTATTCCTCCAGACCTCCATTTAGCACTTTTCCCCTCCTTTTTTTCCTGAGTCCTGCTCTTTTACCAAGTTCATGTGTGTGTGTGTGTGTGTGTGTACACGTAAGATCCATTTTGCACCAATGAGATTAACTGCATGCACAGTGATGCCATAACATTGAGGGAAAAGGACAAATGAGCAGGAAAATCTGGATTTGTGCTTTGAATTGCAAAACCCTTTTTTAGGTAAGACACAAAACTGTTGTAAGTAGGGCTGAATATATGGGGAAGATATAGGAGAATAATAAATGGCATTATTGTGAGGTCGTGAGGGAAATCTGTGCTGTCCACGACAACATACACTGGGGGCGCCAAAGTCAGGATTTTCCTATTCTACACTTTGCCTATGAAACCTAGCAGCAATAAATAGTTAAACTACAGTATTTGTACTCCTTATTAACTTTTGATTTACAGACTTTCTTAAAATCATATTATCTATTTTTATTAGTTAATATATTAGCAACCCTATTTTAAAATTTTCTCAGTCTTTCTCATATTCAAATCCCACATTCAGAATGCACATTTGTCAAATGAGTTTTTAGGAGACGCCGGATTTACTTAAAAGACGTTCTTTCTTTTGCTCGCTTCCTCCTCCCCATCAGTTTCTGTCTTCTTCTGATGAGAGGAAAACAAACAATCTCCCTCTGTTTCCATCTCTGCCCTCGCCTCTCTGTTATTCCTCGCCTCTGGTCACGTCTGAACCAAACGTATATACAGAAGCTGCTGTAATGGCCTGTTACCTTGTATCCCCCTCCCTCTTTTTCTGCCAACTGTCATCTGTTTCTACTTAAACATGTCAGATCTCATTTTCTCCAGTCGCCCTTTGTGTCTTCTGGAGGAGGGCCGGGTTTGTTTGTGTCACGCTGAGAGGAGTCAGCAAACAGATAGACGGCAGCAACTGCTGTTGCATCAAAAATTCGGCAATGAATTGGATATGAAGCAGCTGGTTTTCATGGCGTTGAGAGTAAAAAATGGCACAAAATGCCTCCCACATATCTGTTTGCTAGCCATTTCTCATGACCCATGTCTCAGTGATGTTGAAAATTTTAAGTAAATCCTTTCTTTATTAGTTTCCTCCCCTTCATCTACATCTTGGCTTGTTACTTTCTGACCTTTTTGCAAAAGCAGTGTGAAGCCACAGAGTGAGTAAAGATGTGTTTGCTCTGTGTGTGTGTGTGCACATGCATGTAATCATGTGCGAGAGCAGCTCCAATAACAGTGTGTGGAGTTAAAGGGGGGATTTTAAGGCGAGAGACTTATTTATTCTGAAGAGTCCCTTCCTCCTCCTCTTCTTCTTCTTTTTTTCATGACCCGCTCTCTCCATCACCTCCAACCTCCTTAATCCGCTCTCAATATTGTCAGGAAATGGCTTCTGCGACAGCAGTGCTGAGAGACATAGAGAGTGTTTTTTTCTTTTAAGGACGTCTTATTAAACCAGGTGGAATGTTATTTGACACCGTTTGGATACTGTGAGAACTTGCCAGCTCTGCAAAGCAAAGACAAGGAGGGAGAAATACCCAGAGGACAGAGACAGAAGGATTGAGAGAAAATTAGAAAAAGAACGAAATAGAAAAAAGACAAAGAAGTGATTATTTCGTTGCAGGAATACCAACTTCTGTTCTTACTTTGCTGATATTCTACTCAAGTTGAACAACGTACTAAATTAATGCAAAATGCCATTTATTCAAGATATAGTACAAGTAAAAGTTATTGAGTTAACATTTTATGTTTATTTCTTATAGAATGTTATTTTGCACGTTAAAAAATTAACTCATAAGCTTGTGAAGATGTTAATTTAAGGATATTTCACATGTAAAAACATCACGTGCAATTTTACATGCAATATCAAATCAAAAAACATTTCACATGAGGAACTCACATACAGCCTTATGTGGTTGTTAAATGTGTGATGACTTTCACATGTTGTTTTTCACATGTGAAGACATGCATGTCCCATGTGCGATTTCCTTGTAAGGTAACCTGATTTAATCAGCAAGGTTTAAAGACATATTTGAATATCCAGATTTGCTGAAGAGCTGACACCATGAATGTGTTTTAAGTGATTTAAGAGTTCATTGTAAAACTAAAAATTCCTCAAAAGTGTGTGTACACTGAACCCCCCACCTCCAAAGTGACAGTAATGAGAAATGTAATTAGCTGCCTCATTATGTTTTAGAAAAAGACACATGAGAAATTTTGAAAATGGTGAGAGAAAAGGGTGAAGAAAGATGACTGAGATAAAAATGAACAGAGGAGAGTGAAAGATTAAAAGAGAAGAAAGCACAATGGAAGTCATTATTCTCTGCAGAGATGCAGGCTCAGTGTGGCTCATTGTGTTTGTCTGTTGTAGGTGATGATGCACCTGCACATAAATATCAACACATATACATCTATTTGTTTGTAAGTGAGAGCAAACCACAAAGAGCGAGAGACTGAGGGACGATGAGAAGGAAGGGACTGTGAGTGACGAAAGAAAGAAGCTGCAGAGACAAGAGAGTTATCGCAGACACTCTGATAACACTGACCTTGATTTTATAAAATATTGTTACTAATTCAGTTACTATACCACTACAACACCTGAATGTTTAGGAGATGTAGATGGAATAAATATAGTGCTCAATTATAGTTTATATTTACACAACTTGGGTAGCTGTGACGTAGGAACATCGCTACATCATGACATAACTTTGGCTTCTTTGCTGTCATGCTTGTAAAATGCCATTTGATTTGTTTTGACTTGAGAAACATAGCTGGAAAGACAGACTGTTAGGGGCGAATGAAGAAAGGGACAAAATGAGCTGTTGTTTCATAATGTCAGAGAGGAGTGTTGGGAGGACAACCCGAGAGAGTGGGAGTGCTAGTTGGGAGTCCTCCTCCTTTAGACCCCTCTGACCCTCCGGGGAGCAGAAAAAGATGTCTGGCTTGAGTTAGCCATGCAGAAGAAAAAGAGGGAAACACACACACACACACACACACACACACACACACACACACACACACACGTCAATCCGTCACTCCCCTCCCCTCCCACCCTAACACTTGTCCTCGTCTCCTCCCTTTTCCCTCCATTTGCCATCTGAAGGCAAAGACGGTACATTTACTGTCCCCCTCTTTCTGCGGTTCCAGCTGTTCTAGCTGCAGGACGGTCAAGTTGCACACAGGTAGGAGGGTAAAGGAGGTGAGGGAGGGAGGTGGGTGAGGATTCTGTAAGCCTTACAGCCACCTTTGTGTTTGTCTTCATACATGTTTATCTCTCTTTTTAGTTTAATATGTGAACTTTAGCTTAAAAAACCTAGAGAGCTTAGCTTAGTTTAGAGAAAGATTACGCTTGTGAGTAAAAGAAACCAATATTTTCTTTTTTAAAGAGACAATGTCTTCAATGTTTTGTGGATTAACCTCCTAAAACCTAAGCTGTGTGTATGTTTTATAACTAGTACCCGATAAGTATTAAAACCTAAGCACTGTCTTTGAACAGGAAGTATTTTTTGAAAAAAATTAGTATATGTAACCAATGTGAAACAAATTAGAAACAGACTTCACCACAGAACATGGCTCTGCAAATTTGTAAACAGTGACCCTAGGCACAGGCAACTGGCCACTAATGAGCAGTAAGAAGTGCAGGTAGCCCAAAACCTGAAGTCCTAAAGTAGGTTGGACTCTGGACTTGGGTCTGGCTTTTGTCCGGCTTGGGTCTGGCTGGAATCAGGTGCTACTAGGATCAGGCTAGCACTTGGGTTTGGGCTTTTGTCTAGCTAGGAATTAGTTTTGGGGCTAGGATCGGTTTAGGATAGGTCTAGGACATGGGTTTGGGTCAGGTTTGCATCGGGTTTGATTTGGGTTGGTGTTGGGCTAGAATGAGGTCCAGCTAAAGTCTGGCTATTAGATTGAGATCAGACTCGGTTTAGGATTAGGCTAGAAAGTGGGTTGGGCTTGGCTCTGGATAGACATTGGGTTCAGGTTGGGCTGCCAGGCTGAGATCAAGTCAGGGTCGGGTGGGTCCGGGATAAGGTCGGACTTATACTATATACTATACTTAATCATTTATGCCCAATGTTGTTTGGATTTGGTTGGGGCTGAATTAAGACTGTCTCCGGTCAGGCCCAGGCCAGGTAGCATATGTGGTTCATATCCAACCCTTTTCCATGCCTGGCCCAGAAATATTAACATTAAACTATTTTAATGATCCACTGCTGTCGGTGCCTTAGCAACTTTGTCTTCAACATTTTGCAGGTATTAAGTCGAACTTGTAATCTTGAAGACTTTTATATCTGAGCAGAGATGTCGAGTGTGTGACAAGTATGACACAGAAGTAAACACACACCTCAGTGTGTGTGTTTAAGATCATCTTCCTTAAATTCCGATTTCCGTTGTAATGACATAAATGTGTCACCCTACATTGACTTAAAGGTTCAATGTATGTTCACTCCACCCATCAGTTTTGTCAAAGATACTGCTGCCTGTGTTGAACTGAGTGTGTGTGTGTGTGTGTGTGTGTGTTTCACAATGTACTTATGTGAAAAGACTGGTGTTTGGAGCTAAACCAGGAATCCCACAGGAGACCGGTGTCACATCTCTCTGTCTCTGAAAGTTCATGAAACTGTTTCGTCTTTCTGGTTTCCATGACAAAGTCGATCACTTTATTCAGCAAATGTGTGTTCTGCTGAGACATATCAACAAGTGTCAACACACATGCTCCTGCATATGCTGATTTATATGAAAGAGCAAAGGTTTGAGGGTATAAATATCTATTTGATGTTGTGGCGTTTTCTACACAATATGCTGACTGCTGCTTTGAATACTGTGTTTATGTGTACCTGCTTCGTTGAGATTTACAAGCCAACACATCCGGCAAACAGGAGAAATGGATCGCAAAACCTTTTGGGAGGAAATATATAGTGCAGATTCAAAAACATTAAGGTTTTAGGCAACAGTGACTGGACTTTGTTTTTACATGTACAACTTGGGTGAATCAACATCAATCAAGTACTGGTTAGTTAAACAACTTTGTTAGCTAACATCGTTCAGGGTAACCAATCTGATTGTGTTAACCTGTAACTGACGCTATAACCACAAAAGTGCATAGAAAATTCCTTTAAATGGGACTTTATCTAACTATTTATTTATAATTTGACAGAACAAGTGGTCCTTTGAGGAGATATGCAGCTTCTTGAATGCTACTTCTGCTCGCCAAAATGTCTCTATCACATTAGAGCTACAGATTCAATAAAATGCTGCACGTTGTGGCCACAAATTTGATTTCTTTTGGGGCCCTAAAAGGAAGTTATTCAGATGTTCCTGCTCTTCCGCCTTTGTAATATACTAATGGCAACGCTGCTTCTAACTTTATGATTTGTTACAAAGAAAATAATACTGTATATTGTCATTATTAGAATATATGTATAAAGAAAGGTTTCAAAAACATAAAAAAAACTTAATGTGACATTGAGCTTTATTTGTAGGTTTGTAGATCTCACAGTTCTGTAGCTGTAATAGTCCTGTGATTTTACTTTCTTTGGTGGGATAACTTGTGATAAAAGTCACATGTTGAGCTTGTAATTATAATGTCACTTGCATGCAGTTTAGCCTGCTGGATCTCTAAGACACCCCATTCTTTTCTTTTTCGGTTCTTGAAGGTATTTTGTTTTAAGTGTAGATTTGTGTCCCATCGGTGTGTCTCAGTACCTCCCAAAGAGATTAAGGGCCAATTTCACAGCTGAGGATTAAGCTTCATCCCTGACTAAACTCATTTTTCCCCCCAATGCAAACCTTCATTGAGACAGAAAATGACTCTAAGACTTGTAGCAGCATTTATTTCTGTGATACTACCACCCCCACACTCCTTCACACGTTTGACAATCACTAATTATCCTTCAGCTTTCCCTGCAGCAGTTTCATTATTTAGCTGCAAAGTTTTAAAAGTGTTCATAAGTACTTGAGTGTTATTTCAAAATGAGACGTTCACTATGTGAAAAAAGGTCAGAAAATGTTTTAATACAACAAATTACAGCTAAATGAGATTTTAAAAAACAGCTGAAGTGTTGATCAGATTGTAAAACGTGTACAGACTGGATGGTGGCGCTCTCTTCCTCAATGGATAGTGTTTTGTAAGTCTTCATCTCTTCTAGCTCCAGAGTACAGTTTAGAACTTCTTGTCCCTTGCGTCTGACCGCAGCATGTCCTGCAGTATTAGGTTATCTGCGCTCGAGGGATTAACTGATTTTCTCTGGTCTGGAGGAATGTGTGAGAGCTGAACAGCTCTGGCGGAGCGGACAGCAGATCAGAGTACACTCACCCTGCACGAGGAACTAGAGACTGGAACTTAACAGTGAGGTTGTTTACATTAATGCTCATTAATATTCAGGATATCAGCTCTGTGAAGGTCTTTGGTAGATACATGTAGCAATCAGTTACATGAAAATCTTGTAACGAAAGTAATAGACATACAGTACATCTTGTGTATGTTAGTTATTTTGCTTACTTGTTTTCAAAGGTCCTGGAAACGTATTTTCCCTTTTTGGTATATGAGCAATGAAGTTGAAACCGTTTTAGTTATTTTACGAGAGATTTTCTGTATTTTTTCATATTTTGTCTCTGCTCTCCATTCCGGTTTTCTCAGTTGAAGAAAGCTTATGCCACGTACTGTCCACCAGAACAGATTTAGCTATATTCAAATCCAAATCTGATGACAGTTATGGGATTGTTGCCAGTTGAAGCAGATGAGTTTTTAAGGGCTACAATCTTAATATTAATACATTTATTAATGTAATGATAATTGAAAAAAAACCAAAATCTTATAATGATATACTAGTTTCATCACTGCTTGCTATTTTGGATAATCTGGATAGGGTTGTTATAGTTGCTGGATAAACCAAACAATAACGCAATGTTCGGATGAATATGCACATTAACATTTGTTACCTGGTTATTTAGTGAAGCATGTGATCTTGCTCAGCCAGGCCTCTTTCTCATTAGGTAACAAATTGTTAAAACCTTTGACAAAGTGAAGGAGTCTGGATCAGCTTGTTGATTAGCGAGATTGGGAGTTTGAAAATGCTGGCCGCTGGAAACTTGGCAAAGTAGGAACATAATTGGGCAGACATAAATGTTAAATTGGTGTTTTAGCAGGATAAGGGTTTTGAAAAAGGCCTCTAGTAGGTTCTCAAAGACTGTGTTTTTGTCAAAAGACATAAACATACAACATCAAAAAGCAACATTACTAATCGGATATGTTGTAGCGTTTTTGTGGCTTTGTTTATTCTTTATAGGGTTAGTGATGTCTACAAAATTTCCATCAGAAAGCGGTCGCCTTACGTGCATGTGTTCACTCGCACAACTTGGTAGCCTATGACGTTTACAGTCGCGGTGGATATTTTACATGCTGGGACCAGGTAAAGCAGCATTGAACACACAGGGGGCAGATGTTGGTTTCGGTTGTTTGATAGGCTCCGTCATTATCAAGCCCACAAGCGTCTCACCCGCTGCTGTGATAATGTTTGTGGTGATTAACGTGCTGTCACAGAGCGGTATTATGTGAAAAATTAAAAAAATATTTTTCAGGGGGCAGGGTTTTACAATCACGATGCCGGCTCCACCATCGACTATCTGTCAGCCATCACGGATGGACGATGGCATCGTCTATTGGCCCAACCCTAATTCTATATCATTAAATCATTAAGACCCACGACAAAATTATGGCTGCCATGATACGTTTCCATAGATGTTAAATCTTGGAATAAGTGGGTGTATAAAGCACAGTGTTTTTGTGTCTGGCAAACCTTTTAAGTTTTCTGGTAGACTTCAAAGGTCGTTCCTAATAGCCGAGACTGACCTGGGAAGTTTGGATCAGCTCTGACAGTCCTTGGGGTCCCTTTCCTATCATGTCCAAAGTTTTTCACTTTCTCACTAGTTCTTTGCAACATCACATGCCCTTTGCAGGTCTTACTCAGATTATTGTTACAGGTTTTGTCATTTTGTCAACAAAGGGCTTCATCTGGTGTCCTCTCCAAAGCTCCCTGTTTTTGTTTCATGTTCCGTAAATCCTTTAGATCTCTTTGTTTATTTTTCATCAAAAGTCTTGAAATACAGAAATCAAACGTTACAGAATGCAGCACGTTCATCGGATTTTATCTTCCTCAGATGTGGATGCAGATTTGGCCTCAGTCTGCTGGTGCAGCCGGGCAAGATTACTCATCACAGCAGAATGCCTTCAACAAATTACGCCAAGTGTGATGTGGTTTCCCACGCTTCTCATCTGTGCCTGTGGTGATTTCATCAACCAGAAGCAGGCAGTGCGTCTCACAGTGATGAAGGGGTGTGTTTTAGAGGCTGCTGGCACTTTCGGCTGATGTGACATAGTTGGTGAAAACCCAACTTTTGGTAATTTCTTTGTAACGGAAGGATTACAGTTTGCAGTGGGAAGTTCACACTGTGATGCCAAACTAATGTTCCAATTTGCTTTAAAGATCTTAGCCAAAAGAAACACGAAAAATACTGAATTAAATGCTACTCGTGCTGCTCTGTTGTGAGCATTAAGTTAGGGAATGAAATGTTCAGTTTTAGAAAATGACCCCTTTAAACCACTTGACAAATGCTTGACAAAAATAAACATTTTGTAATTTATGCATTCCACTTTCAACCTGCAACTGCAGTAATAGCTTCTCTGCAGACTGCAGCTCCAGATCCTTTGTGAAAGGCCTGTTATTGCAACGTCTCAAATGATTTTGACCCTGAAATTATTATATGTTCATGCCTTGGCTTAAGGAAACCATGATAAAGATTCTGTTCCAATCCTGTATTGATGTTTTTGAGTTTGTCTTTCAGCATCTCTGAAGTATCCAGATGATGAAAGTGTTTTCATTTTGCCAACTAAACACTTTAACATTGTTCCATATTCATAATTCATTTGGTATGAATTGCTATTCCTTTTTTTCCCAAATGTTGCACAGCTCATTTTGTTACAAAATCCCTCAAGTAAACAAAAGCCACCACAGACTTGGCCTCATCGCGTCTTGGAATGAATTTCGCCGCTTTCCTGATCTATTTGTATTGTTCTTTGGCTTTAAGGGGAGCTAAATGTTTAACCACCAACCAACAACACTGATTATTATTTGATTAAGTGACTATGGGGTAAGACTGCAGGAGGCAAATGAAATTAAAGAGCATAATAGAGCAGAACTAAATACCAAAACACTGGGCAGGCATAATCCCCGCTGAGCGCAACAGTGTGGAGTGGGAGGAGGAAAGTGATGTGTTTGTCTGATTGTGCAGATCTGTAGAACATTGGTGTGTTGTTGTACATATGAGGATCAAATGGCTGCCCAAGAGTAGGTTATTATAGCCTCTAAAGTGAGGGAAACCTTTGTTTACAAGGTGAAGAATGAACTTTCAAGCTCAGTGATGCACAAGACGTTTAGACGTTGTCATCTGCTACCTACTTATTAGCTATAAATTCATGCTACTTATGTGAGCATTTTATTCACTTTATGCAAGAAACGACAACATTAGTCGTTCGCTCAAATGCCTAAAAACACATTTGTCACGTTTAACTGACAAAGCTGTGGGGTGGCTGTGTGAATTATGTGCATATTTTGTCGTTTGGAGGACTTGTTTTGTCAGTTGCAGTCAGTTTCTTCCACATCTTGTCTAGCAGTGAGGAATGCACTTGTTCTGCAGCCTGTTAGTTTAACCCGTGGGCTCTAAACTCTATATTAAATGACAAGATCTGATATTAGCCAAATAAAACATGTGAAAGATCTGATACCACCAGCTGAAGTCAGCATTGTTTCTTGTAAATGCAGATTGAAATCTTGAGGCAAGCGTCTGGCTCACAGCCTTTGAGCATATTGGTAACAATCTGGACTGTCTAGCTTTACTCTGAACAGGACAACAGTTGTACCAAGCAGGGATCTCCTGTTGCGTAACAGTCTGTATTATAGATTGGAAAAATGATAGTAGAATTTGTCAATTTGCTCCAAATGAACTCTGTGGAAGAAAATAAATTGACTTTTGGACCTTGCTGCAGATGTAATCTAGTGTATGCACAAGCAAAGCTTCCAAAATATTGAATGTTTGCAGGTGACTTAAAAGATGTTAAAAAAGAAGGTGTGGATAGTGACAGATTAACGTACACAATTAAGTATGTTTACTACTATGCTTGTTTTCAGTTGCACCCTGTCCTTAAAGGATTATACTGATGTTTTTGCATGTTTTACTCAAACTGAAGATGTACACATTACTGCTAAACCTTTACCAAAGCATACCTTGCATTTCAGATTAATTTCCAGTCTTCTGCCTATGTAGTGGCAGGAGAATTGTGTGTCAAATGTGGAACGTTTGTCGTCGTGTTTGCCTGTCTGTAGTGTGTATGTCACCCCATATTAGATATGTGCAGCCTCTCACCCAAAGCATCCTGGGAAAAGGCTCAATTTTCTCTACTGTCAGTGTGATATTAATAAATCACCTTTTTAAAGATGGATCCCTTTCAAAGTGAACTCTGGTTTCTTTTTCATCAGAATTTCACCACATACAGCCATGTGGTGGCCAGGTCCTTCATGGACACATCATCAGATCAGAGAGTAGTCATTTTTTAACAGAAAGCCTGGATTACACGTTTGAAAGATATGGTCATTTAGCAGACAGGGAGGGTTTAATGAAAGAACAGCACAGAGTTCTTGGAGCTTGAACCATAAAAGGGAACAGGATATATTGGCCTCTGCTGCTTCAATTTGAACTTTTCTTGAATTAATCTGTCTCTTGTGAGTCCCTCAACTTTATGTTAGAGCAATACTACATTGTTCTAGTACTCTACTACTACTACTACTACTAATACTACTGCTACTAACCTAGACAACAATTGGGACTATCACTCAAGATGTCCCCGGCTCTATTGCAGTGGTTGTCAAACCTTTTCACTTCAAGTTCACCCCTAAATGGATGGGATGATAGTGAAAAGGAATGGTTCCCCTTTTTGCTTGGGACCCCCTGAAACACCCTCAAGGAGTCCCGGGACCCCACTTTGAGAACCACTGCTCTATTGAATCTATTTTTGACCACTCTATAATTTTATGGTGCAGTACTAAATTGCTTCATTGATGTTTGCTTACTGTCAAGTTTTCTGACGGTAGTATAAAAATGTGTCTGTGAAGTACACGTTTGTACTAAAAAACACAACCACTGTATGTTCTTTTAAACCATGTTGTACTGTATCTGAATCCTGTGTAATACAGTGTGAAGGCGAGCAAAGCATATCAAGTGTCTCACTGTGCTGAGATGTAGCAAGCTGTTGTTGCATCAGTGTTGCCTTCAGGGTGTTACTGCTTCAGGCAGACGAGGGAGCGCTGTGAATTGAACACCAAAAACAGTGTTATTATTTTTAAGTTTTAGTTTTAGTGCATCATCGTGCTGTCTTGTTTGTTTATTCCCAAACTGCCACAGCCTGTCTGTCTTGAATCCTTCTTTCCATTTATACAGTATTTCTCCCCTTTCTTGCCTATTTATTTATTATTTTCTGTCTCTGAATATACGGGTGCACGCTGACATGCCAGGCTGACACAGATGATGGATAGATGAATAAACACTTTTATTTAGAAGAGAGGAAGTGACAGAAGGAGATTAAAGTGTTAAAAAAACAACACTGGGAAAAAAAGATCTATAGGGACAAAGTCGAGTAGGTGGCAGGAGAAGGGAGATTGGGACGGAGAGAACAGAGACAAAGATGACGGAAAGAAGGAGATAAAATGGGAGAAATAGAGGAAAGAAAGAGAGATACAGAAAGATTTTCCCCGACCCATGTGGTCCTCCTCACCCTGCTGTAATCTTTCCCCCATGGTCTCCCCCCTCCACACACACACACACACACACACACACACACACCCACACACACACACCATGACCACGACCACATTATCTGTCCCAAACCAGAGTTATATAACTAGAATGGGGTTCTGAGCCAGACGTTTCCTTATGTAACCCCACTCTCTCACACCACAGTGCGACAACAGATGAATTTTTACTTCGGGTAATAATTGAAGGGTTTCATTCCAATTTCAGTGGGAAAAAAGGCTTCAAATTTCTCTAAAATCACTAAAGAAAAGGTTTCTTTATACTTATGTAACTCTTTTGTCAGACCACACCAAAACAGCTGGGTTTAGCTAAAGCACAATGGAAACTTATACTCGTCAACCACCAAGCCATAACCACCAAATGGCAAAAAGAGGTATTAGATTGAATTTAGAGGACTTAATTAGCAATATTTAAAGCAACAGGATCTTATTAATGCTGCGTTTACATATATCATATAATCATATAATTCATCATATAGTTATGAGGGATTTTTGACAGCTATGATGTATCCTAGTTGGCGAAAAGCACAATGTTGACACCCTAGTGACACCCGAGTAACTTTATTTCTGGTAATATTATGTTTATGTTATAATATTTATAATATTTCTAAAAATACTTTGACTTTATTCTTGAAATGGGAGTTTTACCCCCCTCAACAATACAGTAATACTCGGTCGTAGCACAACCACTGTACCACGATTAAAAAAAAAAAATATCCAATTTAGGCTATAAATACATTTATCTTGTGTGACTACGAGGGGGTAACCACACTCCCAAATTGTTACAACAGGTTGTTTTCCTATTATTCCTTTCTTGAATATTGTTGACCAACATAAGTTGTTGGTGTATTGGTGTTGAGACAAGAATATTTTCATATTTTGCCAGCCACGTTGTGTTGGCTTTGATTGGATGAGATATTTTTAGTAGTAGTAGTAGTAGTTTCTTTCACACAGACTTGCAGGAGGACATTGTAAAAAGGTTTTTAAAGACAAAAAGTAGAATTGCAAGTTTGGGGAAGTGTGGCAGTTGAATGTTGGAGGCAGGCAGGCAGGCAGGCAAAGGAGAAGCGAGCGTGGCATAACGATGGTGGTCCTGTTGTGGAAACATGGTGTGGCGGATAACATGGAGGAGGTTTATTGGCGTTTGTGCCCGGAACAGACCACGCCCATGCCCACACACACACACACACACACACACACACACATACACGTACCAGACCAGCGACAGGGAAAAGCACATGACACATGGGAAAAGCAGTAAAACAGTCACGCATGGACTGTGACATTTGTATTTTGTTCTTCATTGTTTTGTTTTGTTTTACTTTTTGGTCAAACAGTGGATCTGTGTGGCTGGGATGTTCTTGAAAATCCTACCACTACGCAAACAGTTTTTGAATTTACTGTCACATTTTAATTTCCTGGTGTAGACCAGTCACGGTAGAGTCTTTCAAGCATTGTTGTTGTCGCCTCTGTGTTTGGGGTTATACAATTCTCAGCCTTTGGCCGTGGGTAGCTGAACAAATGGACAAGCCTGGGAATGTTGTGGATTAAGCTCTGCACACACAGATACACACACTGCTATCACTCGAATACGGACAGCTGTTCATTCCTTACGTGGCCAGGCATCTCTGATATCAAGCACACATTGTCTTCATTAGGAGTACATGCATGTAATTAATATTAGAATGATTTCATACAGGATGAAAAGATGCAACCACTGCATAAGCTGCTCCTTATTGGATATGGTAAATATAACCTAAAGTATATTTATCAAACCAACCACCAAACATACTGTCTAAAAACACTTGTTATAAAGTATAAATCTCACATTTTTATGGCTTGTCCAAGTAAGGTTGGTGAGAAGATGAGCAGTTGTGGTGGGTGTTATAGATATCAAATCTGCTGTTGACTTTGAGCCAACAATTATACACATTTAACATTTCTACCCACCACTGTATATATTTGATCTTAAAACTTTTCAATTAGCTTTGACAGGTTTTTCTAAAGGGTTGTAAGGTTTTCTGGCAATTGTCATGGATTAGATAACTGAAACCTACAGTTTTTGTTATAAGGCTACTACTCAAAATGCACTATAATGCATCATGTATCACATTAGATTATATAATTTCATGTAATGTCATAATATTAAAATGTTCCATCAGTAAAAAATGTTGTCTTGTGAGATAAAGGATTTGTCTGTGCCAGACTGTGGTGAGCAGAACACCAATATATTTAAATGCCTCCTACATTTTCTTATAAAACTCCTAATCTGGCTCTGTGGGGGGTGGATTAGCAGATTAACAGCCTCCAACAGCGCACATTCATACACACACATAGAAACATACACACACGTGCACATGTATTAATGCAAACTTGCTTAAATGCAGGCATTAATACAAGCTTAAGACTGCAGGTGACAGTAGTCGACTTCCATCTCACTGTCAGAATAAGCAGATAAAGAAAAAGACGTTGGGACAATATGTGGTCCTCTGGCTGTTAAGTGACGACTGACCGCAGTGTGCACAGGATAAAGGGAAACTCATAGTTGTCAGTGTATATATATACTGTCCCACATGGAAAGATCATTACACACAGTACATATACATATTATAGATACAGTGCATAGACAATATACTGTACACTGAACATGATTTTTAATATGTAGAAAGCACAAATCATTGCTAACATCATAGTCAAAATGCTACCTTTGAGTTTGTTAACATTCTGTAGGCATTTTACTATGCTAAAAGTAGCACATTATAGCATTACATTATGCATTGACATTAGGGGAACAGTATACTCCATTAGAACAGCTTGTCACACGATCAAATAGCTTTGGAAACCCCCTCCACCACCTTTCCAACGTCAGATTGGGGGAGGGTTGCTGTCTCTGACAATTTCTGTAACTTTCTGAAACCGACAATCCGACATTCACTTCATATTTGTTACACAACTATGTTTGTCACATTGTTCGGAACAGCTATACTTTTGATTAGTTTTGTGGCTCCTTTTCATTGAAAGAAGCCAGTTGAAGTGGTTTGGGTATCATTTGTGTGCCGTTCCTTTCGGGACGTCCAACATGTAGGAGACCCCGGAGTAGAGCCAGAACACACTGGAAAGATTTTATATCTCATCTGGATTAGGAATGTTGGGATCCCCCACACGTCTTATGATCTTGTTCTGATAGAGTATAGTTGGCCCTTAGTGTTCAGCTCAAAATGCTACTGAAAGCTGTGGCAATTTTTCAGAAATTTTATGTTTTATTTTATACAGCATTTGGTTACAGACATTTCACTAGCTCAATATGGTTTCACTGAAGTTGAAAATCAGAGATAAAGCGTGTCTGTCTCATACAGGATTCACAGAAATCTGTCTTTGTGACACTTGTGACAGGCTTTTCTTCTCAAAATCCATCAATAGTGCTTTTCTTGCTCTCTCTTGAGCCCTGTATGAGCAGGACAAATATCACCAAAAGACGTCACATGGCTTGTTCTATTTCAAGGGATCATTGATGATTTCAGCACCTTCCAGCTCTATCATGTCTTTAGTTTGTAAAAGAAAGATATCCCATGACAATGCAGCTCCTGTGAGAATTGAACTCTGCAGTTTCTTCAGCTTTACTTAGTGACTTGTTCCTACATGTATCATTTAAAATGAGTCTTCCTCAGAGAATCCAAAAGATTGGTGATTAATCTGAACTCTATTTTCTAGAATAATTGATTTATTGTTATGTTTTAGGGATGCACCCATCCGATCTTTTCAGTCCTGATACCTATACCAATACCTGGGCTTTGGGTATCGGCCGATGCTGAGTACAGATCCAGTGTAAAATTAATAAGCTGTGTTCCTTACTGTGAGGAAGTGACTGGGAACTGTGTTCTTTGGCAAGATGGTTCTTGAGTTTCTTGCTTAAGTTGCTTGAGTTATATTTTGCGGTGCCACCGCCACCACTCGAAACATTGTCTTTGTAGATATTGCAAGTCGCTGTAGAAGCTTAGCTCTCCTTGAAAAATGTTCGGGTCTACTGGCATACAGCTGATGCTGAAGTAGTATGCGCATATTTAAATTAAAGAAATCGCCCCCCTTGTCACTGATACCCGTTCTAGCTATTTGAGTCAGTATTGTGACTTTATCCAATATCTTTATCGGATCGGTGCATCCCTATTATGTTTATAAAAATGTCTGTACTCTTTCAGGTGACTTGTTTTTCCTGACTAATCATGACATTCAAAACAAAGACAAAGAAATGACAAAGGAAAGCTCAAATCCTCATGTTTCAGTATCTGGAAGTAGAGATTGCTTGTGATTATTGCTTGATTATGATTGTTTCAGCTCTAGAGGAAGGTTTTATATTGATGTTTGGTGTTAACAAGTGACCGATTAAATCCTCTCAGGCAAATGGAAATGCAGTTAGACTGTGACATTTTCTAAACACAAAGGCAGGGGTAATATGTCTACTACTTGAGGTTTCCTAGTACTATATACAGATAGGTGACAAAGGAAAAACCAACAAAAGTGTCTTATTAAGGTGATGGGCCACTATGAGCCTCCAGAACAGCTTTTGCGCTCCTCGGCCTGGATTCTAATTCCCTGAAGGGAATTCCTGAAGATCTTCTCTCATCTGGTGTTTTAATGGTGTAGTGAAGAGAGCCACTCCACAATGTCCCATAGATGTTGTTAGGTTGAAGTACAGGTGCTGGTCATATAATTAGAATATCATCAAAAAGTTGATTTATTTCAGTAATTCCATTCAAAAAGTGAAACTTGTATAATGTATACATTCATTCCACACAGACTGATATATTTCAAGTGTTCATTCCTTTTAATTTTGATGATTATAACTGACAACTAATGAAAACCCCAAATTCAATACCTCAGAAAATTTGAATATTGTGAAAAGGTTCAATATTGAAGACACCTGGTGCCACACTCTAATCAGCTAATAAACTCAAAACACCTGCAAAGGTCTTTAAATGGTCTCTCAGCCTAGTTCTGTAAGCTACACAATCATGGGGAAGACTGCTGACTTGACAGCTGTCCAAAAGACGACCATTGACACTTTGCACAAGGAGGGCAAGACACAAAAGGTCATTGCTAAAGAGGCTGGCTGTTCACAGAGCTCTGTGTCCAAGCACATTAATAGAGAGGCGAAGGGAAGGAAAAGATGTGGTAGAAAAAAGTGAACAAGCAATAGGCATAACCGCACCCTGGAGAGGATTGTGAAACAAAACCCATTCAAAAATGTGGGGGAGATTCACAAAAAGTGGACTGTAGTTGGAGTCAGTGCTTCAAGAACCACCACGCACAGACGTATGCAAGACATGGGTTTCAGCTGTCGCATTCCTTGTGTCAAGCCACTCTTGAACAAGACACAGTGTCAGAAGCGTCTCGCCTGGGCTAAAGACAAAAAGGACTGGACTGCTGCTGAGTGGTCCAAAGTTATGTTCTCTGATGAAAGTAAATTTTGCATTTCCTT
>NC_060161.1:28035837-28042219 GCF_021292245.1 Micropterus dolomieu | reverse complement strand
CAACTGAATGTACGGGAAGCCAAAAGGTTAAAAAAGGATTGTATTTTTTTCCGAAATCTAAGCGTTTTTTTATTTAATATTTTATTAGAAGCGAGTTTTCCCCATCTGTCAATTCAATCTAGATTATTTATTTTCAAATAAAAAAAAAAAAGGAAAAAAAATAAAAAATAATAATGATTAAAAAAAACAATAAACAATAATATAAGGAACTCTTTTTTCATGACTCGAGTCATGTTTTTCTGTTTTGTTATTAATAGTAGTTTAGGTTATTGAGTGCTGTATTTAAGTGTTTTTACTTTTTGTATATTTTTTAATAAAAAAATGTTTTTTTCTCAGTCCTTCATATAGCCCATGTTTTTTTGTTTGTTTTTTTTGGGGGGGGGGGCTTTTTTCAGGTCAGAGCAACTGCCCTTCAAAATTCCTGTGCACGTCCCTGCCCTGAGGCATCTATAACATGACTGCATTGCTTTTTCCTGCTTCTTTTTCCAAATAACGGTCTATCCCATTTTTCTCACCTCTCCCGTCTTGTCCTCAAGGCGTGCCAAGCGCTGCCACCGTGGTTATCGTGATGTGTATCGCTGCTCTGGTGGTGGTTGTGGTGCTGGGCATCTATCGCATCCACCTGACCCACCAGCAGGAGGTCAAGATGGCAGAGACAGCTAAAGAGGCGGATGTGACCTGGGATGACTCGGCTCTGACGATCACGGTCAACCCAATGGAGGTAGGGGGGTGCGGGATTAGAGGAGGGTGGAAGGATTCTGTCAGGGATAAAATGGACTAGTTATTAGCGACTGGAATATGTACTAGAGAAGAAGAGACACGGACATGCTCTGCTTTCACATTAGGAATTTAAGGAGAAATTATTATGATTTCTTGCCTTTAAAACTTCTGATCATTTAGTTTCTCAAACTCACTAAATATTTCTCACCACAGAACTTGGAGGAGCCCCAGGCTGCAGAGGAGGAAGCCAGCGAGGAGGAGGAGGAAGAAGAAGAAGAAGAGGAGGAGGAGGAAGACGACGAAGAGGAGGAGGATGACATCACCAGCGCTGAGTCAGACGACAGCGAGGAGGAAGTGGACGTCCAGCTACCCAGGATGCAGTGCCAGAACAAGAAGTCCCACAACTGGGACAAAACAACAATATCTTATTGAAACGCACAGTCACAAACACACACACACACACACAAGCACTCACACACACACGCGCACACACACTCTGCAACATGTCCATACTGAAACCTCAATTCTGATGGTGGAAACAAAAAGACTTCATGTGATGTTGATGCTCAAAAAATGAGGTAATATCTCCCCCTACTGGAAGACTACACTGAAGTACACACACAAACACACCGTGCAATGATTTAACCTTAGCCTTGTCAGAAAACCTCCCGTTTTATACAGCTGATAAGAAAAATGACACTAAAACTGCTCGTCAATCAAATGACATTCATCCTTCTTAAAAGAGACAGCTCGCCAAATTTCGGTCATCCCCTGAGAGCTGCTTTTCCTCGAATGATCTCTTTACAGTCTACACCACCAATATGGTCTTTAGTGAAATGAAGTTGTTCGAATCCCATTTTGTCGGTTAAACCCATGCACCATCTATCTCCCACAGTGAGATTTCTGATGTCCCATGAAAATGCAAAACAGTCTTTATTCAACAAAACTGAGTTGCAAAAGTAAAGAATCTGACTATTCTTTGGTTTGTATCCTTCATGTTATTTATCAGTCTTTATTCTAGCCTAAGTGGCAAAGCCAGGTGATTTTACAGAAATAGCATATTTTCAAAAACAAAACAAAAAAGATCTGTATGTAGTCATGTTGATCTAGCTGAGGTGTTCTGGGTTTTTAGGAAAGACAGAGGAGTCTCCTTGTACATTTTTATACGCTCCTTTCTTGTAAATACTGAGTATAGTCGGTGACCCCCTCCTACCCCACTCCCTAACACCACTTTCTCCTCCCAGAAACCCTCCTCTGCACCTGGACACAACACACAAGCCACCTCTTCATATGTATGTACACACCCTAAACCCTTAGCCTGCAGGAGTCCTTACTGAACTCACCCCATCAGTCCTCTGTGTGTGTTTCTAGCTCAGTGTTCAGATCATTCCAGCTGACTGCGAGTTGGGTTTGTTTGGATGGATGTGCCACTGCCTTCATAGCGACTGGGCCCGTTAAAGCTGCAGGCGAGATGTTCATGTAAAGAGGTATCAGTCAGAGAGTCCCCTCTCTGCTTGTGTACATACCACAACACTGGCCCAAATGAAATGTTAGTCTCAGGCGTGGTCACAGCAGTGAGGTCCTAAACAACAAACTCAGTGAAAGCACTATTTAATGCGCAGTAAGTCATTTCTGCCGCTAGCGGTCTCTCACATCAAAACAATACAAAAGAGGTAGTTTGATGATGTCATGGAGTAGCGTGGGATCATGGGAGTTGTTGTCTTCACTGCTAAACAACCACCTTTGCCGATGAAAATCTATCTGACATGACTGACATGATCACTTTCACAGACGAGGTAATGCATGAAAGTTTAATCCATATTATGTTTAGTCACGTTTGCTGACTTCCTTGCTCACTCTCTAATGTATCCCATGTTTCCCCCGGGAGGTTATAGCAGCTAGACGGGTTAAAGGGGATATGAGGCCATTGCGAGGTGGCTGAATAAAACACAAACACACAACGTTAGCTAGCATACAATTAAGGTTTTCTCTGGGTTTGAACATTGGGTTTGTTGTGGAATAATGTACACAATTCAAAAAAAGATATAACACAGGTCTAGTACTTTTGAGACATTTTAATGTGGAAATGTTGCATATTATGCATTTAATTCCACTATCTGCTCCTACTAATCATTAATGCTGCATTGCAGAGATGTTGACAAGTGAGAAATAGCAACTTTCTACAAGGAACAGTGTAATGGAACTGGCCCTTCACATTGGAATTAAGTAGGAAAGTCAATAGATGCAAATATCTAATGTCAATATTAGAGCCCTGACTGACCAATACTGGACTTTTGAGACCAGTATCATTATTTGTCTTGAAAATGTGATGATTATATACATATTTGTTAAATGTTAGTTTTGTTTTTTTACATAAAAACGTAGCATGAATGTAACATTGTTTTTGATAAAGATCCTTTACATTTATTTGTTAAAGAATTGTGACCCAAATTTTACAGTTGAAAAGTAAACTTCTGCAGAAGTACCGACTATAAACAACAACAAATATCACAAAGAAATATTAGAGATGAGGTAAGAAAAATAAAATAAAATTTATTTAAATAAGAGCTATAGTAAATTATATAGAAGTATAATGAACATAATTCAATCCTGAATTATGAACATTAAAGCTGTAATAGTCAATATTTTTATATCAACGAGGGATCAAATGATTACGTGTAAAACGAAAGGTGTCACTCGTAGTTAGCAGCCATCTCTGCACCTCAACAGAGCATTTTAATGCCATTCAGCCCATCGCAACTTTAGTGTCCCATCTCTCTCATCAGACTCATTTCTAGCAACAGCAGGCAGCTGTTTTTAGTGAATAAGTCCTGATAAACCTGCAGTACACCACCTGTGCAGCACCAAATGGCAGACTGACAAAGTTAGCGGCTAGCTGGTGAACATAGAGGATAATTTAGCAGCTAAAGAGCTGAATGAATGAGGCCAGCGCTGTGTTTTCAGATGTTTAGGCTGCTCTCAAGCGGCCAAACAAATTACTGTAGGTTTAACACTACCCAAACACATCTTTACTTGTTCTTGTTACTAATCAGCCAACAGTTGTAATAATTGTAAGCTGTTATTACTGCTGTGTTTAGGGCACTGCTTATTTATTTATTTAATGAATTAGTTATTTACTTGTTTAATTTATTTGCCTTAAGTTATTATTATCATGTCGTTTAACTAAATCGAAAGAAGCCATACGTAAATTCATTATCCGAGTTCAATGGCAATCAAGATCTTATTTTGTCATTCATTTGACATGTATCATTATATTTGTGATGAGCTAAAGTTGGCAGATGACAGCAGCCCGGCCAATGTATGTAAATGTCAAATCTGCTCACCGTTACTTTTTATGTCTCTAATTCCCTAAAAGTAAATTTTTTGTCATTTTCATTATTTTGTCAATAGTCTGTACTGCGAGTAGCCAGCTAATGCTGCCAAATATCACTGACACAAAATTAGTTGTCCCATGTGGAGGAAGGACAATTTGCCCCTGGATGAAATGCAGTGAAATTAGAGAAAGAACTAGGTCTAGGGGTGATGTCACACTACATAAATCGCGCCTCGTTTGCAGCACTTGGGGCCACCGAATTGTGAAGTTGCCTGGTGCAACTTTAGGATAAAAGGAAAAAGAGAGGTGAATGCATTTGGCAGTGTCACATCTGACGTAATCAGAAAACCCAGTCCAAGGTTTCTTCACCTTGAAGTGAAAGGGCATTAATCTCTGGCTGTAGCCATCCAAAATCCAGTCTGTCTGTAATGTTGGAAAGTGAAAAATCCATTAATAACAGAAAGTTTAGTTACATGTGACAGGTGTAGTGGTGTCTGCCACAGATAAAATCAAGGTTAGGTATAAGTCACAAACACTGGGAAGTTTCCTCCTCTAAGCTAATGAGCCTTTGACAGCTGTCCTGTGGGTGTAACTGGGAGAACCTACTGTATGTGTATACTGTATCTCTATGTTCATGTAAAGATCTCATATGTTGTTTAAGAGTTTTCCTCATCCTCTGTGACACCTAGTCTTGTGATGTCACCTCCCTCCTTGCATCCCCCCCCTTTACCCCCCTGGAACCTTTGGTGGATTTTGCATTGGCCCGAGCCCTAATGTTGTCCTAACGTTTGTTTTAGAAGAGGAGGACAGTGAAGTTAACATGGAAACCTTGTAAAATGTGTAAAAGTAATTTTATTTTTCTTAGTTTTTTTTTTCTTCTCTGGACTCTTTGGTCTGTTTTCCTTTGGAATGGTCACTACAGCACTTTCTGTAAATTGGCCAATAAAAACTTGTTTTGGAATCTAGCTGTGGGTCTCGTATTTGTGTGATGGGGGCTGATTGTGTGTGTGTTTCTGCTGTTTTTTGAGCTTTTCGCAAGCTAGAGATTTCTTTCAGCCAGTATTGCATTATTCATGTGACTCATATTTAATCTTTAGTCCATTGTCTGATTATAACATTTTATAATCTTGTTAGTGTTAAGTGGAAAAAACTGCAGTGAGTGTGGAAAAACACTCATAAGCGCAGTGTAAAATTCATTTAGAGAGAATATTAAGGCAAAAATTCTTTAAACTTTAAAATGTAGAGAGTCATTTGGAAAGAAGACTCCAACATCAATACAGATATTCTGTTTTTAAGCAGTCTCTTTAACAATATTTAATCTAATGCAAAGCCACAGGCAATTTTTTCAAAATTTCTCTAAAGACATTCATTTAATTGAATTCAATCTTGCAACCACTCTCGAAACTACTCATCCTCTTCAGGGGAAGGTGCGGCACTGATCCCCATTAGATTACTTCTTCTTCTTTTATAAAAGACTCAACTTTCTCAAACATGAGAAAGTTGTACAAAATATTATTAATAGTGTGCTTATTCTTTCTCTGCCTTCTGATACCGAGGTCCCACAGTGTTGTTTTTCCAATCATGTTTGGTTATATGACTAGTCATGGTTCTATTCTGTATAAAAACCATGCACACACTGTCAGGCTGGGGGTGGTTATTGTTAGTATTACTGTTATTATTTATAAGATAAATCCACGGAGCCACAGCAGGAGTTTGCTTTGTTGAGTGTTCTCAATGTCTTCAATATATTTTAAGGTATGATAGGAGCACAGGCAAAGCTGCAGGCCGAGGTAAGTAAAAAAAATATTATAAGATGTGTTTTGGTTGCGTCTTTTTCTGTGTGAGAGAGAATAGAAACTGGAGTTTGGTGTCTGTGCTTCCTATTTGGGGCCGGTAAACTGCTATGTTTGTACTGTCCATTTGGGCTATGGCACCTATTCCACATGTGATGGATCGGAACTCCAGGAAGCTGTTTTTTTACATTTTATTTTCAGAACAATAAGCTTTAATGGAATATTTACGACAGATTACAGGTGCTGGTCATATAATTAGAATATCATCAAAAAGTTGATTTATTTCAGTAATTCCATTCAAGAAATGAAATGTGTATAATGTATACATTCATTCCACACAGACTGATGTATTTCAAGTGTTCATTCCTTTTAATTTTGATGATTATAACTGACAACTAATGAAAACCCCAAAATCAGTATCTCAGAAAATTAGAATATTGTGAAAAGGTTCAATATTGAAGACACCTGGTGCCACACTCTAATCAGCTAATTAACTCAAAACACCTGCAAAGGCCTTTAAATGGTCTCTCAGTCT
>NC_060161.1:28034589-28035817 GCF_021292245.1 Micropterus dolomieu | reverse complement strand
CTAATTTTATATTTATCTTAAACATGTATTTTAGTCTTTTCAATGTTTTCATGCTTTTATCTTGTATTGTTTTTGTATTATTGTCTCTTGGGTATTATTGTCTTTACACTTGTTAAAGCACTTTGTAACTTGTTTTTGAAAAGTGCTCTACAAATAAAGATTATTATTATTATTATTATTATTATTATTTCAGTGGGTGGGACACACACCCAGTTGTTTGAGTTCACTCAGCCGGCCTTCAGATTCTAATTTTAATACTTTCTACTAGACTAAAATGTGATCAGATGAATATTTCACAATATACAGGTGCTGGACATATAATTAGAATATCATCAAAAAGTTGATTTATTTCAGTAATTCCATTCAGTATAATGTATACATTCATTCCATACAGACTGATATATTTAAAGTATTCCTTTTAATTGTGATGATTATAAATGACAACTAATGAAAACCCCAAAATCAGTATCTCAGAAAATTTGAATATTGTGTGTTCAATATTGAAGACACCTGGTGCCACACTCTAATCAGCTAATTAACTCAAAACACCTGCAAAGGCCTTTAAATGGTCTCTCAGTCTAGTTTTGTAGGCTACACAATAATGGGGAAGACTGCTGATTTGACAGCTGTCCAAAAGACGACCATTGACACCTTGCACAAGGAGGGCAAGACACAAAAGGTCATTGCTAAAGAGGCTGGCTGTTCACAGAGCTCTGTGTCCAAGCACATTAATAGAGAGGCGAAGGGAAGGAAAAGATGTGGTAGAAATGAAGTGTAAAGCAATACGGATAAACGCACCCTGGAGAGGATTGTGAAACAAATCCCATTCAAAAATGTGGGGGAGATTCACAAAGAGTGGACTGCAGCTGGTATCAGTGCTTCAAGAACCACCACGCACAGACGTATGCAAGACGTGGGTTTCAGCTGTCGCATTCCTTGTGTCAAGCCACTCTTAAACAAGACACAGCGTCAGAAGCGTCTTACCTGGGCTAAAGACAAAAAGGACTGGACTGCTGCTGAGTGGTCCAAAGTTATGTTCTCTGATGAAAGTAAACCAATTTTATGGAGATGCAGATTTCATTTTCCAACAGGACTTGGCACCTGCACACAGTGCCAAAGCTACCAGTACCTGGTTTAAGGACCATGGTATCCCTGTTCTTAATTGGCCAGCAAACTCGCCTGACCTTAACCCTATAGAAAATCTATGGGCTATTGTGAAGAGGAAGAT